>NC_081840.1:112186517-112490961 GCF_963259705.1 Myotis daubentonii | reverse complement strand
TTCAGGCTGGCGGGTGACTGAAGCTCCCAACCGCTCCTTTTTTTCCTTTTTTTAAAATTCTGGGCCAGCTTTAGCTCTGAGGCTTGGCTCCAGCTCTTAGGCCTCAGCTGCTGAAAGCAGGTATCTGGTTTGTTTGGGTTCTATAATCGAAACACTGTTTCAACTCCGGCTCTGAGATCCCGGCTGGCTGAAAGCAGGTTTCTGGGGTTTTGTTTAGCTTCTATATTTGTAACAATGTTTCAAACTACAAGCTCAGAGGCCGGCAGCGGCAAGTGGGGAACACTGGAGTCCTCTGTCACTGAAGCAAGCAAGCCTCATGTTCCCTTCAAGCTGCTTGGCTGTCGGCCGCCATCTTGGCTGGCAGTTAATTTGCATATCGCCCTGATTAGCCAATTGGAAGCGTAGCGGAGGTACGGCTAATTACCATGTTTTTCTTTTATTAGATAGGATTTTCCCCTTGATGGGCTGCCTGGAGAAAGAATTCTTAGGCTCAGACTACATTGTGCTTGGGTAGTTTAGACAGAGAGGAGATATTTGTTGAGGAGACCCTCTGAGAAAAGGACACCTATTGAGTTCTATTTATACTCCACCCAAACTGTAATTTATAAAATTAACAACAGATTTTCAGACCCTTCAGTAGTTAACTTGATAATCTGCTAGTCAGAGAATTATGATTATGGTATTAAAGTACTGTATATTAAAAGTTCAAGATATTAAAAATTCTAATTTATTACATAGTTTTAACACATTGTATGCAGGAAACGTATTTATACGTTTTACGTATTTATACTTTCTACCAGTGCAGTAGAGGGCGGGACACGTATTAATACGTTTTTTATAGACTAGCGGTAGAATGCAGGTAACGTATAAATACCTAAACTAAAGTCATCGTAATTTTACTGAATGTTGCCATTTGCACAAAAAATTAACAAAAATGGCCCACGCCACCTGTTAGCACGCGATAAAAACTACCCACCCACAAACAATGTGTTAAGAAATCGCACTCAACATTACCACAGCCACTGTATTCTATTTTCTATTTTATCTAACAAATTGTGGCAATACCATTTAGATATGGGTAATTTTGTATCTGTGATTGTTTAGTGTTTCACACCATCATGTCTCAGTTTTTACTTCCTTTCTGTTCTTTCATTCTGTTTTCTATGTCCTCTTCTAACTATTTAACTGTTTTAAACATTATTTTACAGACTATAATACTACTTCAAACTTTAAAGTGATATTCCTTCTGTTTCCTGTGTGTACCAACTCCCTGTCAAAGTGGTTTGGCTTTCTAGGATAGTTTAGAAGTATATTTTCAGTAGAAGTTATTTTCTAAGGGGATCTCATAAACTTTTTTTGAGGTTTTTTGTTTTGTTGTTGTTGACAGTGTTTCAGGTGTCTCCCATTCATGCCCCTTTACCCTCCTACACCCACCTCTTACCGACCCCCCGAGTCTTCACCACCCTATTGTTCATGTCCATGGGCTAAACATATAAGTATATAATTTCTTCGGTTTATCTTTCCTTTTAAAATCAGGTTAATTTAGTGCTTGCTCATGCTTGTTCCTGGTCTAGTTTGGATAATTTGTTTTTTTGTGTTTTTTTTAGTGATAAAATAATCTTCTGTACCCTCCTCAGGGATTTTAGGCAATTGACCCTTTTGCAGACCCCAGGTCTAAAAAAAGATAACCAGTCATTTAAACCAGTGGTTGCCAACCGGTGGTCAGCAGACCACTGGTGGTCCGTGAGGTCAGAAAGGTTGGCAACCGCTGATTTAAACAACTGGGTTCAGTTTTTTTGCCAAGTGATTGGTAATGGTGCATTTCTATTGTATAAGTCAATAGAACAATCATGACAAAAAGGTGAAGCAAAGCCATATATAGAATTACAAAAAAAATCATACTGTAGGGTATCTCTGGAAAAAAAAATTCCTGGACGGATACTAAATTGGTCAACTGAACTAGTAGCTTTTTGAACTTTTACATACATTCCTGCCAGATTAGTTTCTGTGTCATTAAAAAGAACAGGAATGTTTCACAGATGTGTACCTTCACCACTGTCAACTCCAGACAGATTACTAAAAGACCCATTACTACCACTTCCAGTGGCAGATTTCATCTGCTGCTCTAGGTGCTCCAGCTGGAAGACCAACACGTTCTTTACTGTGCTGAGACTCTCCAGCATGGTCTGCTTCTGGATGAGGGACTCTGTCAGCTGATGGAGTCAATTTTCTAACTCAGGCATCAATTTTCAACCCTTTTCATCTCATAGCACACACAAACTAATTTTTAAATTTTGCAGCACACCAAAAAATATATTTTTTGCCAATCTGACAAAAAACTAATAGGTATAATTTTTATTCATTCACACCAACCGCCTATTGTTGTGTTGGCTATTGTCATTTTTTATTTGACATCTAAGGGAAAAGAGGTCAGTGCCTCTGATTAAACAGTCAGGTATTACATGTTTTTAAAATTCTTGCAGCATATCTATTGAAAATCACTGGCTTAAAGTTTTATTGGTAAGCTGATTCCTGAGATTTTAAATTTCTTCTCAATTTTTAATTCTGCATTGCAATTTGTTCTTTGTTCAATACAGATCTTCTACGTAGTGGAATTCTTGCTTCTGTCGGTCCACTTCTGCCTCTGGTTCTTGTTTAGATGCTTTATGTCCAGCTATTTACTTGGTCTTGGAGATCCTATAGCTGTCTTCTTGCTGATTCTGCTTCACTGGCCTGCTGAGCCTCCATATCCATCAGAACTCAGCTGATGTATCTGACCCATCAGCTTCTGTATTTCTTCTCTTTGCATCTGTTTTTCATGCCAAAGTTCTTCTAGCTCCATGCTATTTAGCAGTACTGCTATCTAGGCCTTCAAAACCAGATCCTTCTTTTAAGCTGTTAATCAGCTTATCTGTAGATTGAAGTATTCTAGTAGCTTTTTGCTTATAGTCAGTTCCTGCTTAAAGGACTCCAAGTTGGACTTACACATTTTGATTTTCTGCTCATCAACTTTCTTCTTCTCATCTGAGTATTGTCTTTCTGCCAGAGTAATGGCTTCTGTCAAATTCACGTTTCATTTCCATTTATTCAGGTGTGTAGCAAGCTGACTCTGCATTCACTTGATAGCTCTCCTGGCTCTCCAGAGTAGCATCCACTTCATGCAGATCTTGTGATTTTTCACTCTGTAAGGCTTCTAATGCTTTTGTGCAAGAATTCAGTAGCTGGTCAGCTTCTTGGATTCTCACTGTTAGTACAGCCAGCTGGGAATCCTTTGTAGCCCTAACTTCAGTCAGGTTGTCTACTTGGGCTCAAAGTTCTTGAGTTACTCAGTCACTCTGAATGGTCAGCATTCCACTTTCAACTCTTGCTCTGGCTTTATTTCATTCTTCTTGAATTTCCTTGGCTCTTTGAAATAATGAGGCCATTTTTAAAAAAATATATTTTATTGATTTTTTACAGAGAGGAAGGGAGAGGGATAGAGAGTTAGAAACATCGATGAGAGAGAAACATCAATCAGCCACCTCCTGCACACTCCCCACTGGGGATGTGCCCGCAACCAAGGTACATGCCCTTGACCGGAATCGAACCTGGAACCCTTGAGTCCACAGGCCGACACTCTATCCACTGAGCCAAACTGGCCAGGAATAATGAGGCCATTTTTTGTTGTTGCTCTTAATCCTCACCCAAGAACATTTTTCCATTGACTTTTTAGAGAGAGTGGAAGGGAGGAAGGGAGAAAGAGAGAACAGGGAAAAAGACACATCGATCAGTTGCCTCCCACACATGCCACAACCAGGCCTGAGCATCGAACCTGCAAACCAGGTACATGCCCTTGAGAAGGAATAAAACCCACAACCCTTCAGTGTGTGTGCTGATGCTCTAACCACTGTGCGATCGGCCAGGGCATGAGGCCATTTTTTTTTAGTTAAAGACTGAACTTCATTCCTCAGCAGTTGATTATCCAGCTGAAGTTTAGATAGTTCATGTAATTTGCCATCATGGGTTGTGATTAGTGCAAGAAGCATTTGATGATACATTTTTCTTTGAAGAATCCTCTTGGAATTCATGACCAGAATCTGAATTATTAAAGGCTTCATGGCTTTGGCTCCCAGAAAGATTTTCTTCAGTGGTTTTGATGATGGTTATGCTGGTGTTTATAGCTCTGACACTAGTCTGAGAACAATGAAGCACCAGTGTCTTGCCACTTTTTTATTTCCACCCTTCTGCAGGCTCCTTCTGTGAACAATTAAGAAAATCAAACAACAGCTCATCACCAGGTTCTGACTTTTTTCTCCAAACTGGGATTAAGGCCTAGGAACTCATGCTTTTTCTACTAATGTCCTAGGTCCTGCTTTCAAATTTGTGGTGGCAGTTAAGATGGTGGCTTTTTTATTTCTAACTAGAGGCCTGGAGCACGAATTCATTCATGGGTGGGGACCCTAGGCCTGGCCAGCTATCAGGGTCAATCAGGCTGCCTTGCCCAGTCCCCACTGGGGTGCCTGGCCAGCCTGGGTGAGGGGCTGAGGGCTGTTTTCAGGCTCACCAAACCCCTTCAGGGTGGGGGTCCCCACTGGGGTGCCTGGCCAGCCTGGGTAAGGGGCTGATGGCTGTTTGCAGGCTGGTCAAGGCCCCCCCCCCCAGTGGGGACCCTCACCCCATGGAGGTTTGGCCAGCCTGGGTGAGGGACTGATGGCTGTTTTCAGGCTGGCCACACCCCCTTTAGGGTGGAGAGTCCACTGGGGTGCCTGGCCAGTCTGGGTGAGGGGCTGAGGGCCGTTTTCAGGCTGGCCAAGCCCCCCCGGCGACGGAAGCTCCCAGCCTCTCCTTTTTTATTTTATTTTTTTATTCTGGGATTTATTTACCTTCTATAATTGAAACTTTGTAGCCTTGAGAGGAGCTTAGAGCCGGCCAGGGCGGGCAGGAGGGAAGTCTTCTGCTCGCTCCAGCTCCGTGGCCACAGCCAGCTGAAAGCAGGTATCTAGGGTTTATTTACCTTCTATAATAGAAACTTTGTTGCTTTAAGTGGAGCTCAGAGCCGCCGCGGCAGGCGGGAAGCTTGGCTTCCTCCATCATTGGGGCAACCAAGCCTCCTGCTTGCTCCAGCTCCATGGCTGCCAGCCGCCATCTTGGTTGGGTTAATTTGCACATAGTCGCTCTGATTGGCTGGTGGGCGTGGCTTAAGACATAGCAAAGGTATGGTCAATTTGCATCTTGTCTTTTATTAGTGTAGACTAGTACTGGAAGCCCAGGGCATGAAATTCATGCGCGGGTACAGTCACTAGGCCTGTACCCTGCGATCAGGACCATCTTCCCCAGCTGCCCACAGCCAGCCCCGCCCCCTGTCGCCACCCACCCCGGGTTCCCCATTCACCATTGGGTGATCGGTGCTTGACAACTGGGGGAAGGGACCAAGAGGTCAGTTGTTCCCATCGGCTACCAGCCTTGCCCCACAGCGGGTGACATTCAGGCGATCAGAGCCTGCCGGCCGGGAAAGGAACCAAGAGGTGGTCAGTGTACCTCATAGTGACTGGTCCAATGGTTGTTCTGGACATTCTGCCATTAGGGTCAATTTGCATATTACCCTGTTATTATATAGGATAGAGGACTGGTGCATGGTCCAGGTTGCAGCCTCGATCCCCAGTGTGGAGAATATAGGAGGCAGCCAATCGATGATTCTCTCTCATTATTGTTGTTTCTATCTCCCTCTCCCACTCCCTTCCTCTCTAAAATCAATAAAAATATATTAAGTAAATAAATAAATATAATTTTGAAAATCCAGGATTTTTGGATCACTGTAAGGATATCTGTTGACAATTAACTAAGATTCCATTGAAATTTTTTATAAAGACAAACTCAAAAGAAGTGATACTATACTTCTGCAGTCTACATCTTCTTTCTCCATTAGAAATACGATCTTGACTGTCCTCTTATTCTCATTCAAGATCTGAATTTAGTTACCTTTTGCCTTCCATATATTCTGCTTCTGCTTAAATAACCTCCAATTCCTGTTTCACTTTAATATGTTTGCATACTATTTACAGTCTTTATAAATGTTCTGAATCTTCTACTTAATTCATTTTTAGTTATTCTGTTAGTTTTTATTTTGTGATGCTACAATTTCTAATTTTATGGTATCCTTTTACCTCAAACACACCAGAAAATAGTAGATGGTAAAGTGGTGTGGAAAGAGCAAAAATGCTCTGACACTGGCAGTAATACACTGTAATACAATCATTCTCAATAACATATCTGCTGAGTCAATTGCTCAAAACGCAAATAAACTATGGCTCTTCTTTTCCTTTATAGGAAGTACAATTTAAAAACTTTCTCCAAGGGGGAAGTTTAGGGTGTTGGTAATATTCTTTTTCTTAACCTAGGTGGTAGTTACAAGGGTGTTTTCGTTTCTGACAATTCACTGAGCTATACATTTTTTGTGTGTGCACATTTTTGTATGCATGTTATGTCCAAGAATAAAAAAATTTTCAAAGAGAGTTTATTATATAAAACCTCTAAATGGGCCAGGAAGAAAAAACTAGATTAGAAAACTAGAAGAATCCAGAAATTATGAAAGCAGAAGTAATACAGGTTTGATCTGTTGATCATTAGTAACACTGAATGTCTTTGTATAAATTATTATACACATACAGTTTCCACAAATAATATTTTAAATGCTAAAGGAGCATATAATGTAAATAATCTTCTTAGAAAAGAATATATGTAACAGTAAATAGAAGAAATGTTTCTTTGCTTAGTTACATCTTAGCAGGATATTTAGTCAACTTTAAATTTTTCAAAACTGATGTCCATTGTATAAATAAAACATACCTTAAATTAAAAGAAAAACACTTCGCCTTAAGCCTTTTTGTAAGATAGCTTCTTAGAAATAACTTTGCAAAAGGCAAAGAAAATTTAAGATATTCCTTTTACTTAAAAAAACACACAACTATAACTCTCCCTTATCTACAAAGGCCAATTTACACACATGAAAATCTGAAAAATGAAAACTCATACAGTTAGTTTAATCTCTCATTTTAGAAATAAAACCTCCCATATAGTTATTCTTTTGAAATATATCAAAGCTGAATTTAAAAGTTTTATTGGGGTGGGAAACCAAGATGGCGGCATAGGTAAACACCGGAAATTGTGGCCTCGCACAACCACTTCAAAAATACAACTAAAGAAGGAACGGACCTCATCCAGAACCACAGGAAGGCTGGCTGAGTGGAAATTCTACAACTAGAAGGAAATAGAAAAGCAAACTGAGACTCAGAGGAGGTGCGGTGTGGAAGTAAAATAAAAAGGTGCGGAGGTGCATGCAGAGAGGGCTGGTGGCTGAGGACATGGTTGTCTTTTTCAATTGGGAGGGAGTCTCAAGATCTGAGCTCCAGTTCCAGGCGAGTCTCTGGGGACACAGACTAATACGGCAGAAATGGGACTGTGTGGCATCGATTGGAACTCGAGGGCAGCTTTCTCTCAGGGGTGCTCGCAGCGATTGCCAGGGCCTCTGAGGGCAGGACTGAGAGCAGCCATAACTGCTCGCTCCACCCTGTTGATCCCATGGGACCCCGCCCCGCCCAGCCGTGCACTGAGGCTTTTGCATATGAAAGGCATGGCCCTTTGCAATCTGAAAATTACTTAACAAACTGCAGCTGGCCCAACGGCCCAGGGCAACTTGCATTGCTTCACAGCTGGCTTCTGCTGAGTAGCCAAGGGCAGAGGCTAGATTAGCACCTCCTTAGAGATCCAGGAGCCAGTTCTCCCACTGCAGAAACAGCTGATTCTCACAGCCAATTGGCCTGGAGGTCAATTCCTCCCAGTGTTACCTACAACAATCAAGGCTTAACTACAACAACACTGTGCACAAAGCCCACAAAGGGGTTCACCAAGAGTGTCTACCTCAGGCAATTGAGGAGGCTGAGCCACTGGGCCCTATCGGACACTTAGCACAGAAAGCCACTCTATCAACACAGCGAAGCATAAAAAATGCCGAGACAAAGAAACAGGACACAAATGACAGAAATGGAGGAAAGCAAACTACTGGATATAGAGTTCAAAACCACACTTTTAAGGTTTTTCAAGAATTTTCTAGAAACCGCCGATAAACTCAATGAGACCCTCAAGAAATCTAGTGAGACCCTCGATGTTGTGATAAAGGATCAACTAGAAATTAAGCATACACTGACTGAAATAAAGAATATTATACAGACTCCCAACAGCAGACCAGAGGATCGCAAGAATCAAGTCAAAGATTTGAAATATGAAGAAGGAAAAAACACCCAACCAGAAAAGCAAAATGAAAAAAGAATCCAAAAATACGAAGATAGTGTAAGGAGCCTCTGGGACAGCTTCAAGCGTACCAACATCAGAATTATAGGGGTGCCAGAAGAAGAGAGAGAGCAAGATATTGAAAACCTATTTGAAGAAATAATGACAGAAAACTTCCCCTTCCTGGTCAAAGAAATAGACTTACAAGTCCAGGAAGCGCAGAGAACCCCAAACAAAAGGAATCCAAAGAGGACCACACCAAGACACATCATCATTAAAATGCCAAGAGCAAAAGACAAAGAGAGAATCTTAAAAGCAGCAAGAGAAAGACAGTCAGTTACCTACAAGGGAGTACCCATACTACTGTCAGCTGATTTCTCAACAGAAACCTTGCAGGCCAGAAGGGAGTGGCAAGAAATATTCAAAGTGATGAATGCCAAGAACCTACAACCAAGATTACTTTATCCAGCAAAGCTATCATTCAGAATTGAAGGTCAGATAAAGAGCTTCACAGATAAGGAAAAGCTAAAGGGGTTCATCACCACTAAACCAGTATTATATGAAATGCTGAAAGGTATCTTTAAGAAGAGGAAGAAGAAGAAAAAGGTAAAGATACAAATAATGAACAACAAATACACATCTATCAACAAGTGAATCTAAAAATCAAGTGAATAAATAATCTGATGAACAGAATAAACTGGTGATTACAATAGAATCAGGGGCATTGAAAGGGAGTGGACTGACTATTCTTGGGGGGAAAGGGTTGTGGGGGATGGGGGAAGAGACTGGACAAAAATCGTGCACCTATGAAGGAGGACAGTGGGGGAGGGATGAGGGCGAAGGGTGGGAGGGGAACCACGTGGAGGGGAGCTATGGGAGGAAAAAAAGAGGAACAACTGTAATAATCTGAACAATAAAGATTTAATTTAAAGAAAAATGTTTTACTGGTAGTGCACATGCCAAAAAGCCATATAAGTCTCAGAGTCCTAAAAACACAGGTGTAACCAGCACACTTCTATTGAAGTTACTTTGGCCAGAAAATGACTACGTATAAAATTCTCACTACACAGCAATGGTCTATCAAAGGCTAGAACTACAGCAGGCAATAGTGTGATTGCAGTAGTTAACAAGAGCTTATGAAGATGCCCTCCCGCAGAATGTGAAACGGGATATTTTATGATTTAAGGAAGAGGCATACAGAAAAAGAAACCTGCTTTAACCATTTCTAAATGTCAAAGTAAAATCCAATGAACTGAGTTAAGGGTAAGTGGGGGGGGCCTAACAATTCAAAGCCCTGACTGGGTAGCTCAGTTGGTTAGAGCATCATGCCAATACACCAAGGATGTAGGTCCGATCCCTGGTCAAGGCATACACAAGAATCAAACAATGCATAAATAAGTGGAACAACAAATCAATGTTTCTTTTTCTTTCTCTCTCTCCCCACTTCCTATCTAAAACCAGTAAATAAAAAAAAGTCATAAACCGATACTTTGCATGTATTATCTGAGTTTACCATCACAATTTTAAAGGCAGCAGTAGCACTCCAAGAAATACTGCTAATAGCTGCAAAATGAGTCAAGAGAAAAGATGACATTTGGTTGATTACCTAAGTCAGGTTATCTCTACTATCTCCACTACCTCCATCTAATTTTCTGACTCCTAATTTATGCTTCCACATTAAATTGTTTTATTTCTAGTAAAAACTATCACATAAGAAGCAGAGAAAGATATCAATATCAAATTCTATATACTTAAATAATAATTAAATTTCACTTTTTGTTTAAAAATCATAGCAATGTTTTACTGAGTGCCTACTAAATATCAGGTGCTTTACACTCGTTCTTATTGGTGTTTATTAATAAAAAATGACAACCCATATAACAAATATAAATCACATATCTATTTAATTCAATTATATGAAGTTCACCAGAACAAATGATATCTGAAACATGATGGTAGGGTATGGTAATAAAACAGAATGGCATAAGATTATTATGTCTCCTTAGAGAAGTAAAAAATTATAAAATGAAACATGGTAGAATACTAATACTACTGCTTACCAGTTTTTCTCTGAATATGTCTCTTCCCGGCTGCCCTGAAAGCAACCATAGCCCTGAAAAAGGCTCGGAGAACCGCCCATCGGAAAACAGATACAGGATCAATTCCAATCATCCCAGAGATAAATGCATTTTTGCTACTTCTCAGAAGAGCTACAATGTCAGGGCGCATATGATCTGTATTTTTTTCCCGGAAATCCTATATGAAAAAAATACCAGTGTTATTTTTTTATAAAATTATTAAACCAAGAAGATAACAGGTCACATATTTGAACAGTGATTGAATAAGGACTATAAAAGTTATTTCTGTTCTAAGTAGCTAACTGAACAAAATATCTTCTATAAAGTCCCACTCAATCCTAAAACTATTAGATTCTATATTACATTTGAATTAGAAAGTATATTCCACAATTTTATTGTACTTTATAAACCCTGGTCAGGGAGACCTCTCTGAAAGGGTACCATGTGAAATGACAAGAAAGCTGAATAATGAAAAGGAATCAGACATAAGAAGGTCAGAAACAGCATTCTAAGCAAAAGGAACATCTACTACCCGAAGGTGATGAATATTTGAACAAGTTAGGAGAAAAGCATTAAGAGCAAGGGCTGGAGTTTTCTAGGCAATGAGTGTTGTGAAAGATTAGACAAATAAATAAGCTATGTAGACTATATAAACCTGAATTAGGAGTCTGGATTTTACTTAAGTGTAAAGGCAAGTCACTAAAGGGGTGATGACATGAGCAAACTGGTGTTTTCTAAACACCATTTGGTTGCTGTGAAGGGAATGAATTGTGCAAAGAATAGAAAAAGGGAGACCAGCTATTGTAACATTCCAGGTAAGAGCTGACAGTGACTGGGACTATGTTGGTAGTATGAATAGAAAGGAAAAATAGTGATCATATTTATGATATGTTATGGAGGTAAAGACAAAGGACTTGTTGGTGGATTAGGGCATGGTGAGAAAATCAGGGAATTAGGTTAACAACTATATTTGGGGTTTGAGTAACTAGGTGAATAGAGGTGCCATATACTGATACTAGAGGCCCGGTGTACAAAAATTTGTGCACTCGGGGGGGAGGGAGGGTCCTTCAGCCTGGCCTGTGCCCTCTCGCAGTCTGGGACCCCTCGGGAGATAACGCCCTGCTGGCTTAGGCCTGCTCCCAGGTGGCAGAGGGCAGGCCTAATCCCTAGGTGCAGCCCCTGGTCGGGCTCAGAGCAGGGCCGATTGGGGAATTGGGGTGCTGCCCCCTGTCATGCACAGAACAGGGCGGATTGGGAGGTTGTGATGCCACCCTCAGTCACGCTCAGGGTAGGGCCGATTGGGGTGTTGGGGCACCGCCCCCTGTCACACTCAAGGCAGGGTCGATGGGGAGGTTGAGGCGCGACTCCGTCATGCACAGAGCAGGGCCGATCAGGGGGTTGGGGCGCTGCCCCCTGTCACACACAGAGCAGGGCCGATCAGGGGGTTGGGGCGCTGCCCCCTGTCACACACAGAGCAGGGCCGATCAGGCGGTTGGGGAGCTCCCCCCTGTCACGCACAGAGCAGGGCCGATCAGGGGGTTGGGGAACTCCCCCCTGTCATGCACAGAGAAGGGCCCATCAGGGGGTTGGGGCGCCGCCCTCTATCAGCCACAGAGCAGGGCCGATCAGGGGGTTGGGGCGCCGCCACTCTCACACTCAGTGCAGTGCCCATGGGGAGGTTATGGCTCTACCCCGTCACACACAGAGCAGGGCCCGTGGGGGGGGGGGGTTGGGGCGCCACACCCTGTCACACACAGCCGCAGGGCGATCAGGAGGTTGGGGAGCTCCCTCCTATCAAGAACAGAGCAAGGCCAATCAGGGGGTTGGGGCGCCTTCCCCTGTCAGGAACAGAGCAGGGCCGATAGGGAGGTTGTGGCCTCGCCCCCTGTCACACACAGAGCCACAGGGCGATCAGGGGGTTTGGGCGCTGCCCCGTCATGCTGATGCCGGTACTGGGAGACCTCGCGGCTCCCCTGATCCCGGTGCTGGGAGGCATATTACCCTTTTACTATATAGAATAGAGGCCTGGTGCATGGGTGGGGGCTGGCTCGTTTGCCCTGAAGGGTGTCCGGGATTAGGGTGGGGGTCCCCACTGGGGTGCCTGGCCAGTCTGGGTGAGGGGCTGAGGGCTGTTTTCAGGCTGGGACTGAAGCTCCCAACTGCTCCTTTTTTTCTTTTTATTCTGAGCCAGCTTTAGCTCTGAGGCTCCAGCTCTTAGGCCTCCACTCCTGAAAGCAGGTATCTGGTTTGTTTAGGTCCTACAATCGAAACTCTGTATCAACTCCAGGTCTGAGATCCCAGCTAGCTGAAAGCTGGTTCCTGGGGTTTTGTTTAGCTTCTATTTTTGTAACTATGTTTCAAACTGGCAGCTCAGAGGCCTGCAGCGGCAGGCGGGGAACGTTGGAGTCCTCCGTCACTGAAGCAAGCAAGCCTCATGTTCCCTTCAAGCTGCTTGGCTGCCGGCAGCCATCTTGGCTGGGAGTTAATTTGCATATCGCCCTGATTAGCCAATGGGAAGGGTAGCGGTTGTACGCCAATTACCATGTTTCTCTTTTATTAGATAGGATGGAGAAAACTAGAGAAAAGAGAAGGTGCGGAGATAGGAAATAAGGATTAAGAGATCAATTCTGTCCAAGTTAAGTTTAAAATGGTAAGGATATTATAATAGCAAGTAACATTTATGAAGAGGTTACTATGTGTTGAAATTCCTCTAAGCATTTTACACGTGTTGTCTTATTTAAACTCATTTCATTCTCCTAACAACTTCTTGAGTTAATATTATTCCTATTTTATAGATGAGGAAACTGAGTAATAAAGAGGTTAACTATCTCAGCCCCTATCACACAGTAAGTGGAAGAACAAAGGTTCAAATACAACCACCCATAAGCACTATACTATGTCCGCATATAGACATCAAGTAGGCAGATGGATATATGTGTCTAGAGTCCTACAGAAATTTCAGAAAATACATTTGGATATCATCTGCCTATAGATTTTTTAAAATTGAGTAAGTACTTAAGGACTGTAAATAAGCAGTAAAAAGCCCTGCCAAAGCATGGATGGAGGTTGGAAGGGACAGAACACAATAAAATGGGTTAAAATATCCCACAGAATGATAGGGAGGGCAAGAAGCTTACTGGAAGGAAATCCCAGACTGATATGTATAGTCTGGGCATTTGGCTATAGCCAAACCCAGATGGAAGGATCAAAACTTGGAGTGAATCACTACAAGTTTGTTCAGCTTTAAAAAATAGATCTAGCTCAGAATTCTATGAAGAACATGCCTAATATGATGTCATCTACCCTGATGTCCAAAAGGCAGTTGGGCTCATCCTACTACTTTTAGGGATTTCCTTTCCTAATTCTTCTTTGTTCACCTAAGAACAGGAAAAAGGGGGCAAACAGGCAGAAGTCTTCGTCCTTGGCTTTTCCCTAAATACCCTTTGAGTAAAGGGTGGGGCAAAAGTAGGTTTACAGTTGTGAATACACAAAACAGTTTATTCTTGAAACTTGTATAAAAGTTAGTAAAACTAAGTAATAACTTTCAAATCCAAAACATCGCCATTGCCATTATCATCATCATATTAAATAATACATTCCAAGGGCAGACAAGATGTCAGGCACTAAGTTAAACACTATACATAAACTACTCAATTCTATCAATTACTCAATATAGTAGAATCAAATAAAAGCTACACTTCATTGATAGGTAAACAGAGAGGTACAGAAGCTTGCCAAAAGTTAAACATAGTAAGTACCAGTGCAAGAATTGAAACATCAATCTTTACTACCCCTAGACCATCCCATCCTATAACTACACTGTAAAACCTAAAATTCTAGTATTGTTTACCATGATGACTGTCAAATATTGATAAAGACCTTCCTTTTCCAAATGTAATGGTTGTGTCTCTCTGTCTATATAGGTCTAGATTTCTAAATACATTTCATAAACTAGTCACATCATTCTACTTGAAACTCTTTTCTCTTGGTTTCTATTATCACATTTTGTGATTTACTACTTACTTTTTATGCTACCCCTGTCTCCACTGCTGGTTTCATATTAGAAATTCTTACTATCTGGTCTTATGTACTCTTTTCATTCATCTTACACCAGGTGATCTCAAACATAATGATGGTTTGAAGCACTACCTTAGGTATAAATAAATAACATACCTATATGATGAGGCCCAAATCTGTTTTTCCAGCTCAGATCTTTCTTGTTACGTCTAACATATATTTCTATATTTCAAAATTGAAAGAATGCATTGTCTAGTAAAACAAGGCAGTCCTGGAATTTCCTTTGTGGGAAAGTTTTAAACTACTGGTTTAAATTATTTAACAAACATGGGATTTCAAGTTTTCCTATATTTTCCGGTGTCAGTTTTAGTAATGTGCATTTTTCATCAAATTTTCCATTTTATCTATGTTGTCAAATTTGTTGATGAAATGTTCATATCCTCTTAATATCTGTAAGTTATGTAATTAAGTCTCCTTTTTAATTTCTGATATCTATAATCTGTGAATCTTTTTTTCAATAATTAGTTACTTTTTATACCTTTTACTTATATTATTTCTGTTATCTTCTTAAGGATCTGACTTTTAACCTTGTCAATTTCTCTACTGTATATCTGCACTCTATTGTACTGATTTCTGTTCTTCCCTTATTTCCTTCTATTTTACTGAGGTATTTTAAAATAATTCTTTACTTTTCAATTACAGTTGACATACAATATTATATTAGCTTCAAGTATACAACCTATTGATTAAATCAGGGGTCCTCAAATTTTTTAAACAGGGGTCCAGTTCACTGTCCCTCAGACCATTGGAGGGCCAGACTATAGTTTAAAAAAAAAACTATGAACAAATTCCTATGCACACTGCACATATCTTATTTTGAAGTAAAAAATACAAAATGGGAACAAATACAACATTTGTATTTGCATGTGGCCCGCGGGCCGTAGTTTGAGGACCCCTGGATTAAATATTAATATAACTTACTAAGTGATCACCATAATAAGTCTAGTACCTATCTGACACCATACATAGTTACTACTGTACTTTACAACCTGTGACTGTTTCAATAACTAGCAATTTACACATCTTAATTCCTTCCCATTTTTCACCCATGCCCCCCAATGCCTCTCCCATCTGGAAACCCATCAAAATGTTATCTGTTTCTATGAGTATTTTTGGTTTATTAATTTATTTTGTTTTCTAGATTTCATATATAAGTGAAATCACATAGAATTTGTCTTCCTCTGACAGACCCATTTCACTTATTATATTCCATAAGTCCATCCATATTGTTGCAGATGGCAAGATTTCATTCTCTTTTATGGCTGAGTCATATACTCCACTATATATATATATATATATATCACTTTTTCTTTATCCATTTGTTTATCGATGGACCCTTAGGTTGCTTCCAAATCTTGGCTATCTCTATCATCATCATATATAATAAAAGCCTAATATGCTAAGTGTCCGGTCATCTTAAACAATCAAAGTGTAATATGCTAATGATATGCTAAGGCCACTCAAACACTCACTATGACATGCTCTGACCACCAGGGGGCAGAAGCCTGGACCAGCAGGTTAGCTTGCTGCTGGAGTCTGGCCGATCGGGAATGAGCGAGATGGGCCAGACATGCCCTGGAGCCCTCCCACAGTCCGTCCCTGGCTGGCCAACCACCTGCATCACTCCCTGGCCCTGATCGTACACCAGTGGGGTCCCTCAATCTGGCCTGCACCCTCTTGCAATCCAGGACCCCGCAGGGGATGTCAGAGAGCCAGTTTCGGCCCGATCCCACAGGCCAGGCCAAGGAATCCCACTGGCGCATGAATTCGTGCACCGGGCATCTAGTATAGTAGGTTCTCGGGTTACACCAGAGATCCATTCCTATGGCACGACGTAACGTGATTTTCACTATAAGTTGGAACCCACCTACATAAGCATCTACGTCACTCACATGGAGCACATACACAGCAGTAATGAAGTGAAACAGTACAAAAAATTTAAAAGAAAGATAACAATTCCTGACCTTTACTTGTGGTAAATAATGAAAAACATAAAGCACATATGTACATACATGGAAATGATGAAACTTTTTTTTTTTAATAAATAAATGGGAGATGGCGACCTAACCACAAAATGATGTACGTCGAGTCCAACATAACCCGAGGACTGCCTGTATGGATATAAAGGCCTAAGTGACCATTCGACTGGTAGCTATGACGTGCACTGACCACCAAAGGGGCAGAGGCTCAACACACAGGCATGGAAACATGGAGCAAACTGATGAATCTTAGAGGGAAGGGGGGAGGTAAAAGGGAAGAAAGAGATTAACCAAATATCTTATATGCATACTAGAGGCCTGGTGCACAGATTCATGCACTAGTGGGTCCCTCGGCATGGCCTGTGGGGATCGGGCCGAAACTAGCAGTTCAACATCCCTCAAGGGGTCCGAGATTGCGAGGGCACAGGCCATACTGAGGGACCCCACTGGTACACGAATCCATGCACCAGGCCTCTAGTTGTAAATAATGCTGCAATAAAGAGAGATGCATATGTCTTTTCAAATCAGTGTTTTAGGTTTCATAGGATAAATACCCAGGTAAAATTGCTGGGTCCTTTGCTATTCTTTTCCTAGTTTCTTAACGTGGAAGCTTAGATAATTACTTTTTAATCATTTTCCCTAAATGTATGCATTTAAAGTTTTAAGTCCCTGTTTTAAATGCATCTGACCATTTTGATATGTTGTATTTTCATTAATGTTCAATTTTAAGTATTATCGTTTTATTATAACTTTTTTGACTCATAGGCTATTCAGAAGAATTTTATTTAAATTCTAAACACCCCAAAACTGTCTAGTTATCCTTATGATATGCCAATTATATCAGCTTTTTGAGAATAGTTTAATTTTTTTTATTTTGTGCCTGCTTATTTTGTTAGATACTAAGAGATTATGTCTTAAAATCTATAATTGTGAAAAATGGACTTGTCTAGTTCTACTTTTGCTCTCCTTTTGGTTTATATACACTGAGTGGCCAGATTATTATGACCACATGGCGTTTGTAGGTAAATTAGCTAAATTTCGCGCTGAAGTTGCTAGAGGGCCAGACCATTATAAATAGGGAAGCAGGTTGTTTACCACCACAGTAGAAGTGATTTTTTTCTGAAGATATGGGTAAACAACGCGATTTAACAGCCTTTGAATGTGGGATACACACACACACACACACACACACACACACAATGAGTGGCCAGATTATTATGACCACCTGACATTAGTAGGCAAATTAGCCATACACTGCATCATATGGAATATGGAAGCCAAAGGCCTGTTCAAACACCTTTGCTGTCTGCAGTTACCAAGATAAAACGTCTCCAATTCGCACAGGAACACAAGGATTGGACAGTCGAGCATTGGAAAAAAGTCATGTGGTCCAATGAATTACGTTTCCAGTTGCATCATGCAGATGGCAGAGTGAGAATTTGGCGGAAACAGCATGAAAACATGCACCACACATGCATGAGTACAACCCTTCAAGCTGGTGGGGGCAGTATTATGGTTTGGGGCATGTTTTCCTGGCATGATTAATTCATGTGGAACAACGTCTGAATAGCACAACATACCTAAGTATCGTTGTCGATCAAGTTCATCCTATCATGTTGATGGCATGTCCCAATGGAGATGGCTTCTTCCAATAAGACAATGCGCCATGCCACGGTGCTTGTATTGTGCAGGAGTGATTTCAAGAACATGAGGGAGAATTTACCTTGCTTAGGTGGCCCCCACAATCACCAGATCTCAACGCAATTGAGCATTTGTGGGACAAAGTTAAAAGACCCATCAGGCAGCTGGTTCAACAACCATCAAATCTCACAGAATTGGACAGTGCTATTCATCAGGCATGGTGTCAGATTCCTCGCATCACCTTTCAACATCTCGTGGAGTCAATGCCAAAAAGAATTGCCGCAATATTGAAGGCAAAAGGTGGTCTAACAAAGTACTGACGGGGTGGTCATAATAATCTGGCCACTCATAATAACATATATCCCATGTTCAATGCCTGTTAAATCGTGTTGTTTACCCATATCTTCAGAAAAAAAATCACTTCTACTGTTGTGGTAAACAACCTGCTTCCCTATTTATAATGGTGGCCCTCTAGCAACTTCAGCGTGAAATTATACCTGACTAGAGGCCCGGTGCACAAAAATTGGTGCACTCGGGGGGAAGGGGGGTCCCTCAGCCCGGCCTGTGCCCTCTCGTAGTCTGGGACCCCTCGGGAGATAATGACCTGCTGGCTTAGGCCTGCACCCAGGTGGCAGAGGGCAGGCCGAATCCCTAGGTCCAGCCCCTGGTCGGGCTCAGAGCAGGGCTGATTGGAGAGTTGGGGCACCGCCCCGTCACACTCAAGGCAGGGTCCATGGGGAGGTTGCGGCGCCGCCCCCTGTCACGCACAGAGCAGGGCCAATCAGGGGGTTGGGGCGATGCCCCCTGTCACGCACAGAGCAGGGCCGATCAGGGGGTTGAGGAGCTACCCCCTGTCACTCACAGAGTAGGGCCGATAGGGGAGCTGGGGCACCGTGCCGTCACACACAGAGCAGGGCAGATCAGGGGGTTGGGGCACCACCCTCTATCACCCACAGAACAGAGCCGATCAGGGGGTTGGGGCGCCACCACTGTCACACCCAGGGCAGGGCCGATGGGGAGGCTATGACTCTACCCCATCACACACAGAGCAAGGCCCGTGGGAGGGCGTTGGGGCGCTGCCCTCTATCACTCACAGAGCAGGGCCCATCAGGAGGTTGGGGCGCCGCCACTCTCACACTCAGGGCAGGGCCAATGGGGAGGTATGGCTCTACCCCATCACACACAGAACAGGGCCCGTAGGGGGGTAGGAGGGGGGGTTTGGGCACCGCACCCTGTCACACACAGAGCAGGGCCGATCAGGGGGTTGGGGCGCCACACCCTGTCACACACAGAGCCCCAGGGCAATTAGGGGGTTGGGGCGCCTTCCCCTGTCACAAACAGAGCAGGGCGGATAGGAAGGTTGTGGCCCTGCCCCCTGTCACACACAGAGCCGCAGGGCAATCAGGGGATTTGGGCGCTGCCCCCTGTCACCCTGATCCCGGTGCAAGGAGGCCTCTCGACTCTGCTGATCCCGGTGCTGGGAGGCATATTACCCTTTTACTATATAGGATAGAAGCCTGGTGCACGGGTGGGGGCCAGCTGGTTTGCCCTGCAAGGTGTCCTGGATCAGTGTGGGGGTCCCCTCTGGGGTGCCTGGCCAGCCTGGATGAGGGGATGATGGCTATTTGCAGCTGGTCACACACCCTTCAGGGTGGGGGTCCCCACTGGGGTGCCTGGCCAGTCTGGGTGAGGGGCTGAGGGCTGTTTTCAGGCTGTTGGGTGACTGAAGCTCCCAACCGCTCCTTTTTTTGTTTTATTCTGGGCCAGCTTTAGCTCTTGCTCCAGCTCTGAGGCCTCTGCTGCTGAAAACAGGTATCTGGTTTGTTTGGGTTCTATAATCGAAACACTGTGTCAACTCCAGCTCTGAGATCCCGGCTGGCTGAAAGCAGGTTTCTGGGGTTTTGTTTAGCTTCTATATTTGTAACAGTGTTTCAAACTGCAAGTTCAGAGGCTGGCAAGGCAGGCGGAGAACGTTGGAGTCCTCCGTCACTGAAGCAAGCAAGCCTCATGTTAGCTTCAAACTGCCTGGCTGCCAGCTGCCATCTTTTATGGCAGTTAATTTGCATTTCGCCCTGATTAGCCAATGGGAAGGGTAGCGGACGTATGGCTAATTACCATGTTTCTCTTTTATTAGATAGGATTTGCCTACAAACACCACATGGTCATAATAATCTGGCCACTCAGTGTATATTGAAATGAAGTTATATAGTAATATAACTTTTGATGATTATGTCTTCCTGTTGAACTGGTCCCTTTTATTGGTTATAAAATCTGACACTTTATCTCTAATAATACTTCTTGCCTTAAAGTCTACTTTGTCAAATAATAATGTAAATATACCACCTCATTTAGTTGGGGTTTGCATAGTATATCTCTTTCCCATCCTTCTACTTTCAACCTATATGATAATATGAATGAATAATCACAAACACAAATGTATATACTGCATACTTCCATTTATCTGAAATTTAATAACAAGTAAAATTTAGGACAAAAAGGTAGAATAGTGGTTACCTCTGGGAAAGAGAGAATGAGCAGGGAAGGGGCATGAAGGAAATCCATACACTTTAGATTTATATACTATGTAACTCACTATATGATGTTATAGCTCAAGCTATTTTGTTTTTGTTTTAAAATGCATTTTAAAATATTTTTTGAACTAAGTTATAACTGACATATAACATAAGGTGTAAACATGTTGATTCAATACATTTATGTTGCAATATGATTTCCACCATAGTAGTGTTAATATCTCCATCAAGTCATATAACTATCATTTCTTTTTTGTGTTGATAACATTTAAGATCTGATCTCATAAAAAAAAAAAGGATCTAGTTCCTTAAGAACTTTGAACACTAAGTTATAATCATAATATTAATTATAATCACAATGCTGTGTATTAAGTCTCCAGAACTTAGAGATGATTATGATCATCTTCTAACTGCAAGTTTGAATCCTTTGCTCAACATCTTCTCAATTCCCCCACCCTCTAGCCCAGCAGTTGCCAACCTTTCAGACCTCATGGACCACCAGTGGACAGACCACTGGTTTGAAACTGCTGTTCTAGCCCCTGGTAATCACCATTCTGCTCTGCTATTCTTAATGTTTGGTCTAAAATCTATTCCTTCCTGTCTTTTCCATCTGAGAAAAAATAGCACATCAAATTTATCCATCAGCTATAGCCAAAAGTTACTTACTCACCTAAAATCCCTTAATAAGGTCTACTGATTATACCTCTAAAATATATTTCATAATTATCTAGATCTTCTCCAACTCTACTGCCACCCCTGTGGTTCAGTTTATCTTACCAATTCACCTCAACAGGTTTTAAAATTAACCTAATTTTTTCATGGCTACCCATAATAATTTCAACAAAAAACAAATTCATTTAACTTCATCTAAAAGCCCTGAAGAATTAACTTGCTTTCCATTCTCTGAATTCATTTTATGCCACTAGATCCAGTGTTCACTATAACCTAGTAACATTGGCTTGTTTTCAATTATTCTTACAATAGAGACCCAGTGCACGAAATCGTGTGCAAGTAGGGTCCCTAGGCCTAGCCTGGCCTCCATTGCATTACCTCTGCCGCCCTGCAATGCTATGTGAAGCTCTCCGCCCCAGGACGATCCGTGATGCTCGGGGCCACTGCCCCTCCATGCTCTGATGCTCCGTGAGGCTCCCCCCACCCTGCAACTGCTCCGCGAAAATCCGCCCCCGCCCCGCAACTGCTCTGTAAGGCTCTTCCCGCCACTGGACTGCTCCATGAAACTCCGCCCACCACGCGACTGCTCCGCGAAACTCCCTGCACCGTGACTGCTCCACAAGGTACCCTCCACTCCTGGACTGCACCACAAAACTCCCACCGCCCACCACCCCCACCCCCTGTCCCTGGTGCCGCTCAACAGTCCCCAGTATAGCCCGCCGCCACCCCCCCATGGCGATCAACTCGGGGGTTGGGGGGGAGGGACCAAAAGGTGCTCCATGCACCTCCTGGTGACCAGTCATTTGGTCGTGGCTTTTTATAATAGAGACTAGAACCCGGTGTACAAAAATTTGTGCACTTGGGGGTAGGGGGGTCCCTCAGCCCGGCCTGTGCCCTTTCCCAGTCTGGGAACCCTCAGGAGATAATGACCTGCTGGCTTAGGCCTGCTCCCGGGTGGCAGAGGGCAGGCCCAATCCCTAGGTGCAGCCCCTGGTCGGGCTCAGGGCAGGGTTGATAGGGGAGTTGGGGCGCCGGCCCCTGTCATGCACAGAGCAGGGAGGATCGGTAGGTTGTGATGCCACCCTCAGTCACGCTCAGGGTAGGGCCGATTGGGGGGTTGGGGCACCGCCCCCTGTCACACACAGAGTAGGGTCAATGGGGAGGTTGCAGCACCACCCTGTCACACACAGAGCAGGGCGGATCAGGAGGTTGGGGCGTGGCCCCATGTCACTCACAGAGCAGGGACCATCAGGGGGGTTGGGACTCCGTACCCTGTCACAAACAGAGCAGGGTCGATCAGGGGGTTGGGGAGCTTCCCCCTGTCATCAACAGAGCAGGGCCCATCAGGGGGGTTGGTGCTCCGTACCCTGTCACACACAGAGCAGGGTCGATCAGGGGGTTGGGGAGTTCCCCCGTCACTCAAGAGTAGGGCCGACAGGGGAGTTGGGGCACCGCCCCGTCACACACAGAGCAGGGCAGATCAGGGGGTTGGGGCGCCGCACCCTGTCACACTCAGGGCAGGGCCGATGGGGAAGTTATGGCTCTACCCCGTCACACAGAGCAGGGCCCATGGGGGGTGGTTGGGGCGCCGCCCTCTATCACCCACAGAGCAGGGCCGATTAGGGGGTTGGTGCGCCACCACTGTAACACTCAGGACAGGGCCGATGGGGAGGTTATGCCCCTACCCCGTCACACACAGAGCAGGGCCATCAGGGGTTGGGGAACTCCCCCGTATCAGGCACAGAGCAGGGCTGATCTGGGGGTTGGGGTGCCTATCCCTGTCATGAACAGAGCAGGGCGGATAGGGAGGCTGTGGCCCCGCCCCCTGTCACACACAGAGCTGCAGGGCGATCAGGGGGTTTGGACGCTGCCCCCTGTCACGCTGATCCCGGTGCCGGGAGGCCTCGCGGCTCCGCTGATCCCGGTCCTGGGAGGCATATTACCCTTTTACTATATAGGATAGAGGCCTGGTGCATGGGTGGGGGCCAGCTGGTTTGCCCTGAAGGGTGTCCTGGATCAGGGTGGGGGTCCCCACTGGGGTGCCTGGCCAGTCTGGGTGAGGGGCTGAGGGCTGTTTTCAGGCTGTTGGGTGACTGAAGCTCCCAACCGCTTTTTTTTCTTTTTCTTTTTTTATTCTGGGCCAGCTTTAGCTCCGAGGCTTAGCTCCAGCTCTTAGGCCTTGGCTGCTGAAAGCAGGAATCTGATTTGTTTGGGTTCTATAATCGAAACACTGTGTCAACTCCAGCTCTGAGATCCCAGCTGGCTGAAAGCAGGTTTCTGGGGTTTTGTTTAGCTTCTATATTTGTAACAATGTTTCAAACTGCAAGCTCAGAGGCCAGCAAGGCAGGCGGGGAACGTTGGTTTCCTCCGTCACTGAAGCAAGCAAGCCTCATGTTAGTTTCAAGCTGCCTGGCTGCTGGCCGCCATCTTGGCTGGCAGTTAATTTGCATATCGCCCTGATTAGCCAATGGGAAGGGTAGCAGACGTACGGCTAATTACCATGTTTCTCTGTTATTAGATAGGACTAGAGGCCTGGTGCACAGATTCGTGCACTGGTTGGCGGTCCCTCGGCCTGGCCTGTGCCCTCTCACAATCCAGGACCCCTCAGGGGATCTCAGAGAGCTGGTTTCAGCCCAATCCCTGCAGGCCAGGCTGAGGGACCTCACCAGTGCACAAATCTGTGCACTAGGCCTCTAGTATGCATATAAGATCTTTGGTTAATCTCTTTCCCCCCTCTCCCCTTCCCTCTGAGATTCCTCAGTCTGTTCCATGTTTCCATGCCTGTGGTTTCTCATCCTGAGTTGAGAATCTCCCCCCTGGTGGTCAGTGCACGTCATAGCTACTGGCCAGTTGGCGGGTCGCTTAGGCTTTATATATATATTTACGTTTACTTCAGGCCATCTCTCAAAATCTGAGTTTCTCAGAGAGGTCTTCATAGATCTACAAATTGAAAATCTAATATTTCACTAGTTTCTCTCATAGAACCCATTCATTAGTAGCACATAGCCCCATTTATCTATATTATACACAAACATACATACACACAAATATGTGTGTATGTCTTAAACACACATACACACAAATGTGTGTGTGTGTATGTATCTATACTAATAAAAGGGTAATATGCTAATTAGACTGGGAGACCTTCCGGACAAAGCCATGGTGGTGGGGCTGAGGCAGAGGCAGCAGGGGACGATAAGGCCGGCAGGGGAGGGCAGTTGGGAGCGAGCAGGCCAGCATGTGGGGGGAGCAGTTGGGGGCGATCAGGCTAGCAGTGGGGGCAGTTGGGGGCGAGCAAACCAGCAGTGGGGGGTAGTTGGGGACAATCAGGCCAGCAGGGGGTGGCAGTTAGGGGTGATCAGGCCAGAAGGGGGGGCAGTTGGGGGCGATCAGGCCGGCATGCAGAGTGGTTAGGGGCGATCAGGCAGTCAGGCAGGCAGGTGAGTGGTTAGGAGCCAGTGGTTCCGGATTGTGAAAGGAGTGTCCTACTGCCACTAAGGGGTCCCAGATTGGAGATGGTGCAGGCCGGGCTTAGGGATACCCTACACCCTGTGCACAAATTTTGTGCACCGGCCACTAGTATGTATATAGACATATTTGTCTATTTTACTTTATTACTGTATCATTCCAAATACCAAGCTCAGGGTCTGACGTGCTGTGTGTTTAATAAACACTTCCTGAATAACTGATCTTAATTCTGACTCTTACCTCAAGATCCAAGAGAAAATATATTGCTCCACTAGTCTCCATATCATCACTGTCTTGCCTGGGAAATTGTCTTAAATGGCAGGCTCAAACATCAAATATTTGAAAGATAATAGCTCATTAATACATTAAGCGCCCAGTCACCAGTGACTGACACTGTACTTCCCGTTCGGAAGACAAAACAGGCTGGGCGCTTAACGTGTTAATTACCAAAAAAAGAACTGAACAAAATTATGAATATTTCCTTCCATAGGAGTTAAAGAGTTTTAATAAATTCATTAGTAGTACAAGCTCACAAATTCCTAATGGTGCATAAATACATGAAGCCTCAGTCAGGCCTCATGGATGTAGAGAAGAGAATAATTCAACAAACTATTAAGATCAACTAGTACATTTAAGACATACTGATACTATCTATTCTTTCAGATCTAAAAAGGCTATTAGAATGGACTAATATCAGGTTTATATGTAGAAAAAATCAACAGAAACATCACCTAAGACAGTAATATATTACAAGGTGGAATCTAAATTTTAGTAGTATCCTTATAATAATCCTTATAATAATGTCACTAATTGTTACTGATGAAGAGCCTCCACACCTACAAAGAGGGTGGTGTGGTATAGAGTTAAGAATACATCTCTACCCTAAAGCCATATGCAATATGAAATTTACTGACCTTTACCCCATATTTTACTTTCCCGGCATAATGCTTTATGGTGAAAGCAGGCTCCATCACAGCTGGAAATTCAATGTAAGAATTCTCTTCATGTTGATGCTTAAATTTATCTAGCAATGTTTGATTTGTAGCCTGTGGAAAACTGAATTAAAAACAAAAGAAAGATGTTGCAGTGAATACAATCTTTTTTAAAAACACACACACACATTATAATTACACTGCCATCAAACACATTTAGCAAATTACAAAGAGTTTTTACTGGTATTATCTAATCTGATTTTCATAATAAGCTAAAAAGTGAGTGTAACAAGAAAAGTATTCCTATTTTATAGATGAGGGATCAAAACTTGTGATTTGCCCAAACTCACACTTTGAAAGAAGTGGAACTGAGAAATAAACTCAGGTTCTTAAGTATTTAGCTTATGTTGCATTGTGCTGTACTACTATAAAACCTATCTGTAATAATAAAAGGGTAATATGCTAATTAGACCAGACGTCCTTCTGGATATCCTTCCGGAGTAAGCTAGGGCTGCAGCTGCCATGGCTGCGAGGGAGGGATCTAGGCAGCCACCCACAGCAGCAAAGGCCTACTCTTGCACAAATTTCATGCATCGGCCTCTAGTAGGATAATAAAAACTAAATCATATGTTGTTTGGAGCCAAGAATTTCCAAAAAGGAAATTATGTCTCAATTTGGATAGGTCCTTTAAATCCACAGTAATTTTTGTTTTTCTTCATATATAAATTAAGCAGTAATTTTCTTACCCATACCAGTTACTATATATTTTTATATTATATCTATTATTTCAAATATATCAATGTTATTGTACTCACTGATGAGCATTTCATATCCAGGAATAATTCAAATAATATTTATTACAAAGTAATTACATAACAGCAAATACAGGAATATAAACGTTCAGAAGAGAAAAAAAATCACTAGTCACTGGGAGTAATGAAAAGGTTCATATGAAAATAAAAAAAAATAAAAATAAAAATAAATAAATAAATAAATAAAAAAGAAAGAAAAGGTCCATATGGGTATAGAAGGCAAGTATGAGCTAGATGTTAAAGGTTGGGTAGGAGTTGCAAACAGAAAATATCACTGATAGAGAAAGGAGAGAACAAGTATCTTTCAGAGAATAGTTTCATTTAATAGTAGCTGCCGAAACCGGTTTGGCTCAGTGGATAGAGTGTCGGCCTGCGGACTGAAGGGTCCCAGGTTCGATTCCGGTCAAGGGCATGTGCCTGGGTTGCGGGCACATCCCCAATCGGGGATGTGCAGGAGGCAGCTGGTCGATGTTTCTCTCTTGTCGATGTTTCTGACTATCTCTCTCCCTTCCTCTCTGTGGAAAATCAATAAAATATATTTAAAAAAAAAAATAGTAGCTGAGATAATCTACACTAATAAAAGAGAAAAATGGTAATTGGCGTACGACGATACCCTTTTCATTGGCTAATCAGGGCTATATGCAAATTAACTGCCAACTAAGATTGGCAGTTAACTGCCAACTAAGATTGGCAGTTAACTGCCAACTAAGATTGGCAGTTAACTGCCAACAAGATGGCAGTTAATTTGCATATGTAGGCACAATGCAGGGAGGTGAAAGGGAAAGCAGGAAGAAGCCCCCTGCCACTGACAGTGATTGGAAACCCAGGGGGGAGCTAAGAGCTGGGGGGCAGGGCAAAGGCCGCCTTTGCCCTGCCCCCCAGCCATGATCGGAGAATCAGGTGCCTTTGCCACCCTGGCCAGTGATAGGAGGAAGCTGGCAGTCCCAGGAGCTAGGGGCCCCTTGCCTGGGCCTAAAGCGAAGCCCACGATCGCGGGGCTGCTACAGCTGTGGGTCCCCGGTGCCCGGGCCGGAGGCCTCTGGCCTAGGCCTGGGCAAGGGGCTGATCCTGCGATTAAAGGGTGATGGGGGTCAATGCCTGAGGGCTCCCAGTATATGAGAGGGGCCAGGCTGGGCTGAGGGACACTCCCCCCTGCCCCACACCCAGTGCACGAATTTCGTGCACCGGGCCCCTAGTAAGAAATAATGTGACAAGAGGTTGTAAAGATGCTGAATATAAAATCTAACGTGTAAAAACGATTCCAAAATTACAACAAAAATGATTAATGACGTAGTATGTATTGGAATCTGAAAGGAAAATGGCCTTTGGTGTCAGTCATAGTCATAGTATAGGTTACCAGTTGTCTGTAAACTTGGGCAAGCTAGGTAGATAACCTTCTTTAAGAATTGGTTTCCACACGATGGAATACTATGCTGCTCTAAAAAGGAAGGAACTCTTACCATTTGCAACGGCATGGATGGAACTGGAGAGCATTATGCTAAGTGAAATAAGCCAGTCAATGAAGGAAAAATACCACATGATCTCACTCATTCATGGATAATAGAGACCATTATAAACTTTTGAACAATAATAGATACAGAGGCAGAGCTGCCTCAAACAGACTGTCAAACTGCAGCGGGAAGGCCGGGGAGGGTTGGGGGACAGGAGGTAGGGGTGTAAGAGATCAACCAAAGGACTTGTATGCATGCATATAAGCATAACAAATGGACATAAGACACTGGGGGATAGGGGAGGCTAGGGGACTGTCTAGGGCGGGGGGGGGGGGGGAAATGGACACATATGTAATACCCTTTGTATTACTTTAAGCAATAAAAAATAAATAAATAAATAAATTGTGGAGTCAAAAAAAAAAAAAAAAAAGAATTGGTTTCCATAGCCAGTTAGCCTGGAGGTCAAATCACCCCTGGTATTACCGACAACAATCAAGGCTTAACTACAAGACTGCGCACAAAGACCACTAGGGGGTGCACCAAGAAAAGATAAAAAAATGCGGAGACAAAGAAACAGGACGCAAATGTCAGAAATGGAAGATATAGAGCTCAAAACCACACTTTTAAGGTCTCTCAAGAACTGTCTAGAAGCTGCTGATAAACTTAGTAAGGCCCTCGAAAAGACTGGTGAGACCACCTATAAATGTAGTGAGATCCTCAAGAAATCTAATGAGACCCTCGATGTTGTGATAAAGAACCAACTAGAAATTAAGCATACACTGACTGAAATAAAGAATATTATACAGACACCCAACAGCAGACCAGAGGAGCGCAAGAATCAAGTCAAAGATTCAAAATGCGAAGAAGCAAAAAACACCCAACTGGAAAAGCAAAATGAAAAAAGAATCCGAAAATACGAAGATAGTGTAAGGAGCCTCTGGGACAGCTTCAAGCGTACCAACATCAGAATTATAAGGGTATCAGAAGAAGAGAGAGAGCAAGATATTGAAAACCTATTTGAAGAAATAATGACAGAAAACTTCCCCCACCTGGTGAAAGAAATAGACGTACAGGTCCAGGAAGCGCAGAGAACCCCAAATAAAAGGAATCCAAAGAGGACCACACAAAGACACATCATAATTAAAATGCCAAGAGCAAAAGACAAAGAGAGAATCTTAAAAGCAGCGAGAAAGAAACTCAGTTACCTACAAGGGAATACCCATACGACTGTCAGCTGATTTCTCAACAGAAACTTTGCAGGCCAGAAGGGAATGGCAAGAAATATTCAAAGTGATGAATACCAAGAACCTACAACCAAGATTACTTTATCCGGCAAAGCTATCATTCAGAACGGAAGGTCAGATAAATAGCTTCACAGATAAGGAAAAGCTAAAGGAGTTCATCACCACCAAACCAGTATTATATGAAATGCTGAAAGGTATCCTTTAAGAAGAGGAAGAAGAAGAAAAAGGTAAAGATACAAATTATGAACAACAAATATGCAACAAGTGAATCTAAGAATCAAGTGAATAAATAATCTGGTGATCATAATAGAATCAGGGACATAGAAAGGGAATGGACTGACTATTCTTGGGGGGGAAAGGGGTGTGGGAGATGCGGAAAGAGACTGGACAAAAATCGTGCTCCTATGGAAGAGGACAGTGGGTGGGGAGTGAGGGCGGAGGGTGGGGCGGGAACTGGGAGGAGGGTAGTTATGGGTGAAAAAAAGAGGAACAAATGTAATAATCTGAACAATAAAGATTTAATTAAAAAAATAAAAAAGAAAAAGAAAAAAAAAAAAAGAATTGGTTTCCTAATCCATAAAATTAGTACAATGAGGTATCACAATGCAAGTAGGATTTTAAAAACCCAAGTAAAAACATCTAACACTTGCTGGCATCCTCTAGAGATGATATAAACGTTATCTACTTTATGTTGCCAACACTGCCATTTTCCTAGCCACCTAGGTATGCTTTCATATTCAAATACTATCATTTCTTTAAAACATCTGTACCCTAGCTCTTCCTTTCCGTTTCAGAACTCTAAAGCCATTCTAGAATGGATTACAATCTTACAATTTCAAACAGCATCAATAATAGTCTCAGTGATCCTAATCTTGTTTTAAGTCACCAAATCAAGATTCAAAATAAATTTTCCTACAATAGTGCTTTAATCATGTGCCTCCCTACTCAGGAAAATGTATGGATCACCAGGCACATACACGGAATCCAAGCTCCTAAGCCTAGACCAGTGGTCGGCAAAATGTGGTTCGAGAGCCACATGCGGCTCTTTGGCCCCTTGAGTGTGGCTTTTCCACAAAATATCGACTTCTGTGCATGGGCCACAAAGTTTCAGTTGCACTGTACATGCGCACCCACACGTGGTATTTTGTGGGAGAGCCACCCTCAAGGGGCCAAAGAGCCGCATGTGGCTCATGAGCCGCAGTTTGTCGACCACTGGCCTAGACCAACTCCAATCTCTGCAAACTTATGCCTCACTACTCCACAACAGAATGCTTCTCTTCAGGAAAGGTTTATTTATCTTCTAATCCAGAGTAATCAAAATGCTTGTGATTTCTTTTTCTCCTACTTTTAAATGGAAGAAAGAAATATTCAAACAAAGGAGGACAGACATGAGAACAGTTTTTATTTCAAACAAGGAAAGATGGAAAGGAAAGCTCTCCACATATCCCATATTCAAGGAACATTTGTGGATACATACTACATTATCAAGCAAAAGAGCTTGGAACAAAAAAATCAGACATTACTGTTCATTCCAAAGCTCTTCATCTAGTGTTCCCCCAAAGGCTATCTGCAAGGGCAGCTTCAGTGTTTCTATGCATATAGGAAGTAATTCTGAAACTTTCAAAAAAAAAAAAAAAAATACAAACGCCCGGACCCCACTTGCTGTGGTTCTACAGAATTGAAGCTAGGTGGTGCCACATTAGTATTTTTTTTTTACAAGTGCTCTTATGAGCAGGCAAGATTGACAACAGGCTGTCCTAAATGAATGCTCTGATCTTAACTTCAGTTTGTTAAATCGGTGATTCTGATTCAAGAAGTCTAGGGTGAAAGTCTGAGATTCTGCATTTTTAATAAGCTTCAATATGCTGCCAGTGCTGCTGTCAGCAGATCACACTTTCAGTACTATAGGAAAGACTAATAACACTCCTAGCATCCTATTCCTACCTAACTTTGTTTACACTATTCCTCCTCTCTAGATTCAACACTGCATGAATCCCTTATAATCTAATTTAAAAAACTTGCCCAATGTAAAATAGCCATTAAATAGTGAGAAAAAATTAAAAAAGACTTCTGACTTCAAACCCAGGCTCCTAAAGCACTACAAATACACTGAATGAAGAAGGAACACTGCTAAAGATATAGTTCATGTTATATATTCACTACATAACAAAATATTTTTAGAGTAAACTACTTAGTCTAAATGATTTCCAAAATGGTTCCTCCTACATCTGACTAACTTTATTTTCAACCACGCCTTAAAGATACATGGCAGAGGAAAAATATTTTATGCCTTTGCAACTTCTGGGATATTAAAGCATAAAGACAAAGGTAATAACAGCAATATAAATTGAGGTTTGTTAAAAATTTTTATGGAGGACTGAATATAGAAATATAATTGAAGGGACAACTATCAAGAGGTTATTCAGTTATAGCCTACATACAATACTCTTACAGATGATACAAAATAATTATGAAGCAACTGCTAATCAGCCTAATAATTAGAAAGTTCTTTAATATACTGAGTCAAAATCTGTCTCCCTGTAATTTCTGGTCATGACTTAACCTCACAAGCTTTTGGGCAACAGCAAAGAGGTGACATTCTCCTCATTGGGCAATATTTATATTTATGTGGTTACACATGTCCAGGGTAACATAGTCTTTGTATAAAAGATGTGCACTCAATAAAATTTTGCTTAAAGAATGACAGGACAGACAAGACTCCTTTGCTCTACAATTATATATCAACTATCTCAACTGCTGTTCATAACCACATTAAGATATATATAGCAGATGCCCTGGCCGGTGTGGCTTAGTTGGTCGAGTGTGGTTCTGTGCATCAATAGACTGCCAGTCCGATTCCTGGTCAGGGCACATGCCCAGGTTGTGGACTCAATCCCCAGTAGGGGGTGTGCAGGAAGCAGCCGATCAATGATCTTCTCTCATCATTGATATTTCTATCTCTCTCCCTCTCCCTTCCTTTCTGAAATCAATAAAAATATAAAATTTTTTTAAATACCAGGAAGGTTTAAATCTTCAGTCCACCATTTACTACCTATATGACCTGTTTCTCAAATTGCTTAAAGTTTTTGGTTCTTTGTATTACCATAAAAAATGCTTATGATTTCAATATCAACCATAATGGTTGTCAACAATTAATATCATAACTAGCTATGGGATTCCAAGATGGTGGCCTGGAGGATGGCAGTGAGGGGGAGAGTGTGAGTGGCTGAGGGTGCGAAAGGGAAGAGTATGGACATGTGGTGTGTGTGTGTGTGTGTGTGTGTGTGTGTGTGTGTGTGTGTGTGTCTGAGGAAGGGACAGCTAGATCTCGCAGGACCTTTGGGGGCTGGCAGATCAGGCTCGCCTAGCCAGGCAGCCTCTGTTAGTGCAGTAATCTCTCCTGGAGCACCAACTCTGCCCCAGAAGCTGAGCCATCTTGAAGGGGAGAGATGTGGTGCCTGGGAGCCTAGCCTCACCTCCACCCAGGATGCCCTCAGATACCACCCAGGAACCTACAGCCACACCAGCCAGGGAACTGCTGCCTCAGCTGCAAACCCACGAACACCCAGACTTTAGCCTCCCCAGCTGAGGGCTACTGTGAGTTCTGGAGCATGCTCCCCTCCTGCCAGCCAGATGCTTTAGCCCCGGGAACCGCACCAAGCCAGCAGCCATGTGAAAAGAGCCACCATCCGGGAACAAGCATGGAGCAAGCAGCCACTGCCCGTAACTCCACGAGGAGCAGCCAGCACCCACGACTGCCTGAGGAGCAGGCCTCATCCCATGACCACGAGAGGAGCAGCTGCCACTTGTGACCATGTGACCCGCCACCAGGACCTCCGCTGCAATCACAAGCCCTGTGTGATTTGACCCCTAGATCCTTCAGTGAGAGCAAAAATGGGAGAGAGAAGAACCCCCAAAGGGAAGAAAAGAGGAACTGCCAAAGGAACTAAATGAAAGTGACAATGCAATATGTCAGAAGAAGAATTCAGAATAAGGGTCATAGAGTTCATAAACCAGATGGATGAGAAAATCAATAAACCTATGTAAGAATCAAGAAGAAATAAAGAGTGATAATACCTATGCTAAAAAAAACCACTATGGAAGCTTTCAACAGACTAGGAGAAGCATAGGACCAAATTAGCGAATTAGAAGAAAGGGATGCAAAACACACCCAATCTGAACTGCAATTGGAGAAAAAAAATCAAAAGAGAGAAAGAGAACCTGAGGGAGCTTTGGGGCAACATGAAATGAAGCAATATATGTATAATAGGGGTGCCAGAATGACAAGAGGAGGAGCAAGGATTAAAAACCTATTTGAAGAAATAATGACAGAAAACTTCCCTGATTTGGGGAAGAAAAAAGTCACACAAACACAGAGTCCCAAACAAGATAAACCCAAAAAGACCCACACCAAGACATGTTGTAATTACAACGGCAAACATTCAGGACAAAGAGAGAATCTTAACAGCTACAAGAGAGAGACAGAAAGTCACATACAAGAGATCTCCCAGTAGATTATCAAATGATTTCTCAAAAGAAACACATCAGGCCAGAAAGGAATGGAAGAAAGTATACAAAGTGATGCAAAAAAAAGGGACTGAATCCAAGAATACTTTATCCAGCAAGGCTATCATTCAAAACGGAAGGGGAAATCAGGAGCTTCACAGACTAAGACAGGATAAGGGAGTTTATCACTACCAAGCCAGCAATGCAAGAAATGTTAAAGGGCCTTGGCTGGTTTGGCTCAATGGATAGAGCGTCAGCCTGCGGACTCAAGGGTCCTGGGATCAATTCCGGTCAAGGGCATGTACCTTGGTTGCGAGCATATCCCCAGTGGGGAGTGTGCAGGAGGTGGCTGATTGATGTTTCTCTCTCATCGATGTTTCTAACTCTCTATCCCTCTCCCTTCCTCTCTGTAAAAAATCAATAAAATATATTTTTAAAAAAACAAACAAGAAAGAAATGTTAAAGGGACTGTTGTAAAAAGAAGGAATTAAAGGGGGTGGTGGTTTGAGGAGGAACACAGGGAAAAAAATAAAAACTGCTGCAAACAAGTACCTATCTATATACCAGTATATAAAAGCCAAAGAGACCAAATGACCAGTCACTATGATGCGCACTGACCACCAGAGGGCAGATGCTCAACACAGGAGATGCCCCCTGGAGGTCAGTGCACTCCCACAGTGGGAGCACAGCTTAGCGAACTTAACGAGCAGCAATGGTGGCAGGAACAACATGGGCTCCTCTCCGGCCACCTGCCACTTGGCACACTATTACATCCCCCAAGGGGTCCCAGATTGCAAGAGGGCACAGGTATGGCTGAGGGACCTCACTGGTGCACGAATCTGTGCACCGGGCCTCTAGTCAGTAATAACTTTAAACATAAATGAACTAAAAGCTGCAATCAAAAGACATCAAGTGGCTGAATGGATAAGAAAACATGACCTATATATTTTCTGTCTACAAAAGACCCACCTCAGAACAAGGGACTCACACAGACTGAAAGTGAAGGGATGGAAAAATATCCTTCAGGCAAATGGAAATGAAAAAAAAGCTGGGTAGCAATACTTATATGTGACAAAATAGACCTCAAAGTGAAGGCCATAACAAGAGATAAAGAAGGCCACTTCATAATACTAACAGGGTCAATACAACCAGAGGATATAACTCTGCTAAACATATATGCACCCAATGCAGCAGCACCCAAATACGTAAAAATTCTTCTGGAAGATAACAAAGGGAGAGATCGACAGCAATACGATCATAGTAGGGGACTTTAATACTCCACTGATATCACTGGATAAATACTCTAGACAAAAAAACAGCAAAGAAACAGCTATCCTAAATGACTCACTAGTTCAGAAGGACTTCGTTGACATCTTCAGAACACTTCACCCCAAAGCTACAGAATATACATTCTTCTTAAGTGCACATGGGGCATTTTCAAAGATAGATCACATATTGGAACACAGGCAAAGTCTCTCTAAATTCAAGAAGACTGAAATCATATCAAGCATCTTCTAAGACCACAATGGCATAATATTAGAAATCAACTACAATGAAAACAATCAAAAAAATTCAAACACTTGGAGGCTGAGTAACATGATATTAAAAAATGACTAGGTTACCAAAGAGATCAAAGAAGAAATTAAAAACGTTCTGGAAATGAATGACAATGAAAACACAACAAAACCAAAATTTATGGGACACAGTGAAAGCAGTCCTGAGAGGGAAGTTCGTAGCATTACAGGCCTAATTCAAAAAACAAGAAAAAAATAATAATAAATTATCTAACCCTGCAACTTTTAAAGAATTAGAAAGAGAGCAACAAGAACAGCCCAGAATAAGCAGAAGGAAGGAAATAATAAAGATCAGAGCAGAAATAAATGACAGAGTCCAAAAAAAGAAAAAACAATACAAAAGATCAATGAAACCAAGAGCTGGTTCTTTGAAAGGATAAACAAGATTGATGAACCCTAACCGGTTTGACTCAGTGGATAGAGCGTCAGCCTGCAGGCTCAAGGGTCCCAGGTTCGATTCCGGTCAAGGGCATGTACCTTGGTTGCTGGCACATCCCCAGTAGGGAGTGTGCAGGAGGCAGCTGATCGATGTTTCTTCTCGCATCGATGTTTCTAACTCTCTATCTGTCTCCCTTCCTCTCTGTATAAAATCAATAAAATATATTTTTTTAAAAAAAAGATTGATGAACCCCTAGCCAGGCTCAACAAGAAGTAAAGAGAGAGGATCCAAATAAACAAAATCAGAAATAAAAGGGGAAAAATAACAACAGATCCCACAGAAATACAATGGATTGTAAAAAAATACTATGAACAACTCTATTCCAACAAACCAAACAACCTAGAGGAAATGGACATATTCCTAGAAAAATACAACTTTCCAAAGCTCAATCAAGAAGAATAAAAAAATCTCAACAGACCGATAAATAAGTAGGAAATTGAAGCAGTCATCAAAAAGCTTCCAGCAAACAACAGCCGAGGGCCAAACAGCTTCACAGGAGAGTTTCAGCAAATATTTTAAGAAGAACTAAAATCTATCCTTCTCAGACTATTCCAAAAACTTCAAGAGGAAGGCACACTTCCAAGCTCTTTCTATGAAGTCAGCATTACCCTAATCCCAAAACCAGATAAAGACACAACAAAGAGAATTACACACCAATATCCCTGATGAACAATAGATGCTAAAATCCTCAACAAAATTCTAGCAAATCAGATCCAGCATTACATTAGAAAGATCATACACCATGACCAAGTGGGGTTTATTCCAGGGATGCAAGGCTGGTACAATATCCGTAAATCAATAAACTTGATACATCACATAAACAAATTGAAAAACAAAAATCACATAATCCTATTAATTGATGCAGAAAAGGCATTTGACAAAATCCAACACCCTTTCCTGATAAAAACTCTCAGCAAAGTGGGAATAGAGAGATCATACCTCAACATAATAAAAGCACTATATGAAAAACTTAGAGCCAACATCATACTCAATGGGCAAAAACTAAAACCATTTCCCCTAAGAACAGGAACAAGAAAAGGATGCCCACTCTCACCACTCCTGTTCGACATAGTACTGGAACTGCTAGCCATAGTGATAAGACAAGAAGAAGAAATAAAAGGCATCCAAATTGGAAAAAAAGAAGTAAAACTATCCTTATTTGCAGATGACATGATACTAAGCATAGAAAACCCCTAAGACTCCATCAAAAAACTACTAGACCTAATAAATGAATTTGGCAAACACAAAATGGATAAAGGACTTAAACGTAAGACAGGAAACCATAAAAATCTTAGAAAAAGGCACTGGCAGCAAAATAGCAGACATATGACGTAGCAATATCTTTACTGTTAGAGCTCCCAGAGCAATGGAAACAAAGGAGAAAATAAACAAATGGGACTACATCAAAATAAAAGTATTCTGGCACAGCAAAAGAAACCATCAACAAAGCAACAAAAGAGCCCCACTACATAGGAGAACATAATTACCAATGTTATCTCCGATAAGGTTTTAATCTCCAAAATTTATAGGGAACTCATACAACTTAACAAAAGGAAGATAAACAATCCAATCAAAAAATGGGCAAAGGATCTAAATAGACACCTTTCAGAAGAGGACCTACAGAAGGCCTAGAGACATATGAAAACATGCTCAATGTCACTAATCATCTAAGAGATGCAAATCAAAACAACAATGCGGTACCATCTCACACCTGTCAGACTGGCTATCATCAACAAATCAACAAACAACAAGTGCTATTGAGGATGCAGAGAAAAAGGAACCCTTGTGCACTGCTGGTGGGAATGCAGACCGGTACAGCCACTGTGGAGAACAGTAAGGCATTTCCTCAAAAAATTAAAAATGGAATTTCCATTTAATCCAGTAATCCCACTTCTAGGAATATATCCCAAGAAAACAGAAACACCAATCAGAAAGGATATATGCACCCCTCTGTTCATAGCGGCACAATATACAATAGCTAAGATTTAGAAACAGCCTAAGTGCCCATCAGCAGATGAGTGAATTAGAAAACTTTGGTACATCTACACCAGCCGTGGGCAAACTACGGCCTGCGGGCCGGATCCGGCCCGTTTGAAATGAATAAAACTAAAAAAGAAAAAAGACCGTACCCTTTTATGTAATAATGTTTACTTTGAATTTATATTAGTTCACACAAACACTCCATCCATGCTTTTGTTCCGGCCCTCCGGTCCAGTTTAAGAACCCATTGTGGCCCTCGAGTCAAAAAGTTTGCCCACCCCTGATCTACACAATGGAATACTATGATGCTATAAAAAAGAAGGAATTCTTACCATTTGCAATAGAATGGATGGAACTGGAGAACATTATGGTAAGCGAAATAAGCCAGTAAGAGAAAGATAAATATCACATGATCTCACTCATTTGTGGAATATAATGAACAACATAAACTGATGAACAAAAATACAACCGGAGTCATAGAAGCATTGAACAGACTATCCAACCTCTGAGGGAAGGCAGGGGGTTAGGGGGTAAGAGATCAACCAAAGGACTTGTATGCATGCATATGAGCAAAACCAATAGATGCAGACATGGGGGGAGGTGGGTGAGGGCATTTGCTGGGGGTAGGGGTGGCCGGGGAAAGGTCAATGGGGGAAAAAGGAGACTTAGGTAATACATTAAACAATAAAGAATTTAAATTTAAAAAAGTAAATAAAGATGAAAAACAAACAAAAAAACTACCTATGGCTGTGGCCAGTGTCCCTTAGTTGGTTGGAGCATCATGATTCCCAGTCAAGGTACATACAGGGGAAGGAAAGGGGGAGAAAGGGGGGCACATGGGAGTCAACCAATTGCTGTTTCTCTCTGGCTTCAATCTCTCTCTCTCTCTCTCTCTCTCTCTCTCTCTCTCTCTCTCTCTCTCTCTCTCTCTCATCATTAAAAACGTATCCTTGGATGAGAATTAAAAAACTACTTATGAAGCTTTCAAAAGAAAATATACCAGCGGTAAAGGTACACAAGCAGAGTTAAGAACCACTACCTTACAATTATGAGAGTAGAGGCCCGGTGCACAAAAATTTGTGCACTCGGGGGGGGGGGTTCCCTCAGCCCGGCCTGTGCCCTCTCCCAGTCTGGGACCCCTCGGGAGATAACGATCTGCTGGCTTAGGCCTGTTCCCGGGTGGCAGAGGGCAGGCCCAATCCCTAGGTGCAGCCCCTGGTCGGGCTCAGAGCAGGGCCGATTGGGGAGTTGGGGCACCGCCCCATGTCATGCACAGAGCAGGGAGGATCAGGAGGTTGCGATGCCACCCTCAGTCACGCTCAGGGTAGGGCCAATCAGGGGGTTGGGGCGCTGCCCCCTGTCACTCACAGAGCAGGGTCGATCAGGGGGTTAGGGCGCTGCCCCCTGTCACGCACAGAGCAGGGCCCATCAGGGGTTTGGGGAGCTCCCCCCTGTCACCCACAGAGCAGGGCCAATCAGGGGGTTGGGGCACCGCCACTCTCACACTCAGGGCAGGGCCGAAGGGGAGGTTATGGCTCTACCCCATCACACACAGAGCAGGACCCGTTGTGGGGGGCTGGGGGGGGGGGTTGGGGCACCGCACCCTGTCACACACAGAGCAGGGCCCATCAGGGGGTTGGGGCACTGCACCCTGTGACACACAGAGCCGCAGAGCGATCAGGGGGTTGGGGAGTTCCCCCCTATCAGGCACAGAGCAGGGCTGATCAGGGGGTTGGGGCGCCTTCCCCTGTCCCGAACAGAGCAGGGTGGATAGGGAGGTTGTGGCCCCGCCCCCTGTCACACACAGAGCCGCAGGACGATCAGGGGGTTCAGGGGGTTTGGGCACTGCCCCCTGTCACACTGATGCCGGTGCCGGGAGGCCTTGCGGCTCCGCTGATCCCGGTGCTGGGAGGCATATTACCTTTTACTATATAGCATAGAGGCCTGGTGCACGGGTGGGGGCCGGCTGGTTTGCCCTGAAGGGTGTTCTGGATCAGTGTGGGGGTCCCCACTGGGGTGCCTGGCCAGCCTGGGTGAGGGGATGATGGCTGTTTGCAGCTGGTCACACACCCTTCAGGGTGGGGGTCCCCACTGGGCTGCCTGGCCAGCCTGGGTGAGGGGATGATGGCTGTTTGCAGCTGGTCACACACCCTTCAGGGTGGGGGTCCCCACTGGGGTGCCTGGCCAGTCTGGGTGGGGGACTGAGGGCTGTTTTCAGGCTGGCGGGTGACTGAAGTTCCCAACTGCTCCTTTTTTTCTTTTCTCTTTTTTTATTCTGGGACAGTTTTAGCTCTGAGGCTCCAGCTCTGAGGCCTCTGCTGCTGAAAGCAGGTATCTGGTTTGTTTGGGTTCTATAATCGAAACTCTGTATCAACTCCAGCTCTGATATCCCGGCGGGCTGAAAGCAGGTTTCTGGGGTATTGTTTAGCCTCTATATTTGTAACTATGTTTCAAACTGCAAATTCAGAGGCCGGCAAGGCAGGCGGGGAACGTTGGAGTCCTCCGTCACTGAAGCAAGCAAGCCTCATGTTAGTTTCAAGCTGCCTGGCTGCTGGCCACCATCTTGGCTGGCAGTTAATTTGCATATCGTCCTGATTAGCCAATGGGAAGGGTAGCGGTCGTACGCCAATTACCATGTTTCTCTTTTATTAGATAGGATAATATATGTTTCAGGGCATATGGGCAAAACAAAAAACTTTTACACAACTGTGGCCATAAAATTATAATATTTTTTTTAATATTTTTGTAATAACTACATTTTAATCCTTTTAGATTGATGTAAATAGTCTAGTAATACAGAGGTTAGCTGTAACTGTCTGCAGTCTCCTTTTCAATATATTTTTCATTCTGCCACATTTACTCTGTATTTCTATACAGCCATTCTTTGTGTTTATGGCTTATCAATAGGTTGACATATAACTTACTATACAAACCAGGTATTCTGAGGGTAAAAGTAGGTACCTTTAATAACTAAACTAGACAACAGTCATAAACTTTAGACTGTCCACACAAACATGATATATGAACATACTACCTATAATAAATCCCCAATATTTTATATCCTAGTTTAATGGGTATAATATTAAGCTAGGTACCAGGTGATCTAATTTAATTTCCAAATATTTTACTTAAAAAAAAAATCCACATTCTCCATCACTTCAGTTTCTCCAATTCTAAATCTGCCATCTCTTAGCATAATTTAACTATAAATAATACTTTATAGAGCACTGAGAATGCTCTGGAGGATGCCATGTGAAGCTTTATTTCTGAAGCTTATAGATAAGTTTAGTATACTGAACAGTATTAACAAAGGACGGTAAATATTTGGCATATATTGCCACTTACCACCTGCACAGTTGTGGCAGTATCACTAATCTATCATAATACATTTTCTACTAAACATGAAAACAGCAAACACATCTCACATATATAACTTGATTCAAGAAGAGAGAAACACACAACAAAATAAATTCCAACAAATTTACAATTAACGTAACTCTGCAGAAGAAAAATGGAAAAACATATTTAAATGAGTTCTATAATAGTGAAGTCCATACAATTTTCCTAGACACACACACACACACACACACAATGCATTTGATAATGTAAGAAGAAAGATTAGGACTTATGCATGAAAAGCCCAAATGGCCTATGACAAAATGGAAAAGAATTATACTCACTTGCTTTCTTCATCTAAAAGATGGAGCAGTCCTGTTGGTTTCTTGCTAATAAGATTTATGCAACAGGTGTTATCTATATAATCTATATTGTGCCAGCTGATACCTTCAGCTCTGTATTCCTCCTAGGATACAACAAATTAACAATTTATTCATCTTGCAGAAAGTAATAGGTATATGATAATAAGGACTGAAAAACTTTTCACAGGCTTAAAAAAGAATAGTCTAAAGTTTCCTCTTTTAATCAGGAAGACACATGACAAAAGGTGTAATTTCAATTTTATAAAATCTTGATACAGTATGTGTCTATTTCCTTTAAAAAGTACATGCAACCAAATTTTTTTGTTAAATCCTACTTGTGATACATTCAGATCAAAATTTAGGGTTAAATTTGTTTTAGACATCCTATTTGATGATTACACTAAGGAAAAATATAAAATAGAGAATCCTAATTTCTCCCATGTGACTATGAATCATCAACAATGAATTTAATAAAACAATGTCTGGGCAAAGTGGAAAACCATTACCTCCAGTGATCACCAATATAAATTATATAGAATTCAAATATACTTGCCTTTAACAAAATAAAACCCTTAGTATATTTTCCAAAACAACAAGGTTTCACATTCCAACACTTAAAACCTCAAACCTCAGGCCTTGAGCAACTATTCAAATACCTCTGACAAAAAAAAAAAAAAAAAAAAAAGGGGGAGAACCAAGATGGCGGCGATATAGGCAGAGGCATCCCAGGTCGTGTCCCGGAGCAAATGGAATGAGCAGCTGAAACTAGTAACACCCACACCGAATTGGCGAAATTGCTCAGCTGGTGAGAGGGTTTGCAGCCGGGAAGAGCAGAACTCCCCTGGAAAGGTAAAAAAAAACACCAGGGATTTGGGCAGGAAAGTTTGCCAGACCTCTGAGCCCAGAGAGTCGGAGGGAGACTGCGTGGCAGACAGCCGCGTCCCCTGGGACAGGCACAGCCCCTGACGGGGGAAAGGAGAACCGCGGGATTCCTGGCGCCGCCAGGGAAATTGAGAGCTGGGTTCTGTAACCGCGGAGGACTGAGCCTAAAGGGGGCAGCCTGAAGAGCTGACCTGACCATACAGTCCCGGTAAGAGAAGAAGCTTACAGAAACCAAGCCTTCCCCGTTTCCGCGGCCAGCGATTGTTTGTCTGTTTTCACTGAATCCTGTTCATGGGACATTTCGGATACAGACACTCACCTGTGCTGAAGAGAGGGAGAGTGTGCAGAGGAGTGGAATCTGGGGAGAGACTGGGGAGAGAGGGGGAGCCGGGAGAGGTGGCAGCGAATTGAGTGCTGAGACACCCCTGAGCCCAAGACTGGGACAGCCATTCTCTCCAGAGAGTGAGGCTCCTCCCCCGGCCCCCAGGCAAGGAGCACAGCCACACCCAGATTCCACCCTGTACGAGATCAAGGATTAAAATAACTTTATCAGTCCCTGGGAGTTAACAGGGTCTGGCGTATAGAGGGATTTTCAATCCCAGCAACAACATAGCACCGGTAACTAACTATTACGCAGTCAGCTCTGGGCAGTGAACTTCCACTGGAAAGAGAGGCCCTATAGCCCCAGAGGCCAACCCCAGAACAATGCCACCAAGAGGCTGACCCACAAACTGACTCTTTGCTAAACACAAAATAAGGCAGTCTGGGAAATAAATGCGACCTGCTTTAAAATAAGGACTGTGGTTCACAACACAGAGGAACAGTATATCGCAGGGAAACTCAACACTCTCCTGAATACCTGGAAGGTCTAAAGCGAGCCACACTGAAGAATAGAAGAACTGAAGGACCTTCACTACTGCATTTTTTTTTCTTTTTTCACTTTTTAACTAAGAAATCAATTTTTTTTAATTTATTTTTCTGTTCTTTTTTTTTTTCTTTTTCCATCACCTGATTTTACCCTTTTAATTACTACCTTCTTATTTTTTAACCAGTATTATTACTGCTACCATTTTACCATTTTTTAAAGTGCCATTTTATTTTCTCTTTATTTTATTTTGGGATTAGTGTTCTCCATTCTATTTTCATTGTTATATTATTGGTTGTTTCTAGTTTGCATTCATATCCAGGGAGCTGTTGCTGGAATTTGTTGGGATTAATGGCTGTTCTATAGGAGTATTCTCCTCATATAAAAAGTCTCTTCCCCTCTTCCACTTCATTCTCTCTTTTCGCTCTTTTTTTTTTTTTTTCTTTTCTTTTCTCGCTTTTATTTTCCCCCCTCCTTTTTCCCGATTTCATTTTTGCAATCCTTTTTTTGGTCCCTACTTTTCTTTTCTTTTTTTTCTTTTATCTTTTTCTCTTCCTTCTTCCTTATCCCCTAATTCTCTTAATTCAGGTGGTCACCTTTATTTGGAGTTATTAATATCGTGAATATATTTGTGTATAGTGCCTGGTACGTGGTGCCTTGTTGTATTGTATTTTGTGCCTTTAAATCAATGCAGCAGATCCAAGCAACAGCAACCTCCTGAGCACCACATCCTCTGCTGAGGAACAACAGCTGTACGTGAAACCTCGCCCCACCAGCCAGAAGAGCCACCACAGCTGTGAACAGCACCCACCAGAGGAGCTGCTGCCAACTGAAGAGCTGCAGCTACCGCAACCGCCCGAAGAGCAACCACAGACCAAGGAGTCACTGCCACCCAGGGAGCAACCACTGAACGACTCAACATCTAGATATGTCAGTGAGATCAAACATGGGTAGACAAAGAAACCCCCAAAGGAAAGAGAAGGAGGACTCTCCAGAAAAGCAGCTAAGTAATACAGAGGCATGCAACATGACAGATAAAGAATTCAGAATAAGGGTCCTAGAGTGCATAAACCGGATGGAGGAAAAAATCGACAACCTCTTCAAGAAGCAAGAAGAAACAGATGAAAAAATCGATAACATATGGAAGAAGCTAGAAGAAACAGATGAAAAAATCGATAACATATGGAAGAAGCTAGAAGAAACAGATGAAAAAATCAACAACTTAAGTAAGACCCAAGAAGAAATGAAGAGTGATATAGCTGCAATGAAAAACTCCATTGAAAGTATCAACAGTAGACTAGGAGAAGCGGAGGACCGAATTAGTGAATTAGAAGACAAGGAAGCAAAACACACCCAAAATGTACTGCAATTGGAGAAAAAAATTAAAAGACAGGAGGAGAGCCTAAGGGAGCTTTGGGACAACATGAAACGAAACAACATACGAATAATAGGAGTACCAGAACAACAGAAGGATGAACAAGGATTAGAAAACCTACTTGAAGAAATAATATCAGAAAACTTTCCTGAGGTGGGGAAGAAAAAAGTCACACAAGCCCAGAGAGTCCCAAACAAGGTGAACCCGAAAAGACCCACACCAAGACACATCATAATCACCATGGAAAATGTTCAGGACAAAGAGAGAATCTTACAGGCTGCAAGAGAGAGACGGAAAGTTACATACAAGGGATCTCCCATTAGACTGTCAAATGACTTCTCAACAGAAACACATCAGGCCAGAAAAGAATGGACTGAAATTTACAAAGTGATGCAAAGCAAAGGACTGAATCCAAGAATACTCTATCCAGCAAGGCTATCATTCAAACTTGAAGGGGAAATAAGAAGCTTCACAGACAAAAAAAGGCTAAGGGAGTTTGTCACCACCAAGCCAGCAATGCAAGGAATGCTAAAGGGACTGGTATAAAAAGAAGAAATAAAAAGCTCAGAAAGAAAACAGCCACACACACACACAAAAAGAAATGGCTACAAACAAGTACCTTTCAATAATAACTTTAAACGTAAACGGACTAAATGCCCCAACCAAAAGACATCGAGTGGCTGAATGGATAAAAAAACATGACCCATACATCTGCTGTCTACAAGAAACCCACCTCATTAGAAGGGACTCACACAGACTGAAAGTGAAAGGATGGAAAAATATCTTTCAGGCAAATGGAAAGGAAAAGAAAGCTGGGGTAGCAATACTTATATCGGACAAAATAGACCTCAAAGTGAAGGCCTTAACAAGAGATAAGGAAGGCCACTTCATAATACTAAAGGGATCAATACAACAAGAAGATATAACCCTGGTAAACATATATGCACCCAATGTAGGAGCACCCAAATTCATAAGAAAAACTCCTGGAAGATATCAAAGGAGAGATCGACAACAATACAATCATAGTAGGGGACTTTAATACACCATTGACAGCACTGGATAAGTCCTATAGACAAACAATCAGCAAAGACACAGCAATCCTAAATGACTCACTAGATCAGATGGGCTTAATAGACATCTTCAGAACACTTCACCCCAAAGCCAGGGAATATATGTTCTTCTCACGTGCTCATGGTACATCTTCAAAAATAGACCACATATTGGGTCACAAGCAAAGTATCCCCAAATTCAAGAAGATTGAAATCATAAAAAGCATCTTCGCAGACCACGATGGCATAATACTAGAAATAAACTACAATAAAAACAACCCAAAATACTCAAACACCTGGAAGCTGAATAGCATGTTATTAAATATTGATTGGGTTACCAATGAGATCAAAGAAGAAATTAAAAACATCCTGGAAACTAATGACAATGAAAACACAACAATCCAAAACCTATGGGACACAATGAAAGCAGTCCTGAGAGGGAAGTTTATAGCTCTACAGGCCTATCTCAAAAAACAAGAAAAAATGGTAGTAAATCATCTAACTCTACAACTCAAAGAATTAGAAAGAGAGCAACAAGAAAACCCCAGAGTGAGCAGAAGGAAGGAGATAATAAAGATTAGAGCAGAAATAAATGACATAGAGACCAAAAAAACAATACAGAAAATCAATGAAACCAAGAGCTGGTTCTTTGAAAGGATAAACAAGATTGACAAACCTCTAGCCAGACTCACCAAGAAGCAGAGAGAGAGGACCCAAATAAATAAAATCAGAAACGATAGAGGCGAAATAACAACAGACCCCACAGAAATACAAATGATTGTTAAAAAATACTATGGACAGCTCTACTCCAACAAACTAGACAACATGGAGGAAATGGACAAATTCCTAGAAAAATACAACACTCCAAAACTCAATCAGGAAGAATCTAAAAATCTCAACAGGCCAATAACTATGGAAGAAATTGAAGCAGTCATCAAAAAGCTTCCATCAAACAAAAGCCCAGGACCAGACGGCTTCACAGGGGAGTTTTACCAAACATTCAAGGAAGAACTAAAACCTATCCTCCTCAGACTACTACAAAAAATTCAAGAGGAAGGAACACTTCCAAGCTCATTCTATGAAGCCAGCATCACCCTAATACCAAAACCAGGTAAAGACAACACAATGAAAGAGAATTACAGGCCAATATCCCTCATGAACATAGATGCCAAAATCCTCAACAAAATCTTAGCAAATCGGATCCAGCAGTACATCAGAAAGATCATACACCATGACCAAGTAGGATTTATCCCAGGGATGCAAGGATGGTACAATATCCGCAAATCAATAAACGTGATACATCACATAAACAAATTGAAAGAAAAAAACCACATGGTCATATCAATTGATGCAGAAAAAGCATTTGACAAAATTCAACACCCATTTTTGATAAAAACTCTCAGCAAGGTGGGAGTAGAAGGATCATACCTCAACATAATAAAAGCCATATATGACAGGCCCACAGCCAACATCATACTCAATGGACAAAAACTCACACCATTTCCCCTAAGAACAGGAACAAGACAGGGATGCCCCCTCTCACCACTCCTGTTCAACATAGTACTGGAAGTGTTAGCCATTGCAATTCGGCAAGAAGAAGAAATAAAAGGCATCCAAATTGGAAAAGAGGAAGTAAAACTGTCCTTATTTGCAGACGACATGATATTATACATACAAAACCCTAGAGATTCCATCAAAAAGCTACTAGACTTACTACATGAATTTGGCAATGTAGCAGGATACAAAATTAACCCCAAGAAATCTGAGGCATTTCTATACACCAATAGTGAACTTTCAGAAAGAGAGATTATAAAAACAATCCCGTTTACCATTGCACCAAAAAAATTAAGCTACCTAGGAATAAACTTAACTAAAGAGGTAAAAGACCTCTACTCAGAAAACTACAGGACGTTGAAAAAAGATATAGAGGAAGACATAAACAGATGGAAGAACATACCGTGTTCATGGATTGGTAGAATCAACATCATTAAAATGTCCATACTACCCAAAGCAATCTATAAATTCAACGCACTTCCCATTAAAATACCAACGGCATACTTCAGAGATCTAGAACGAACTCTCCAAAAATTCATCTGGAATAAAAAAAGACCCCGAATAGCTGCAGCAATCCTGAAAAAGAACAAAGTAGGTGGGATCTCAATACCAGATATCAAGTTGTATTACAAAGCCACTGTTCTCAAAACTGCCTGGTACTGGCACAAGAATAGGCATATAGATCAATGGAATAGAATAGAGAGCCCAGAAATCGGCCCGAACCAATATGCTCAATTAATATTTGACAAAGGAGGCAAGAACATACAATGGAGCCAAGATAGTCTCTTCAATAAATGGTGCTGGGAAAATTGGACAGATATATGCAAGAAAATGAAACTAGACCACCAACTTACACCATACACAAAAATAAACTCAAAATGGATAAAGGACTTAAATGTATGACGGGAAACCATAAAAATTCTAGAAGAATCCAAAGGCAACAAAATCTCAGACATATGCCGAAGCAATTTCTTCACTGATACAGCTCCTAGGGCACTTGAAACTAAAGAAAAAATGAACAAATGGGACTACATCAAAATAAAAAGCTTCTGCACAGCAAAAGAAACCATCAACAAAACAACGAGAAAACCCACTGTGTGGGAAAACATATTTGCCAATGACATATCTGATAAGGGCCTAATCTCCAAAATTTATAGGGAACTCATACAACTTAACAAAAGAAAGATAAACAATCCAATCAAAAAATGGGCAAAGGACCTAAATAGACACCTTTCAAAAGAGGACATCCAGAAAGCCTAGAGACATATGAAAACATGCTCAAAGTCACTAATCATCCGAGAGATGCAAATCAAAACAGCAATGAGGTACCATCTCACACCTGTCAGACTGGCTATCATCAACAAATCAACAAACGACAAGTGCTGGAGAGGATGTGGAGAAAAAGGAACACTTGTGCACTGCTGGTGGGAATGCAGACTGGTGCAGCCACTATGGAAGACAGTATGGAGTTTCCTTAAAAAACTGAAAATGGAACTCCCATTTGACCCTGTGATCCCACTTCTAGGAATATATCCCAAGAAACCAGAAACACCAATCAGAAAGGATATATGCACCCCTATGTTCATAGCAGCACAATTCACCATAGCTAAGATCTGGAAACAGCCTAAGTGCCCATCAGTAGATGAATGGATTAGAAAACTGTGGTACATCTACATGATGGAATACTATGCTGCTGTAAAAAGGAAGGAACTCTTACCATTTGCAACGGCATGGATGGAACTGGAGAGCATTATGCTAAGTGAAATAAGCCAGTCAATAAAGGAAAAATACCACATGATCTCACTCATTCATGGACAATAGAGACCATTATAAACTTTTGAACAATAATAGATACAGAGGCAGAGCTGCCTCAAACAGATTGTCAAACTGCAGCGGGAAGGCCGGGGAGGGTTGGGGGGCAGGAGGTAGGCGGGTAAGAGATCAACTAAAGGACTTGTATGCATGCATATAAGCATAACCAATGGACATAAGACACTGGGGGATAGGGGAGGCTAGGGGACTGTCTAGGGCGGGGGGATAAAATGGATACATATGTAATACCCTTTGTAATACTTTAAGCAATAAAAAAAAAAAAAAAACCACCCCACATTCCTTACTAATATTTCTCTGTACTGAAAAACTATTATTTTACCCATCAGTGAGATGCTTTTACTTTTTGACTATTTTCCAGAAAGATGCCCCTGAGAATCTAAGAAGATATGTTTCTATATTGCAGGGATATCTAGGCACCAAGAAAATACTATGTTCACATGATGGTTTTAGTATTCACTGAAAATACTTGTTTACTTCTCTGTAAATATGGTGATTTTATAATTTCATGACTTTCTGTATTATCATCATCCCACAAAGAAAAATGACCCTAATATACAGGAGGCAACCAATTGATGATAGTTATTCTAACTGGGAAAGCAAAAATGTTTAATTCTTTCCTTTTAATTAAAAATTTCTCAAGTAAGACTTCCAGTCAAAACAGCAGAGTAGGTATATGCAGTGCTCTCACCTCCTCCCACACCCCCATCAAAATTACAACTAAACTATGGAATGACCATCATTGAGAACCGCCTGAAGACTAGCTGAACAGAAGTTCTAAAACTAAAAATATACAGAAGAAGCCACATCAAGACCAGTAGAAGGGGTGGAGATGCAAAACGGGCGGGTCCCACACCCATGTGTGGCAGTTAAAAATCAGGAAGGATAACTCAGCTGCAGAGGTCCCTCCTGAGTAGTGAGGGGTTCCAGCCCCATACCAGGCTCCCCAGCCTAGGGTTCCAATGCCAGGAAGAGAAATCCCATAACCTGTGGCTGTGAAAACCATTGCATTCCTCTAAAAGGGCCTGTGCACAGATTTACTCACTGACTCACTTGCTCTCGAGTAGCAATACTGGGGGGGGTGGGGGGGGTGGGAGGGGCAGCAACTCAAAAAGCACCAGGGACATACAGGAAGGAACTGAACAGTCTGGCTTCAAAGCAAGGGCTAGAGGAGCAGCTTTCTCTCAGGCAAAAGCACTGGCAGATGCCACTGTTCCTTTGTTGAGCCACCTCCACCTAGCCTAGAGGTAAAGGCCAGTGCCAAGTCTGAGTATCCATCAACCTGGCTAATGCCCTGCCTGTTGATCTCTGAGATGCCACCCCACACAACTTGTGGGCCAACTCAAGCCACTTTTCCATTTAAATAGCCTGTCTCAGCTAGCGCTGGGGAACTTTCCTAAATCTCTCAAAGGTTCACAAACCCCTAACAAGCACTGGCTGGCCTCAGAGTACCCCATTCTTCTTGTTAAGCAAGGCCCAAGCCCAGCACTAGTGCCAGCCAGCCTTAGATGGCAGCTTAGATTCTCCCAGGCACCTTCAAGCCAAACACAAGTAGCAACCATTTGCAGATCACTTCGTAGCCCATACCATGTGGCCCAAGAATAGCATAGGCAGTGGCTGACCTTGGCCTGCACCAGAGACCATCCCAAGAGGCCCCAGAATCTACATCCCCAGTGACTAACTTCAGACCACAACAGACCACCCAATCTCCTCTACAAATGACTTGCCAAAGGGCAAACTCAGCAGGCACTAGAGCCCCACTAACATAAATCTTGCTCCATGGGGTCAACCCCTGCACACAGCATCTCTGATGTAATCATGACCATTCCTCGTAGCCATTCAGCCTGCGGGTAAATCCCTCCCACTGAAGTGCCAACAGCAATCAAGACTCAACTACAATAGAAGGACACACAAAACCCACACAAGGGAGCACCTAACTCATGTGACCTGGGAGACTGTGCCACTGGACCTCACAAGACACCTACTACGTAAGGCTACTCTATCAAGCCTGGAAACATGAAACATATACCTAATACATATAAACAAACACAGGGAGGCAGCCAAAATGAGGAGACAAAGAAACATGTCACTAATGGAAGAACAGGAGGAAACTAAAGAAAACTAAACTAAATGGAGACAAATAATCTACCAGATGCAGAGTTTGAAACACTGGTTATAAGAATGTTCAATGAATGTAGGGGAAGAGTAGATGAACTCAGTAAGAACTTTAACAAAGAGTTAAGAAACATAAAAATTGGAAACAAAACATAAAAAAGAACCAGTTAAAAATGAAGAATACAATCACTAAAAGTAAAAAATAAATTAGATGAAATCAACAGTAAATTTGATGAAGCAGATGACAGAATCAGCTATTTGGAAAGTAGGGTAACAAAAAACACCCAATCAAAACAGCAAAAAGAAAAAAGAATTTTTTAAATGAGGATAGCTTAAGGGACCTCTGGAACAACCTCAAGTGTACCAACATTCATTCGCATCATGGGGGTGTTAGAAGGAGAAGAGAGAGAGCAAAGAAATGACAACTTATTTGAAGAAATAATGATGGAAAACTTCCCTAACCTGGCAAAGGAAATAGATACAAGTGCAGGAAGTCCAGAGTCCCAAAAAAGATGAAACCAAACAGACTCACACTAACATACATCAGAATGTATGTTATGCCAAAGGTTAGAGATGAAAATAGAATCTTAAAAGCAGAAAGAACCCAGTTTGGCTCAGTGGATAGAGTGTAGCCTTGCAGATTGAAGAGTTCCAGTTCTATTCTAGTCAAGGGCACGTACCTCGATTGCAGGTTCTATCTGTGGCTCTGGTTTGAGCACGTGCAGGAAGCAACCAATGGATGTGGCTCTCTCACATCGATGTTTCTCTCTATATCTCTCTCTCTCATCCCTTCCACTCTCTCTAAAAATCAATGGAAAAATATCCTCAGGTGAGGATTAACAAAAAATATAATTAACTGATTAAAATTAATGGGTAAATATCCTCTGGTAAGGATTAACAATAAATAAATAAGTAAATAGCAAGAAAAAGCCACTTAGTGACCTACAAAGGGAGCTCCCATAGATTGTCAGCTAATTTCTCAACAAAAACTTTGAAGCCAGAAGGAATTAGCATAAAACATTCACTGTGAGGAAAAGGAAGAACCTGCAACGAAGATTCCTCTATCCAGTAAGGCTATCATATAGAATTGAAGGACAAATAAAGAGCTTCCCAGATAAGAAATAGTTAAAGAAGTTCATCACTACCGAATCAGTTTTTACAAAAAATAAGATAAAAAAATATAAATAATAAAATAGCAATAACTGCATACCTATTAATTACTTTACAGTTTTTTAGAGAGAAGGGGAAGAGAGAGAGAGAGAGAGAGAGAGAGAGAGAGAGAGAGAGAGAGAGAGAAACACTGATGTGAGGGAGAAATAATGATTGGTTGCCTCTCATACATTCTCTAACCCCGGACCAGACCCAAAACCTAGGTACTAGTATATGCCCTGCCCGGGAAAGGAAACCTCAAGCTTTCGAGGGGGTGCTGGAAGCTTTCACTGGTATGGGACAACACTCCAACCATCTGAGCCACACTAGCCAGGTCTATCAATAATTACTTTAAATGTTAATGGATTAATGGTCCAATCAATAGCCATAGGATGGCCAAATGGATAAAAATATAAGACCCAAACATATGCTGTCTACGGGAGTGCCACTTCAGGTCAAAAGACAAACAAAAATTGAAAATAAAGAGGTAGAAAAAAATATTTCATGCAAATGGAAACAAATAAAAAGTTGGGGTAGCATTATTTATAACAAACAGACACTTAAACAAAGGCTATTACAATAGACAAAGAAGGACCCAGCAATTCTACTTCTGGGTATTTATCCTAAGAAAGCTAAAACACAAACTCAAAAAGACATTTGCATCCCTATGTTCACTGCAGCATTATTTACAACTAGGGGCCCGGTGCACGAAATTCGTGCACTGGGTGTGTGTGGGGGGAGTGTCCCTCAGCCCAGCCTGCCCCCTCTCACATACTGGGAGCCCTCAGGCGTTGACCCCCATCACCCTCCAATCGCAGGATCGGCCCCTTGCCCAGGCCTGACGCCTCTGGCTGAGGCGTCCGGCTCGGGCAGCGGGGACCCGCAGCTGCAGCGGCCCCGCGATCCTGGGCTCCGCTTTAGGCCCAGGCAAGGGACCCCTAGCTCCCGGGACTGCCAGCTTCGACCGTGCCCAGCTCCCATCGCTGGCTCCACCCCTACTTCCTGCTATCACTGGCCAGGGCGGCAAAGGCACCTGATTCTCTGATCATGGCTGGGGGGCAGGGCAAAGGCGGCCCCAGGGCCGCCTTTGCCCTGCCCCCCAGCTCTTAGCTCCCCCCTGGGTTTCCGATCACTGTCAGTGGCAGGGGGCTTCTTCCTGCTTTCCCTTTCGCCTCCCTGCATTGTGCCTACGTATGCAAATTAACCGCCATCTTGTTGGCAGTTAACTGCCAATCTTAGTTGTCAGTTAACTGCCAATCTTAGTTGGCAGTTAATTTGCATATAGCCCTGATTAGCCAATGAAAAGGGTAGCTCGTACGCCAATTACCATTTTTCTCTTTTATTAGTGTTGATAGCCAAGATAGGGAAGCAACCTAGGTACCCACTGACAGACAAATCGATAAAGAAGATGGAATATGACTCAGCCATAAAAAAGAATGATATCTTGCCTTTTTCGACAACACAGATGGACCTAGAGGGTATTATGCTAAGTGAAATGAGTCAGAGAAAGACAAATGTTATATGATTTCATTTATATGTGGAATCTAAAAAAAATAAGATAAATGAATAAGCAAAACAGAAACAAATTCATAGATACAGAAGATATTTTGATGGTTTTCAGATGGGAGGAGACTTGGAGGAATGGATGAAAAAATGGGAAGGGATTTAAATGTGCAGATTGCCAGTTATAAAAAAAGTCAAGTACAGCACAGGGAATATAGTAAATAATATTGTAATAACTATGTATGGTGCCAGATGGCTACTAGATTTATCAGGATGGTCACTTCGTAAGTAATGTAAATATCTAGAGTCTCAGCAGAAGGCGTTGATCAAGAGGAGCCGTTGATGAGGAGGCATTACAAAGAGAAGGAGGAGTTGCAAGCCAAAATTCAAGGTATGAAGAATGCTGTTCTGAAAAATGACAAAAAGAGGAGGAAACAACTCAATGAAGATGTTGCTAAGTTGGAATCAGAAATGGAACAGAAACATAGAAACTGGAGCAATTTAAGCTAACTTCTAGGGAGAGTAAAAGTCTGATGCTGTTAACATTTCAAACTTGGTTCTTAAGAATCAGCCACCTCAGATATCAACAGCACAAAAGAGATGGGACAAAAAAGCTGCACTGGAAAAAGAGAAGAAAGGATAGCTGAAGCTGAAATTGAGAACTTAGATGGAGCTACTAGTAGATGTATAGAAAGTAAAAAACTTCCTCAAATACTGGCAGCTAGACAGAAATTAAAGATTCCATCTGATAGCCACTGCATGTAGAGAGCCATTTAAGATCAATTGAAAGAACAGAAATGCCCTCTGACTATAGCTGCCTTAAGTAATTAAACTGCTAAGTATATGCAAAGCCATGTGGAAGACTTTCTGCCATTTTTAACAAATCCTAATACAGGAGATATGTATACTTCAGAAGAATTCGGAAAGTACTGTGATGGCATTATATACACAGCTGCATGAGGAAGTCAGCTTGAGCTAAAATCTGTATCTCATATTTTACAAATGCCAATAAAGATAATACAGGCAGATTATCCTCCCATTGTAATTGGCAAAGAGTATCAAAAAAACCTATTAAGACTTGCATATATGAGACATGCATATGGCTTAGTGAACAGAGCTACTGGAAATTTCAACTAGTTTACAAAATGTTGCACAATTATATTTTAGTACAGTGTGCCAATATGAATAATTCATAGCAAGTGCTAGATTGCTCTAAACATTAATGAAAAACACAACTACCTTAAATCAGTTTTATGGCAAAGCTGCTAACAGGTTTCTCAAAAAATTGTGTCAGAGATAAACTTTAACCAGTGTCCTCTTAGTGGTATTTTAAAAATACTTATAAGTCCATTGTCAAGAACATCATTCACAGACCAAGATGCAACCCTATCTGTATATATAATACCCTAAGATGCAAATAGACCGAATGACGGAACAACCGAACAACCGGTCACCATGATGTCCACTGACCACCACAGGCAGCAGGTGGCAAAGCGCAGAACATGGCGGGCGTTGGCTGTGGCGGGATGGTGGAACAGGTGAGTGGGGGCGCCAGTCCAAGGCGGGGCGCCATTCACTGTCATCAGGGCGAACCTCTGGTGTGTACTGAAAATTCTTTGCTCCTATGCGCTGCAGTCCTGCCCAGGGCTTGCACCTGCTGCCGGCTCCAGACCTGCTCGCACCCACTGCTGGCACTGGAGCTGCTGCTTGCACCCCCTGCCAGTGCCCGGCGCCAGCCCCTGCCCCAATCACTTGGCACCTTCAGCAGGTGCGAGCGGTGGCTGCCAGCCCTGAATGTCCCTCAGGGCTTCTTCACCTCCCCCTGCTCCTGAGGAGTGATCGGGGCAGCAGCTGCCACTGGCACCCACTGATGGTGCCAGCTCCACTCGCACCTTCGAACAGCGGCTCTGCTCTCACCTGCTGCTGGCACTGGCCCCAATTGCTCCGCACCTTCAGTGGATTCGAGCAGTGGCAAGCAGGGCTGCTGGCAGACAGGGGACTGAGGGAGGGGCCAGCAGGGACACGGAGGATGGGCCAAAACCTGCCCCTGTGCCCACCACAGCCTCGCGGCCTCTAGTTTGCTTATATTTTTATTAATATAGGACCCTGAACACTGTTGAAATAAATCTTAAAATGTTTTTTTAAAAGCTTTCAGTAACCACCCTAGCTGGTTTGGCTCAGTGGATAGAACGTTGGCCTGCAGACTGAAGGGTCCCAGGTTCGAATGCAGTCAAGGGCACATGCTCAGATTGTGGGCTCGATCCCCAGTAGGGGTCATGCAAGAGGCAGCAGATCAATGATTCTCTCTCATCATTGATGTTTCTATCTCTCTCTCCCTTCCTCTCTGAAATCAATTAAAATATACTGTTTTTAAAAAGCTTCCAGTAACCACATGTGTAATTTTTCTTGAAGAAATGAAATGACTCAGTCTTTCTGTCACTGCAATAAAGTGTGGGGATGGTGACAGCAAATTTAATTAACACTTATAAACTTGACTGCAGTAACTTGGTATTGATGGGATTAATGCTGTGAAGTTTTTTTATGATCCCATCAAAATGCAGCTAAGAAGCTTTTTTTAATGACTGAGGATTTTGTTTTGTCTCAATCGTGTATTTTTTTTAGATGGGAATCAGATGTTAAGCTTTAAGAGATGACACAAATTCAAAGGTAAGTAGGTGTTCCCTATCAGCTTTGAACCTAAACAATTACAGATTAGCCTTTTACTTGTATGTAATGTAAAAAGACCTAACAAAAAATAAATGTTAAAAATGAAAAGATCCAATAGATTAATAATGTCTAATTCATGTTACTACTTGCTGTTTCTTAAGCTTCAGAATGGAATTAATACCATAATTTCTTGATTATTTTCATAACTACACATTTTTACAACTTTGTTGTGTTTTCTCCTTCACTGCTCAGCTGCTTTGCTTTCCTTGCAGGTTTTTCCACTAGGGAACAGTTTGGGACCGCTCTTATTCTTTAACTTGTACAAGTTGAAGGAGTAGCAATGAAAAAGGGTCCAAGGACAAATTTACTTCAAATACTTCCTCTTTTCAAATTTGTCTTACAAGATCTTTCTCTTTTTTGCTTCATTCTCTAGGATTAAAACAAAGTCTCTTTTATTTGTTATTTTGTTAGCCTTTTTTTTCCCATTGACTTTTTTTTAAAATTAAATCTTTATTGTTCAGATTATTACATTTGTTCCTCTTTTTTCCCCCCATAACTCCCCTACTCCCAGTTCCCGCCCCACCCTCCGCCCTCACTCCCCACACACTGTCCTCATCCATAGGTGCACGATTTTTGTCCAGTCTCTTCCCGCATCTCCCACACCCCTTTCCCCCCCAAGAATAGTCAGTCCATTCCCTTTCTATGTCCCTGATTCTATTATGATCACCAGATTATTTATTCACTTGATTCTTAGATTCACTTGTTGATAGATGCATGTTTGTTGTTCATAATTTGTATCTTTACCTTTTTCTTCTTCTTCCTCTTCTTAAAGGATACCTTTCAGCATTTCATATACTGGTTTGGTGGTGATGAACTCCTTTAGCTTTTCCTTATCTGTGAAGCTCTTTATCTGACCTTCAGTTCTGAATGATAGCTTTGCTGGATAAAGTAATCTTGGTTGTAGGTTCTTGGCATTCATCACTTTGAATATTTCTTGCCATTCCCTTCTGGCCTGCAAAGTTTCTGTTGAGAAATCAGCTGACAGTCATATGGGTATTCCCTTGTAGGTAACTGAGTTTCTTTCTCTTGCTGCTTTTAAGATTCTCTCTTTGTCTTTTGCTCTTGGCATTTTAATTATGATGTGTCTTGGTGTGGTCCTCTTTGGATTCCTTTTATTTGGGGTTCTCTGCGCTTCCTGGACCTGTACGTCCATTTCTTTCACCAGGTGGGGGAAGTTTTCTGTCATTATTTCTTCAAATAGGTTTTCAATATCTTGCTCTCTCTCTTCTTCTGATACCCCTATAATTCTGATGTTGGTACGCTTGAAGCTGTCCCAGAGGCTCCTTACACTATCTTCGTATTTTCGGATTCTTTTTTCATTTTGTTTTTCCAGTTGGGTGTTTTTTGCTTCTTCGCATTTCAAATCTTTGCCTTGATTCTTGCGCTCCTCTGGTCTGCTGTTGGGAGTCTGTATAGCATTCATTATTTCAGTCCGTGTATGCTTAATTTCTAGTTGGTTTTTTATCATAACATCGAGGGTCTCATTAGATTTCTTGAGGATCTCACTACATTTATCGGCGGCTTCTAGACAGTTCTTGAGAGACCTTAAAAGTGTGGTTCTGAACTCAATATCCTCCATTGACAGTTTTGTCCTGTTTCTTTGTCTCCGCATTTTTTATGCTTTCTTGGTGCACCCCCTAGTGGTCTTTGTGCGCAGTCTTGTTGTAGTTAAGCCTTGATTGTTGTCGGCAATACCGGGGGTGATTTGACCTCCAGGCTAACTGGCTATGAGAGTCCGCTGTCTTGTTAGCCTTTTAAGGTCATCTTTCCTTAACTCAATCAGGTATTTGAGAATTTTTGTAATACATGTATGGATAAAGTCAAAAGCTACTCTTTGGGAGACAAGACTTTATAGTAAAAATCAGTATATAATGCTTTTTGGTGTGATTTATCTAACTCAGATTTCAGGTTACACGTAACAGTATTCCTTCTAGGAAAATAGTACTCATCTATACAAATGGGTTTGATAATTTCATATGCAAGGAAGTATTATGTAAATGAGACCTTTTTGGTTGAATCTATTTTTCCCCAATTAGAAATAACTAGTAACATTTAGCATGAAGTATATAACATTTGAATTTTTGCTTTCTGAATGTAACAAATTTATAGTTAAATATCGGGTTTATAATATTAAAAATGGGGTGTCAATCTCACATGCCTAGCAGGTGATGATGTGGGAAGGTGGGCAACTAGAGCAAGTAAGTACTACATGAAGGTATTCTATTTTAAGAAGTTAACAACCATTTTGCCTGTCAGACAAAATATACTCTGAAGGCTGACTGTTTTGTAATCCGTGATCTGAGTTTTCTTGGAGGTCTGAAATGTATTAAATAATCTACACTAATAAAAGAGAAAAATGGTAATTGGCGTACGAGCTACCCTTTTCATTGGCTAATCAGGGCTATATGCAAATTAACTGCCAACTAAGATTGGCAGTTAACTGCCAACAGGATGGCGGTTAATTTGCATATGTAGGCACAATGCAGGGAGGCGAAAGGGAAAGCAGGAAGAAGCCCCCTGCCACTGACAGTGATCAGAAACCCAGGGGGGAGCTAAGAGCTGGGGGGCCCCACAGCCATGATCGGAGAATCGGGCGCCTTTTCCGCCCTGGCCAGTGATAGCAGGAAGTAGGGGTGGAGCCAGCGATGGGAGCTGGGCACGGTCGAAGCTGGCAGTCCCAGGAGCTAGGGGTCCCTTGCCTGGGCCTAAAGCGGAGCCCGCGATCGCGGGGCCGCTGCAGCTGCGGGTCCCCGCTGCCCGGGCCGGACGCCTCAGCCAGAGGCTTCCTGTAGGGGCAGGGGCGGAGCCTGCGCGTTCGTGGCGCCCCCCGCTGCCACTGCAGGTCCCCTCTGCCCGGGCCGGATGCCTAGGCCAGAGGCATCAGGCCTGGGCAAGGGGCGGATCCTGCGATTGGAGGGTGATGGGGGTCAACGCCTGAGGGCTCCCAGTATGTGAGAGGGGGCAGGCTGGGCTGAGGGACACTCCCCCCCACACACACCCAGTGCACGAATTTCATGCACCGGGCCCCTAGTGAAATTATAAAATACTAAACACCTTCGCTTTATTTTGAAGTAATCATTACTTTGAAATTAAAACATAAGCATTCAGAAGTAATAAACAACGTATCATGAAACTTAGTTATTATAAATTCCATCTATATTTAACGTATTGGAAAATACCTTATTGGCAGTTTTTGGTTTTTTTCTGATAAGACAAGTGGCATTTTCTTGATTATAGGATTTATTTCTACTTTTATTATTTTTAAGTAGTCTCTATGGTTATGAACAACCTATTTGTTAGCTTCTGTTCTTTCATAAAACTTCACATAAAAAATCATTTTAGGCCGCCAGGCCCCAAGGAGCGCGGGGCGCCACCGCCGCTCCTCCACTGGGTTCCGTCTCCGGGGCTGACGTCCGCAGTGGCAGAGAGCAGGAGCCGGGAGCCGCGCTCCGTGCAGTTGGGAGGGCAGCGCCCGCGCCTCCGCGGCGTCATGGGTCCCCTCTCCGGGCCTCAGCGGGCACCCGCCGCGGGAACCCACGGGCCTCCTTGCTGCCCAGCCTGAGCGACCCCCGGTTCTCCAGGGCGCTCTCCCTCCGCCCTCTCTCTCCCCTTCTGCCCTCGCCGCTACAGCTTCCGCTTTCCGTGATGGCAATGGGGCCACCGTCCCGGCTTCGGCTCGAGGCGCCCGGTCCCCTAGATGTGCGGACCCCACCAGCCAGCGAGGCGGACTCCGAGAGCACCCCGAAACCGGCGGGCGGCACGCTCCGCTTCCTCAACGGCTCCGTGCCCCTCTCGCATCAGGTGGCCGGGCACATGTACGGGAAGGACAAAATGGGTATCTTGCAACATCCCGATGGCACAGTTTTGAAAAGCTACAGCCACCTCCAAGGGGCCCAAGAGAGTTAGAATTCTATAATATGGTTTATGCTGCTGATTGTACCGATGGTGTTCTTTTAGAGCTACGAAAATATTTGCCAAAATATTACGGCATCTGGTCACCTCCCACTGCACCAAATGATTTATACCTAAAACTAGAAGATGTGACCCATAAATTTAATAAGCCCTGTATAATGGATGTAAAGATAGGGCGAAAAAGCTATGATCCTTTTGCCTCATCTGAGAAGATTCAGCAACAGGTCAGCAAGTACCCATTAATGGAAGAGATTGGGTTCTTGGTGCTTGGCATGAGGGTTTATCATGTTCATTCTGATAGCTAGGAGACACAAAACCAGCACTATGGAAGAAGCTTAACAAAAGAAACTCTAAAGGAAGGAGTTTCCAGGTTTTTTCATAATGGATTCTGCTTAAGAAAAGATGCTGTTGCTGCCAGTATTCAGAAGACTGAGAGAATTCTGCAGTGGTTTGAAAGCCAGAAGCAGCTTAACTTTCATGCAAGTTCATTACTGTTTGTTTATGAAGGTTCATCTCATCCAACTACTACAAAATCAAATGACAGAACTTTGGCAGAAAAGTTTTTGTCCAAAGGACAACTCTCGGACACAGACGTACTGGAGTATAATAACTTTCAAGTGTTAAGTTCCACAACAAATGGAAAAATGGAGGCTTCAGTAGGCAAAAGCTTGTCCAAGATGGATGCTCGTCACAGAATAATGTATTCAAGAAAGCATCACAGTCAGACTTCATTGAAAGTTGAAAATATAGAGCAAGACAATGGGTGGAAAAGCTTGTCACAGGAACATTTAAATGGAAATGTACTTTCCCAACTGGAAAAAGTTTTCTACCATCTTCCCACTGGTTGCCAAAAGATTGCGGAAGTAGAAGTGCGAATGATAGATTCTGCTCATGTTTTCCCTAGCAACACAATAGATGAGGGATATGTTTATGGACTGAAGAATTTAATAACTGTACTTCAGAGTATTTTGGACAATTGAATCCTTTGCTGCAGTCTTTTTAAGGGGTGGGGCAATCATTGTGAAGAGCAGCAGTCAGTATCTCTGCACTTGTAATGCTATGTAAACAATTTGTATTGTGAGTCGGCATTTTATTTGTCTTTACACTTTTGGTAGAAGGGTTAACTTTTTTATAATCTTACTCAGGAAAACTAATTATTTGTTCATTAGAAAACTATGAAGAATAAAGAAACTTTGGAATGTTAAGCAGGGAATGTGGTGGTACATGATTTAAACATCTATTTGGCTCAAGCAAAATGCAAAACATTCAGTCATTAAGAGTTTAGTTTTCTGTAGCCAATTTATCATGAAATCTCTGTCCACCCAACTGTGACAATGAGCCATATCTAAACTCTTTACATTATGAGAATACTTTCAAAAATCTAGAAAGCACAGGTTGATGTCCTTAGTATTACTTTTTGAAGTTATTAAAACTGGAGAAAATTCTACTTCAGAAATAAGTACTGTTTAGGTTTTATATTAAAATTTAGACCAGCATATCTAAAGGTGCTTCTTAGTGAAATGATTTTGAATTATTTTATTCCAAACGCAGATTTTCCCTTTTTTATTACTCATATTTCAACATGTTTATACTTCATGAAAAAGGTAACTGAAACAGACAACAACAACAAAAATCTTGAAATTAAGGGCACTAATAATTATTCTTGCCAGGGCAAGAAGAGACAAGTTACTTGGAAGAAACATGTTTTTCTTTTAAAATCTTTCATTTATGGGAAAATTGGAATATATATTTACTATATTGTGAAAAGTGTTATAAACTCTATGCCTTTTCCTCTAACTGCAGCTTCAAAAAGGTGGGTGATTGAAACTTGGTCTTATTTCTCCTTAAAATAACTTGAATTTTTAAAAATTTTATATATTTTTGTGTCCATTTAGTTAAACAGTAGAGTAAATCTATGTTGCTAAAAATAATGTTTCTCAAAATTTTAATATGCAGTGAAGGACAACATCCAATATTGTGTTATTAAACATACTGTGTAAATTAGTACATCATAGAGAGTGGTGCATATCTAAACCCATGCTTCTGTTTCATTGTTACTCAAAATAGTTTTATATTATGTTCAAGAGAGAAATTATGATTTAATTTTATAGATGGGGGATAATGCTATTTTTCCTGGATAAATTAGAGTCTGTGTTATCTGTTTCATATTTACGTTTTTAAAAATAACCAGTTATTATTGAAAACTTTAAAGTGAATTTGCAAATATGTTAGATGTTTATGCTCCCATTGCTTGAATTTTGATTCACTAATAACACATCTAAGTAGTTAATAGTTTTGCCACATCTTTGGAAAATGTTTTAGAGCTGGGAATTGTTAGTGTGTCCCAACACCACCCCCCCCCCCAAATTTCTCCTAAGAATTATAAATTAAATTTTTTAATCCAATAATTTTTTTTTAGTATGGAGGAAAGTATCACAATTTTATGTTTATGTCACCTTTCCAAGCCCCTCTGAGGGCACTTTGCAAAATATCTGAGCACAAACAAATGCTCTGTGAATTCTAAGTTTAATAAATCTATTAAACACGAATAACTTTGAAATTCATATGCATTTTGTTATAGCAAAATTTGATTGTTTTTAATTTTTTTATTTGTAAGTTTTATATAGGCACTTCATATTTTTCTCTGCTGCCTAAATGGGTATTAGCCTTTGTTGTTTTTTTTTTTGTGGGGATGAATTTCAAGTAATACTTAATAGAAATGTTTTAGTTTTACTTGATTTTTCCTACACTATAGACTTTTTGCTGTTGTTGTTATTTGGATAGTGGCTCATTAAATCTTAAGTTCAGATAATTGGACACTATTTTGAATCTGAACAAAACAAGAAGTTGTTTTTTTTTGTAGGGAATGGTATCAGTCTATGTAAAATGAATTTAATACATTTAAGTATTAATCAGATTTTTTTGCACATTTTATCTCAATAAAGTGTGTCAACTATTCCAGATTTTCTTTACCTATATTTGGAAATATAGTTTTGTAAAATCAGTGTCTTACCTTTTTTATAAAATAGATAATATTTTGTTTATTTGAATAAAACAAGAAGCCCTTTTATCTTTTGTTTTTCAGGGAAGGGATTAACATTTGTTTGTTTACATTTTTTATCACTGTTATCTAATGCTTGTTTTATGTTACTTTAAGTAAGCTTACATATAACAGAATAATTACCTGTTTATGTAATCTACATGTGATTATTTTACTGTCTAGTCCAGTTATTTAGCATTATGCTGAAATTTACCTCTGCGGGAATAGAATGATCACTATTCACCAAGCATATTTAAACATGTAAATGCTTGAGAAGTAATCATAATAAGGATATAGTTTGAATTAATAGATTTATCACTTTTTTTCCACTAGAAAACACAAACAGTGGTTTCAGTGTATTTCTTACGGAATGCACTAATAAAAAGAACTTTAAGAAGTTATGGGGAGTGAATATTACATTTCTCTAATAAAAATTGAAATTGTATAATAGTTTTATAAGAAAGTATTTACACTAATTGATATTTTAATATGGATGGAAGTTGCATAGGTTCAAATAAAAAAATTGATAAATGCTAAATATTTTATCTAAATAGTTTTTCAAGAAACAGCTGTAAAAATGTGTATATTACATACCTCTAACATGGAGCTTGTGGTATTTTCAATTCAGTATTCATTATTCTTTATGTGTATGGAAAGATTGTACTTACTATGCCTCTTACACTACATTTTGCTATTGTGGGGCTTTAGACTATTCAACTAAGAACTTTTTAAATTTTATTTTGACAGTATAATTTACTGTTTTATGATTTTCAAGATGATGTTCTTCATATCTCTATAATGTCTATCAATTTAAAACATAACTGAAGAAAAAAATTAATTTTCAAAGATAATTCAGTTGCATTTTTCTTGTTTCATGCAACTGAAAACATTTGTTTCTAGGATTTGGAATATAGAACACACGTAGGATGAAAGAAAATGGTAAAACAATGAAAGAATTTTATGTGTGAAATTATAGAAATTTTCTCAACTATTTTAAAGCATTATTTTAGTACCATTTTCTCATAGCAGTTCAACATTTGATACTTTAAAACTTGATTTGCTTTAAAAATTATTTACCATGCTTTGTAATAATCTTTCTGATCCAGTGCCTTTAACCTTGATTTGATATATGTGTAGCTTCAGTTGTCTTTCCATTACATTCTATGTTATCACAGCGTAGATATCAGTTTCTTTTAAAAAATTGTTAGTTTGGTTGTGCAAAGAGGTAAATTGCCTATTAATGCTTTGGGAAAACAAGTAGAGTTGCCCATGTAGGTCAGGCTTCTTATTAGTTCACTAGAGGCCCGGTGCACGGAATGTGTGCACTGGAGGGGGTGTGTCCCTCAGCCAGGCCTGCGCCCTCTCGCAGTCTGGGATATCCCTCTCGCAGTCCAGGACCCCTTGCTCCTTACTGCCTGCCTGCTCACTGCTCCTTACTGCTCGGCTTGCTCCTCCTTACTGCTCAGCTCAGTGCTCCTTAGCACTGCCGCGGAGGTGGGGGAGGGTCCCGCCACCATCACTGCACTCGCCAGCCATGAGCCAAGCTTCTGGCTGGGCAGTGCTCCCCCTGTGAGAATGTACTGACCACCAGGGGGAAGCTCCTGCATTGAGCATCTGCCCCCTGGTGGTCAGTGCTCATCATAGCGACCGGTGGTTCTGGTCATTCCGCCATAACTGTCACTTAGGCTTTATTATATAGATTCAAAAATACTGGATATTTACCGTATGCTAACCATTTTTAGCCCCTGAATATACAGTTGTGAACTAATCAGACAAAGCCCTATTTCCAGCATTCTGTCTAAATGGCATGGGGTTGGGGACTGAATTAAAATAGAGATACAGAGAAATATTTATTTCAAGATGATAAAGTTAACTAGCATTTGAGTTTGTGTAAAGATAAGGTAATAATTATTGAGTTGAGATGAAGCAACTAACAATGTTAGAGAGGTTGAAAATAGTACTTTGCAGTATTGTAACCTCTATTTGGCTTTGAGTTCAGATAGTAATATATAGCATATAAAGGCCTCAATTTTTCAGTTTTCTTGCTTGTTGGTAAAGGCACGTTTACATAAACTGTCCATTTAGAGTAGTGCTTTAATATTACTGTGAGAAATATCCCATTATATTTTCACAAGCAATTTACTGCACATTTTTTACATTGTATTTTATAATTTAGTACTAATGTTTTAGGCCTCAATCTTCAAATCACTGGTATTTTAAATTTGGCAATGAATGTGAAATTTACTGTTTGACTTACAGGATAATTTTATTGTTACTTAAAATGCTTGTTAATATTTTAGGAAGGATGGAGTTTCCATTTTTGAGGAGTTCATGTTTAAATTATTTTGATAGCATAGTAAGAGGAAATAGTATTCATGCGATTAAACAAATTAAAATATACTCTCAAGAATTTTTTTAATTGTTAAACTTTGTCATCATTAGGGCTAAATTTTAACCTGGTGTTCTCTTACAATATATATTAACAAGTTTAATTATGAAGTGAAATAGTCTTAAGGATGACATATGATGCACCTAAATATAAATGAAAATGGCGTGCACAAAGACACTTTACTATGGGAGCTGTACTGGAAGATTTGTGAAAGCATGTGAAATTGCACCTAAACTTGTGTTGTCAGTGACTATGCTAAGTTTATTGTACTTGATGAATGAATGTATTTAGTCTAGTCAGAGTTACTTTTTGGTTTAAATGTCTCTTAATGTTTTTGTAATTTGTACTATTGATGGAGTGTTCTTGGACTGCAGGGGTTATTGTCAATGTGTGATTTTATTTTATAGAATCATCTAATGTGATATACCAATTTTTATAAGTGATATTTTGATAATTCTAATAACTGTATATTTGACAACCTATTAAAAAAATCATTTTAGCTGTAACCTAAAATGGAAGTCTTTAAAAAATGGGAGATATTAACTTAAAAGCAGATATACTAATTCAGTTTTTGCTGTATTATGATAATCTAATGGAAATTTCTTAAGTTTTCCTTTGTCCTAACTCAAAAAGTATGTTGGATTTCTGAAATATGTGTTAAGCCAAGAATTTTATCCATATGTTTACAACTTATATACAGCAAAAAGGAGTGTGTATAACTAACTATAGCGAGCAATATAGCTTTGTTCATATTATCTGTTTGTCAGAAGAATAAAAGATGAATTAATTTTTTAAATGTCCAATTACTAAGTTGTACACCTGAAATTAATATAGTATTACACATGCCAACGTAATTCAAAAATAAAGTATTTAAAAGTTTTTTTTTCACAAGTGGTGCTAACAAAGTTTTTTCCCCTATTTATTCTTTTTTATAGGATGATTAACAAGTGTACTAAGGTAGTATGAACATATGAACTTTTATAGACAGCACTAGTGGTCCAAAATCCCATCTCATCCCAACTTTCCAAAGACAAAGAATCTTCCCCATTAACTATTATCCTAACTTCATTAATCAGATGCCTCCTGCATGCCCCACACTGGGGATTGAGCCTGCAACCTGGGCATGTTCCCTGACCAGGAATCGAACCGTGACCTGCTGGCTCATAGGTCAATGCTCAACCACTGAGCAACGCCAGCCAGCACCAGTCTTCTGTTTAATGATCCACAAAGCAAGTGGTGCTTTGCTTTTTAAAGTACAGAACACATCAACTACATGCAATCCTTCGCCCCCCCCCCAAACACATATACCCATTTGCAAGAGAGAAAAATACTAACTTGGTATGAGCTAGTTAAAAGAACACTGGACTGTTAAGAGACCAATCCCAGCTCAGCTTTTGATTAAAAGCAAAAATTATGGAACTAGAGTTTTAAGGACTGAATACTTTCTTTAGGCATCATCTATAAAACTAGAATAAAAATAATAGGACCTGCCTAAGAAATAGTAGGCACTACATTATGCTAGCTGCTATTATAACAAACAATACTATCTTTTTGTTGTTAATCCTCACCTCAGGATATTTTTTCCATTGATTTTTAGAGAGAGTGGGAGGAGAGGAGAAAGAGACACAGAGAGAGAGACAGAAAGAGAGAGAGAGAGAGAGAGAGAGAGAGAGAGAGAGAGAGAGAGAGAGAGAGAGAGAGAAAGGGAGAGAGAGAGAGAGAGAGAGAGAGAGAGAGAGAGAGAGAGAGAGAGAGAGAGAGAGAGAGAGAGAGAGAGAGAGAGAGAGAGAGAGAGAGAGAGAGAAAGGGAGAGAGACCCCGCTGTGAAAGAGCACATGATTGGTTGTCTCCCGCATGTGCCTAGACCAGGGCCAGGGATCAAACCTGCCAACCCATGTATGTTCCCTTGACTGGGAATAAAACCCACCACCCTTCAGTGTGCAGGCCAGTGCTCTAACCACTGAGAACATCAGCCAGGGTGTAATATTAATACCATCTTTTTTTAAAAAAAAAAATCTTTATTAAGATTACAGATGTCCCTCTTTTTCCCCCTCAATGCTCCCCTCCACGTGGTTCCCACCGAGCCCCATGCCTTTGCAAACCTACTGCCTGTGTCCATAGGTAATGCATATATGCACTTAAGACCTTTGTTTAATTTCTTCCCGTCCCTCCTGCCCCCCTTACTTCTGAGAATCATCAGTCTGTTCCATTTCCATGCCTCTGATCCTATTTTATTCACCAGTTTATTCTGTTCATTAGATTTCTTATTGTTTGATTTTTATATTCAACTAGGGGCCCGGTACACGAAATTCGTGCACTGGGTGTGGGGCGGGGGGAGTGTCCCTCAGCCCAGCCTGCCCCCTCTCACATACTGGGAGCCCTCAGGCGTTGACCCCCATCACCCTCCAATCGCAGGATCAGCCCCTTGCTCAGGCCTGACGCCTCTGGCCTAGGCGTCCGGCCCGGGCAGCGGGGACCTGCAGTGGCAGCGGGGGGCACCGCGATCGCGTGGGCTCCGCCCCTGCCCCTGCAGGATGCCTCTGGTTGAGGCGTCCAGCCTGGGCAGCGGGGACCCACAGCTGCAGCGGCCCCACGATCGTGGGCTTCGCTTTAGGCCCAGGCAAGGGACCTCTAGCTCCTGGGACTGCCAGCTTCGACCGTGCCCAGCTCCCATTGCTGGCTCCACCCCTACTTCCTGCTATCACAGGCCAGGGCGGAAAAGGCGCCTGATTCTCTGATCATGGCTGGGGGGCAGGGCAAAGGCGGCCCCAGGGCCGCCTTTGCCCTGCCCCCCAGCTCTTAGCTCCCCCCTGGGTTTCCGATCACTGTCAGTGGCAGGGGGCTTCTTCCTGCTTTCCCTTTCGCCTCCCTGCATTGTGCCTACATATGCAAATTAACCGCCATCTTGTTGGCAGTTAACTGCCAATCTTAGTTGGCAGTTCATTTGCATATAGCCCTGATTAGCCAATGAAAAGGGTATCGTCGTACGCCAATTACCATTTTTCTCTTTTATTAGTGTAGATTGTTGATAGCTATGTATTTGTTGCCATTTTGTTCATATTTTTGAACCCTCTCTTTTTCTTCTTCTTTCTCTTCCTAAAGAATACCCTTCAACATTTCATATAATATTAGTTTGGTGGTGATGAACTCCTTTGCTTTTTCTTGTCTGTGAAGCTCTTTATCTGACCTTCAATTCTAAATTATAGCTTTGCTGGGTAGAGTATTCTTGCTTGTAGGTCCTTGTTATTCATCACTTTGAATATTTCTTGCCACTCCCTTCTGGCCTGCATAGTTTCTGTTAAGAAATCACCTGACAGACGTAAGGGCATTCCCTTGTATGTAACTAACTGCTTTTCTCTTGCTGCTTTTAAGATTCTCTCTTTGTCTTTTGCCCTTGGCATTTTAATTATGATGTGGTCCTCTTTGGATTCCTCTTATTTGAGACTCTCTGTGCTTCCTGGACTTGTAAGTCTATTTCTTTCACCAGGTCGGGGAAGTTTTCTGTCATTACTTCTTCAAATACGCTGTCAATACCTTGCTCTCTCTCTTCTTCTGGCACCCCCATAATGTGAATGCTGGTAACTTGAAGTTGTCCCAGAGGCTCCTTACACTATCTTCATATTTTTGGATTCTTCTTTCTTTTGCTCTTCTGGATGGGTACTTCTTGCTTCCTCATATTTCAAATCGTTGATTTGATTCTCAGAATCCTCTACTCTACAGCTGAATCCCTGTATATTATTCTTTATTTCAGTCAGTGTATGCTTAATTTCTGATTGGTCCTTTTCCATTCTTCTGGAGATTTCTAGAAGATTCTTGAGTAACCTTATAACTGTGGTTTTAAACTCCATATTCAATAGTTTGCTTTCTTCCATTTCTCGCATTTGTGACATGTTTATTTGTCTCTGCATTTTGTCTGCTTCCCTGTGTTTGTTTCTATGTATTGGGTAGAGCTGCTAAGTCTCCTTAAGTTGGGAGAGTGGCTTTGTATAGTACGTGCTCTATAGGGCCCAGTGGCTCAGCCTCCCCAGTCACTTGAGCTGGGAGCTGTAGGTGCACCCCTTCATGGGCTGTGAGCACAGTCTTGTTGTAGTTGAGACTTGACTGCTGTTGTTGTGACTGGTAGGAATTGACCTCCTGGCCAATTGGCTATGAAGACTAGCTGCGACTACAGTGGGAGAGCTGCTGTGCAGGAGACTTGCTTCAATGGAGCAGGACTTGCTTCAATGGGGCTTTGGTGCTCACTGAGTCTTCCCCTTGAGTGTGTCACTTATGGATGTGTAGAGTTGTAATCTGGTAGGGTCTCACACAGACCACTGGATAGTACACTGGCCCTTGGGTCTCCAGGGAGGTGCAAAGTCAGTCATTGCCTGGGGCCACACAGCAGGACATACAGAGAGATTTGCAGATTCCTCCTTTGTATCCAGTTTGGAACTGCCCAGATGAGGCCCAGCTATGAAGCAAGGCAGACCGGTGCTGGTGCCAAGTCTTGGGCCTTTTATTGATAGGTCTGGGGCTCCGTGACCCAGCTGCAGTTTGTTTGAGAGATTTTAGCCTGAGCAAGAACAGGTCATTCATAGCCGCTGCACACAGCTTGGGTGGGTTGTAAATTGGATGAGGTGGGGTCTTAGTGAATCACCAGGGTGGAGCAAACAAAAATGGCTGCCAGTCAGCCCTAGGACAGGGGAGGTCCCAGCATAGGAACAATGATCCCTGTGAGCACCTCCATCTGGGAGAAAGCCACCCTCGAGTTCCTGCCCCATGCGAGACCATCCAGTTCCTCCTCGTATATGTCTGTGTCCCTCCAAGCCTCACTCTGGTGCTAGAGCTCAGACGAAGCGGGACCTTGTAAGTTCAGTTCGTGGTGCTGGACTTTTAAGAGGAACAGCTGGGTCTCCAGCAGCCTCTGTGTCACTGAGCCCCAATCCACACTGGTTTTTACAGCTGTAGTTCTTACTGCCCATAGGGATTTCTTTTCCCAGCTCTGGGACTCTGGGCTGTGGGTCTGGTGTGGGTCTGGGATCCCTTGATCCTCTGGACGGCCTCCACAGATTAAAAAAGTGGCACATGTTGGTGCCATACCAGCCCATTCCATGCCTCTGAACCTCTTATCGGTCTCAGTGTGCTTTCTTCTTTACTTCTCTAGTCGTAGAACTTCCATTCAACAAGCTTTCTAGCGGTTCTGGATGATGGTTATTCTGTATTTTAGTTGTAATTTTGATGTGGTTGTGGGAGGTGGAGACTACAGGCATTTATCTATGCTGCCATCTTATTGTCAGTCAATACTATCTTTTAATAGCTCTATCAAAGAGTCTAGCTAAAAAGTCATGTGTATAAGAACTTCAAGCATTCAAAATGACCAGACCAATGTTGCTTGTGCAACTGTTAATCAGTCCTTATAACCCTTTAAGCAAAATAAAGGTAGGATAAGGGCAACAATGATAAAAAAGATCTTCTTTTCTTTTTTCTGTTTTATAGACTGTTGTGGTCTTTCTGTTCATTTCATTTTTTTAAATTATTAATATGAGAGAGGGAGGAAGGAAGGAAGAAACAGAGAGGGAGAGGAAGAGTGAGGGGGTGGGGAGAGAGAGGGAGAGAATGAACTCAAAACCTTGGTGTATCGGGATGATACAATCTAACCAACTGAGCTACCCAGCCAGGGTTGTTCATTTCATTTCTTTACCATTTCCCTTGAGTCAAATGTAAGTCCTGCTTCTGCTTATGTCCGCATACATAAACTGAAAAAAAAAATGCTACAATTTCAACTTGCTACTGACCTCAAACTTGGCTTGGAGGAAGACGCCACATTTTCTTTGACCCTGCATTTAACCTAAGATTTCTTATGGAAATTAATGGCTCACTCTTCCTACACTAAGTCAATTTGAGCTTTTCATAGAAAATATCTAGTTACCCATTTTTTTCTCTCTATACGGTCATGTTTCCTATATCCATACTATGAGTTGATTCGAGATTCCATTAATAAGCTCCTATATCCCATTCTGGAACTAAGAGACCAAAGCAATCAAACAAGCATACTTAGCATGTGGCCAAGCCCATGGAACTAATTAAAAATCAGTAACACTGATAGAAACTCAAAACAAACCCACCCAATTTTCATTCAAAGGTGCACTCAAATGCATAGTACTGAATCTACTTGGGTCCTATTAAAAAAACAACAAAACCCTGTATGATATATCTAAAAACCTATGGTCTGACATATTTGCTTACATTAATATGAAGACTTCAATATCTGTATTGCAATATAAGACTTAAAATGCTTATCATGGCCCAGCCATCGTGGCTCAGTGGTTGAGTGTTAACCTATGAATCAGGAGGTCACAGTTCGATTCCTAGTCAGGGTACATGCCCCCAGGTTGCAGGCTCCATCCCCAGTGTGGGGCCTATAGGAGGCAGCCAATCAATGATTCTTTCTCATCTTTGATATGTTTCTCTCTCTCTCTCTCTCTCTCTCTCTCCCTTCCTCTCTGAAATAGATAAAAATATTTTTTTAAATGCTTATCATGACTATGAATCAAAAATTTATATGTGTGTATGTGAAGGTGGGGAATGAAGGAGTGGCAGGGGGGGCAAACATACATGCACTTAGGTACTCACCTGCTCCAGTTTAAAGATATGCTGATTAAAGTAGTGTTGTAAACGTTCATTAGCAAAATTAATGCAGAACTGTTCAAAGCTATTATTTTCATAATCTTCAAAGCCAAAAATATCAAGAACACCAATTGACAAAGTCTACAAAGCAAGAAAAAAATTATGGTTGAAAAAATGATGCTCAAATTTATTTCATAAATAATATTTACAGTAAGAAACAAAATGCTCAAAGTTCTTTTTCTGCACTGGAGAGTAGGTTTTGGGGGCCAATGTTGAACCAAATTATACCACAAGTAAAAAGCATTTTAGTTCTCTTTAGTTTCATCTTTTTCTTTTTATCCTAATTATTTTTTTTTAAAGTTTATTTTTTTAAAAAATATATTTTATTGATTTTTTACAGAGAGGAAGGGAGAGAGATAGAGAGTTAGAAACATCGATGAGAGAGAAACATCGATCAGCTGCCTCCTGCACATCTCCTACCAGGGATGTGCCCACAACCAAGGTACATGCCCTTGACCGGAATCGAACCTGGGACCTTTCAGTCCGCAGGCTGACGCTCTATCCACTGAGCCAAACCGGTTTCGGCTATCCTAATTATTTTTTTAATCCAAAATTTTAACACACGTAACCCACTGATTATTCTATAGACATGTACAAAGCAGGGACACTGGCCAGTTATCTCAATCTCAGAAATTCCTCAACTCCAAGAGATAAGAGAATGGAAATAATAGGCTATGGGAATTCAAAAAGTTACTTAAGTACTACTAGGTCACTACTGGCTATGCCTTGTTTTTATACCAAGAGGGCCATGCAATTTTTCCTACTTTGACTTCCATATTCCAATAGAATCCTGCTTTAAAAACCAAGCTAACAAGGATGTTTAATCAGCCTTGTGCAAGCTAGAAATAGAACTGAATATCAGAATATGTGGTTTCTTGAAGTTAAAAATGTTTTATTTAAAAAAAAAAAAAAACATTGTGGCCCTAGCCAGTTTGGCTCAGTGGATAGAGTGTCGGCCTGTGGTCTGAAAGGTCCCGGGTTCGATTCCAGCGAAGGGCACATACCTCGGTTGCAGGCGCGGGAGGCAACCAATCGATGTTTCTCTCTGTCTCTCCCTCTCCCTTCCACTCTCTCTAAAAGTCAATGGAAAAAAATATCCTCAGGTGAGGATTAAAAAAACAACAACATTGTACAAGGATTACAATGTTAAATAGTTCTAAAAGGATTATAACAAAAAAACAATATATTCTTCATCCTCAATTTCTGCACCCTAATATCAACAACACTCAAATTGTTGAGCTGTTTGGTATAGTATAGTATAGTATAGTATAGTATAGTATAGTATAGTATAGTATAGTATAGTATAGTATAGTATAGTATACAAGTGCTTATTTTTCTATTTCTTGATATTTCACTTGTAGAAATTATCTTCTAACTACTTACTATGGATGATAGGGATTTAACTCTAATACCCCCATACCAACATTCTTCTCACCACTCCACCTCATTCTTGAAATATAGTCATATGACAATTTTGGTTAAATGAAAATAATTTTTCTCCACTGGTGCTAAGAGAGATACTAGGCAAAATGATGTAATGAGTGGTAGTGAGAGATGTTTTTAAAGTTTCCATTAAGAGTATTTTGTTTGCCCTAACTGATTTGGCTCAGTGGATAGAGCGTTGGCCTGCAGACTGAAAGGTCCCAGGTTCAATTCCGGTCAAGGGCATGTACCTTGGTTGCGGGCACATCCCCAGTAGGGGGTGTGCAGGAGGCAGCTAGTCAATGTTTCTCTCTCATCGATGTTTCTAACTCTCTATCCCTCTCCCTTCCTCTCTGCAAAAAATCAATAAAATATATTTTTAAAAAATTTTTTAAAAAAAAGAGTATTTTGTTTTCCATAAGTACCTAAATCAATAAAATTCAGATCTACTTCCACTGTCCCCTCAAACCCCCAAAATGAAAGTATTTTGTTTGATTAATTCTGTTGACTAAATTCTAAGCCCTTATGAAAATAATGACCTTCAAAAATAAGTTAATTTGGTAAGTTGGATTACATTTAAAATTAATATTCTGTGGGCTCACATAAAGCATGAAAAGTTCATTTAAAAGCAATTTTACATTTAAAATAATCAAATTAAGTAATAAAGATGACATTTCTTTTATCTTTTCCCTGTGTCCCAGAGCTTAAGGATAGAACCTGCAGACTGGAAGCCACCAGCACCAAAGACATGACCCCAAGGGGGCTGGTGCCCTGTCCTTCTGCCTCAGTACATTATAGGGACAGAGACAACACACCTGATCTCCCCCAGGAAAAGGAGGATTAAAGATGACATTTCTAATCAGCCTGAAAAGGTAGACTATTCATTCCATAAAAGTTGCCCTAGCCGGTTTGGTTCAGTGGATAGAGCGTCAGCCTGCGGACTCAAGGGTCCCAGGTTCGATTCCGGTCAAGGGCATGTACCTTGGCTGTGGGCACATCCCCAGTAGGGGGTGTGCAGGAGACAGCTGATCGATGTTTCTGTCTATCCCTCTCCTTTCCTCTCTGTAAAAAATCAATAAAATATATTTTTTTAAAAAGTTGTTAGGAAATGAAATTGAAGTTATTAAAATTAAGTATCAAAAATCTGCCATGTTAAAAGTAAATTCCAATTGGAAAAAAGGTCTGAATATAAAAAATTATATTCTAAATGTATGAGAATAAATATTTTATAATTTGGGCTGGAAGAGGACTTCCAATGTAAAATAAATTAATAAATAAATAAAGTCCAGGACAATAAAAGAAAAGAATGACAGAACTGTACAAAAATTTAAAACATAAGGACTTCAAAAAACACAACATAAACAAATCTTTAAAGTAAAGAGAAAATGTTTGCAATGTACGTCAAACTATAAATCTCTGCAATATCCACAATGACTCCTAAAAAGGAATAACAAAAAGATAAAATGAACAAAAATAGGAAAAATATATAAAGAAATAAAACAGAGAAAACATGAGATGCTCAATTTTCATCTATCATAAACATTGACAACAAAATGAACTATCTTCCTTGTCAGATTAGCCTAATGGAAATTCTGAGAATATCCAATGTGACTAAAGGTGTAGCAGGGAAATAGGCACTTTTATGCACTACTGGTGGAAGTGTAGTATTTTTTTTAAAAGCAATTTAGCAGCATCTACCAAAATTTTAACCATATACATCTTTGAATCCAGCAATTCATTTTGAGGATTTTGTCCTAGAGAAATGTACGCAAAGAATATTTGTTACATTATTATTTAAAAATAAAAAAATGTAATATATTTTTAATGGGGGAATTTATATATTACAAAGTTGATAAAAATGAGGTACACACTGGTACAGAGAACAGACTGAAAACTGTCAGAGGGAGCGGGGTTTAGGGGCCAGGTGAAAAAGGTGAAGAGATTAATAAAAAACAAAACAAAACAATAATTCATAGTTACAGACAACACTATGGTGATTACCAAAGAAAAAGGAGGATAGGGGAGGTAAAAAAGGGTTTAAGGGGGGGATAAATGGTGATGGAAGGGGACTTGATGTGTGGTGGTAAACAGAATAAATATACAGAGGATGTATTATAGAATTGCACACCTGAAACCTATATAATTTTATTAATCAATGTCACCATAACAAATTCAATTAAAATAAAACAATGAGGCCCTGGCTGGTTTCGCTCAGTGGATAGAGCATCGGTCTGCGGACCGAAGGGTCCCAGGTTCAATTCGGTCAAGGGCACATGCCTGGGTTGTGGACTCAGGTCAGCATGCAGAAGGCAGCCAATCAATGATTCCCTCTCATCATTGATGTTTCTATCTCTCTCTTCCTCTCCCTTCCTCTCTGAAATCAATAAAAATATATTTTAAAAAAATAAAAATAAAACAATGAGGTACAGCTATATTTCAAGACATACTAGGTTTAAACACACACAGACAATATAGAGCCTGTGGACACAATGGGAGGTTCTGTTGAAAGTAACCTCACGGTGATCTTCTCATAAATGCCTAAGTAGGCAGTTCACTGTGGGGAGTCATGTCCCAGGCCTACAACCTCTTTGGTGCAAAGCTTTAAGCCAGCCATGTCCACTGTTCCAGTGCATCTTGGTTAACACACCTTTGAAAAACCAGAAGCAATAACCCTCGAAGGTGGTATTAACTCTCAAGAGAGCACATAATCTTAACTATTCTGTTGGCTCCTCCCACCTTTAGGTAATCTCCCTAAGTTCCCTCCTAATTTCAAATGCATAAAAGAAACTGCAAAAAATATTATTCTCCGCAGTACTTGAGATCCTGCTGCTCTCCAGTATATATCATCAGTTTGGCTCAAATTAGCTCATAGAAATCCACAACAGGTTAGGACATTTCTTACAATGACAATATCATAATTACATTTTTATGTTTAAAAGCAACTCTATATGCACATTTATGGGAATGTAAGTGCATAAGAAAAAAGACACAGATTAACACCTCCTCTACACAGGATAATAAAAACAGAAATAAGGAAGAAAACAGCAGGGAATAGAGATAAAAGATGACTCTTACTTATGACTTTTACATAACTCTGTCTTTTTAAATTTAATGTATTAACCATTTTATTAAAACCATTTTCTAGTAAAAATATATAATTTATGTATGTCTACCTTGGTATTTTGCTCCAAATCTTTACTATTCAGAAGTGCATGATTAATCCGAAAAACTATCCAGTCAAATAGGGCACTATATAAAGACTTAGCCATGGAATTCCTCACTGTCACCGCCTGAAAAAAAAAGAAAGGGTTATGAATACAAGTGAAATTAGCAATAATCTAACTAAGATATTATAACAAAGTGTGTTTTGCTCTCATTAAAGAAAAAAAGTTTACTAGCATGAATTCAAAATTAAGTTTTCTCTCAATATAAATACCTCTAATTATAATAAGCTATAAGTTTTCTGTATACATTCATTGATTTAGTCCAACTCAAAGAATCTAGGCTAAAACTGTCTTGAAAAATAAGGAAAAATGAAGGTTATTCAGTTCAAAATAGTTTTACTGAAAATTAATGTATGTGTATGTGTATATGTATGTGTGTGTGTGTGTATGTGTGTGTGTGTGTGTGTGTGTGTGTGTATATGTGTTTTTTTTCACCTGGTAAAGAAGGTATAACAGGAAGTTTACAAACAAATGACATTGCCATTTAAAGTGAGGAAGAGTATTCCAAGCAAAGCAATAAATCTGTTAGCAAAAAGGCCATCAATTATGTGCAGAATCCCAGTCAGATTCTTAAAACATAACCATAATATTACTACAGCTACATTCCTGGTTATCTTCAGCTTGTCATCAAGAGTAGCTTCTAGAATTTCTCCATCCCTACACAGAGTAACAATTCTTTCATTACAGAGTTATGCAATCTATTTTTCCCTCATTTCAAACTTTCCCGTTTATGGAAACTCTGGACTAACTGCTCAATTTTTCTGTAAATCTGATATTGTTCTAAAACACAAATTCTACTAGTTAAAGAAAATTCAACATTTTAAAAGTACTACAACCACCCAGCCAGTGTGGCTCAGTGGTTGAGTATCAACCCATGAACCAAGAGGTGACTGGTTCAAGTCCAGGTTGCGGGCTCCATCCCCAGTATGGGGTGTACAGGAGACAACCAATTGATGATGCTTCTCTCTCATCAATGCTTCTATTTCTCTATCCCTGTCCCCTCCTCTCTCTCAAAAAAAAAATCAATAAAAACATATTTTTTTCAAAGTAAAAAAAAGTACTACAACCTAAAGAGGGGGACATATGTCTTAGATAATCTTGAGTCTTAGCACTTAGAATATAATTATTTATATAGTTATCACCTAGGGACTTATTTTGAAGATTGTATGTTCAGGTACACATTTATTTTCAGTTCTGAAGTTTAGAGGAAGTAAAGAGTAATGATTAATAGCTGGACTACCTTCCAATACCAAATTCTCTACTTATTCTAGTTGTGTGACTTTAGTCAAATTATTTAAACTCTTAGGCTACAGCTTACACATTTGCAAAATAGATATCATACAGATGATGACTGAATTTCTGAATTTCAGTTAAAAAAAAAAAAGAAAGCTTCAAGTTCTAGCCAAAAATATTACTGCTACCTAAAAACCACTACCAAAGAGAAGACAGGTATCAAATTCTCTATCTTTAACATTATCAACTTGAAAATAATTGGAAAATATTTACAAGTTCTCAGAGAAAAAGGAATGTGTCCCTAGAATTCTATACTTATGCGAGTTATCAACAAAGTATCTTTAAAATACCAATAAAATCACAATAGAATATCTAGAAAGAATTGCCATTCTATTTTTCCCAGAGGGAGAAAAGGGAATAAAGATAATCTGATCATATTCAGCAAAAGTAAAACATTTTAAATCTAAATAAACAAGCAAGATACAAAAAAAGAGAGAAGAAGACAAAATATTGGTTATTTCAACCCATTAAATATAAATGGGTTAATTTTTTAGTTAAAAGACTGACCTTCATATTAAATTAAAAACTAAAACCCACTTATTTATGGTTTAGAGTTAGATACTATTTTCATAAAATGTAGTTAAATAGAATCCAGATTTACCAAAGTATACCAATACTTATTAACCCCACAACTCCCAATATCATATTTTCAGCCCCTATTTTTTGAAATGCAGTCCTGCCTATCACAGCTTAATCTCAATAAGCCCAATATCAATTAATATTTTCCCACACAAACAAGATCTCATTTAGTGTTTCCTATCTCACTGAATAATACCAATATTCTTATAGTTGTGTGAACCAGAAAATTAGGATTCATCCTTGACATTATTTCTTCCTCCTTGCCTCCCATTTAGCAAATCATTGACAGATCCAGTTGGTTTCACCATCTAAATTTCTTTTAACTATAATGATATCTCCCTACAAGTATCTTACCATTCTAGACAAAGCAGCAAACACCTTTCTCCTCAGTACTAATACAGCCTCCAAATTCATCTTTCCATATTCACTCTTGCCTTGTTTCCTAATCCTAAAATCATCCCCAAGATTCCCATCTCCTGCTGTATATGGTCTATATCACATGTACAGAACCTAAGTGTGAGCAGGACTGTAACTATGATGGATTTCATTACACTAACTGTCATCCTATCTAATAAAAGAGAAAAATGGTAATTGGCGTTCGACGATACCCTTTTCATTGGCTAGTCAGGGCTATATGCAAATTAACTGACAACTATGATTGGCAGTTAACTGCCAACTAAGATTGGCAGTTAACTGCCAACAAGATGGCGGTTAATTTGCATATGTAGGCACAATGCATGGAGGCGAAAGGGAAAGCAGGAAGAAGCCCCCTGCCACTGACAGTGATCAGAAACCCAGGGGGGAGCTAAGAGCTGGGGGGCAGGGCAAAGGCGGCCCTGGGGCCGCCTTTGCCCTGCCCCCCAGCCATGATTGGAGAATCAGGCGCCTTTTCCGCCCTGGCCAGTGATAGCAGGAAGTAGGGGTAGAGCCAGCGATGGGAGCTGGACACGGTCGAAGCTGGCAGTCCCAGGAGCTAGGGATCCCTTGCCTGGGCCTAAAGCGTAGCCCACGATCGCGGGGCCGCTGCAGCTGCGGGTCCCCGCTGCCCGGGCCGGACGCCTAGGCCAGAGGCCTCAGGCCTGGTCAAGGGGCCGATCCGGTGATTGGTGATCAGAGGGTGATGAGGGTCAACTCCTCTGGCCGAGGCATCAGGCCTGGGTGGGGGGCTGAGCCGGGGGTTGGGGGGATATGATGGTCCCCTTGCCCAGGCCTGAAGCCTGGGTCAGAGGCGTCAGGCTTGGGCGAGGGGTGGACCAAGCGATCAGAGGGAGATGGGGGTCCCCTGCCCAGGCATCATTCCTGGGCCAGAGGCCTCAGGCCTGGGTGGGGGCCAGAGCCAGTCATCAGGGGGAGATGGGGGTCCCCTGTCCAAGCCTGACACCTCTGGCGGAGGCGTCAGGCCTGGGCAAGGGGCCGATCCTGCGATTGGAGGGTGATGGGGGTCAACGCCTGAGGGATCCCAGTATGTGAGAGGGGGCAGGCTGGGCTGAGGGACACTCCCCCACACACACCCAGTGCACGAATTTCGTGCACCGGGCCCCTAGTATATTATATGAAAAAGATGAAGAGATTTTAAAGATTTCATTATGGCCCCAAATCAGCTGATTTTTTTTATTTTTTATTTTTTTACTTAATCATAGGAAGATCATCCTGGATAGAACTGACTTAATCAGAGAAAACTCTTAAACTGATTTCTTTCATTAGAAATTCTCCTGCTGGTGTTGAAGAAGCAAACTGCTATGTTGTGAACAGGACTCTAGCTGCTGAGAATGGCTCTTGACAGCCAACAAGAAATTCAGGGTCTCAGTGCTACAACTACAACAAACTGAATCCTGTCAACAACCTGTGAACTTGAAAGCAGATGTTGAGTCTCAGATGAGAACACAGCCCTGACATACATCTTGACTTCAACCTGGTGAAACCCTGAGCAGAGTACCCAGCTAACCTGTGCCCAGACATGATTTTGGAAACTGTCAGAAAATAAAATTGTATTAAGTGGCTAAGTCTGTTACACAGCTACACAAAACTAATATACTCATTTCCAAATAACTCTCCACACTGCTGCCAGAGTGAAGGTTTATTTGGAAATTTCCATTTATCTTCAGATGAAATACTAAAAGCCTTAAGGACTGCTCCTCATTTATACCTAATGCCTAGCACATTTCTAAGCACATATTTCTAAACAAATACACTAACCAAATATAAATAAAAAATAAAGCAGAGGCTATAAATATAATCTCAAAAAACTAAATTTAAAGTTAAAATGTTTTATAATGAAAAAAGTTGTTAAAGAAAATACAAAAGCAATGAAACCTTACACAAAAACAGGTTGGCTTTTTCTGCTATTTAGAAAAAAGCTCTCAAAGGTGGACATTATATGACATAATATACATGACATAATGAAAATATGTAGACTGTAGGTACAGTTAGGAGGGACCCAAAAAGTGGGATAAATGGATCAACGTCAGCCCATAAAGCATTCTCTACAGTTCAATCATTATTTCCCCACCCTTGTGTCTTCTAATCTCATATTGCTGTCCTATTTTTATAACTCTCATAGAGTTTCATTTCTTACCACTTTCATAAAATTACATTAAAAATAATCAGATTTTCAGTAGTTTCTTACTTCTATACACCTGGATAGTACAACAACAATGGCTCACTATAGCAATAAATCTTACCTGGAAACCTTACTATACAGATTATATTTAAAGTCATAGGACTGGATAAAATAATCTAGATAAAGAATACAGAGAGGAAAAAATAAAGATTGTGTCATAGGGCATTCCATCTTTCAGAGGTCAGAACGAAAGAAAGAAAAAGGAGACAAAAATAAAAACTGAAAAAATAAACCAGGAGAGTCTGAAATAACCAAAAGATAAGAAACTGCCTCAGTGGTTGAGCATCAATCTATGAACCAGGAGGTCACGGTTCAATCCCTAGTCAAGGCACATGTCCAGGTTGTGGTTGCGGGCTCGAACCCCAGTGTAGGGTGTGCAGGAGTCATCCAATCAATGATTCTCTCTCTCCTTCTCCCTTCCTCTCTGAAATAAATAAAAACATACTTCCCAAAAAGAAGGAATAATCAATTGGGTCAAATATTGCTCATTTATAATTCTATCATCTCTTCAAGTTAATATGAAACTTAAGAATGGTGAATAGATTAAGAGCTTTTAAGAAAAATGTAAGCCTAATTCCTTAAATCACATTCAACTTTAAGTTTTCAAGTTGATGGAAAGTTCACAAATTTCAAGGGCCCAGAAATATTTCAATCAACATTTTTTCTTGTTATTTTCATTTTGTGTTAAGAGAAATGACACAACCCAAACTTCTAAAAATTATCAGAGTACTTTGATCCAGAGAAAATCTACTCCTACCTCTGCCAGTCTGTATGGTAAAATAAGCTTTTCTCCCACTGTCACAGTCTTCCTCATAATTAATGCTTCAAATAGCATCTCTTCTTTAACCTGTACAACAGAAAAGTAAGTTCAATATATAAGATTCATAACAATGGTTTGAATTATTTATTGAAAAGCCATATAGAGAAAAAAATTAAGATTAGCAAATAGTAGACAACAGAGTAAAAGAAAGAAAATACACTGGAAAATTTTAAATATTGGCCAAAGTGAAATGTAAGTGTCCTACCTGGAGGGTTTTGCTCAGTGCTTGAGCACTGACCCATGCACCAGGAAGTCAAAGGTTCAATTCCCTGTCAAGGCACATGCCCTGTTTCCGGCTCAATCCCCAGTAGGGGGCATGCAGGAGGCAGCAATGTTTTTCCCTCCTCCATGTTTCTATCTCTCTCTCCCTCTCCCTTCCTATCTCTAACATCAATTTTATTTTAAAATGTTTTTAAGCAGGTGTCCCATAGACTCCACTCCCAGACCTCCAAAAAAAAGAAATCAAAGGGGTCTTTTTAAATTAAAGTTTTGATTCTGATCATAATGGAGAAACATGTTTTATTGTGCAGAATATGGAAAATATAAAATAGTATATAAACAACTTTTTAAGACGATCAACCATAATCTCCTAACCTGGAGAAAAGGACTGAACAGTAACACTTCTTGAGTTCCAGGAACATTGCAATGGGTAATAATTTTATGTTTCAGTTGTTTATTTTTATTTGCAGATGATAAACTTTAAGATAAAGTTCATGCTTCCTTTGTTCTCACTCTCTAGAGGCCAATACTATCATAAATTTGATATGTGTCATTTCAGTTTATTTATGTATACATACAGTACATTATTAGATGTTTTCATAAACATTATCTTATACTGTCATGTGAATTTAACTTTTATCTGTATATCATATTCCCATTTATTTTTGAGATATAACTATCTTGATAATTTAGATCAATCTTGTTCATTTTAAATGCTATATAGCACAAAACTATATCAATTACCACACTGTGTGATCCATTCTACTTTTAGGCACTAACACCACTTATATTTTTGCTCTATTAGAAAATAAACTGCAGTAAATATTCCTGCATATGCTTTCAAGAGTTTCTCTGAAGTACATACCTAAAAGTGAAATTACCAGGTTGTAGTGTACACATTTTCAGCTTTATAGGATACTAGGGGCCCGGTGCATGATATTTGTGCACTGGGTGTGGGGCGGGGGGGAGTGTCCCTCAGCCCAGCCTGCCCCCTCTCACATACTGGGAGCCCTCAGGCGTTGACCCCCATCACCCTCCAATCGCAGGATCGGCCCGTTGCCCAGGCCGGACGCCTCTGGTTGAGGCGTCCGGCCTGGGCAGCGGGGACCCTCAGCTGCAGCGGTCCCACGATCGTGGGCTTCGCTTTAGGCCCAGGCAAGGGACCCCTAGCTCCTGGGACTGCCAGCTTCGACCGTGCCCAGCTCCCATCGCTGGCTCCACCCCTACTTCCTGCTATCACTGGCCAGGGCGGAAAAGGCACCTGATTCTCCGATCATGACTAGGGGGCTTGTATTTCCGATGGCTGGGTTTCCGATCACTGTCAGTGGCAGGGGGCTTCTTCCTACTTTCCCTTTCGCCTCCCTGCATTGTGCCTACATATGCAAATTAACTGCCATCTTGTTGGCAGTTAACTGCCAATCTTAGTTGGCAGTTAATTTGCATATAGCCCTGATTAGCCAATGAAAAGGGTATCGTCGTACGCCAATTACCATTTTTCTCTTTTATTAGTGTTGATTGCCTGTACACAGTTTTTACCAACCTGCTCTCTCAGCAGCAGCACTCAGAGTTTCCTATTTCTTCAAACCTTGACTATACCTGGTATTATCAGACTTTTTACTTTTACCACACTGGTGAGCATGAAATGGTAAAACAGGGTATTTTATAAAGCATCCATGCATAATATAGAATTTTCATAAAATTTTATGTAGATAATATAAAATACATAAAGCAAAATAGATTAGACTACAAGGAGAAATGAGTTATAAAAACAAGAGAATACGATATTATCCTGACACCAGCAATTCATGACAGATCAATCATTTTATTAAAATATGACTGCACCATAAAGAAAATATATCTTCTTTTGCCCTAGCCAGTTTGGCTCAGTGGATAGAGCATCGACCTGTGGACCAAAGGGTCCCAGATTCAATTTCAGTCAAGGGCAAGTACCTTGGTTGTAAGCTCCTCCCCAGCCTGGGTAGGGGCTCGTGCAGGAGGCAACCAATCGCTGTGTTCCTCTCACACTGATGTTACTCTCTATCTTTCCCTCTCTCTTCTACTCTCCCTAAAAATCAATGGGAAAATATCCTCAAGTGAGGATTAACCAAAAAAAAAGGAAAGAAAATTCACCTTCTTTTGAAAAATATACCTTTTATTGCCCAATCCTCAAATTTCAAAAAGTAAAAACAATTTGAGGCACATTACTTTCACAAAATACAGTAAAACTAAAAATGAACAAAGATTAAATATAAAACCATATCCTTTCAGATATATTTAAAATATTTTTATAAACCAAAATAAATATGGGATTACAAAAACACAATAAAACTAAGAAAACACATGTGATTTTAAAAAAACCAGCATTATGACCCAGCTGGTTTGGCTCAGTGGATAGAGTGTTGGCATGTGGACTGAAGGGTCCTGGGTTTGATTCCAATCAAGGAAACATGCCTGGTTGCGAGCTCAATCCCCAGTAGGGGGCGGGCAGGAGGCAACCAATCAATGATTCTCTCTCATCACTGATGTTTCTATCTCTCTCTCCTTCTCCCTTCCTCTCTGAAATCAATAAAAATATCTTTAAATACATACATACATACATACATACATACATACAATAAAAGAAAAAAACCAGTGTTATACTGTGAGGTTTATTTCTAAATTTCAGCAATTATTATTAAAAATGAAAAAAACATTTAAAAATAAAAGATCTTTGCAGTATGGTCAAGAAATTTTTCTAAAGGAATGAGCAAATGTAAGCTGGCAAAAACATGGAGCAACGGTTATTTCCATATACTTGTATAAACTGGTACAACCCCTGTAGAAAGTCATTTGTCAATATCAGTAACCTCAATATGTGTATATACCTTAACACAAAAGTCTACTCCTTAAACTATATTCTAGAACAGCAATTTTCAACCACTGTGCCTCAAGAATTTTTAAAGCATGCAATACCTAACTATTTAGTCAGGGGCACTTACCTCTTTTCCCTTAGACTTTCAAATAAAAAAAAATGACAGCAGCCAACACAATAGCCATCCAATATGAATGAAGCAAAATTACACCTATTTTTTGTCAGATCAACAAAAAATATATTTTCACTGTGCCAGAATTTTAGTAATTAGTTTATGTGTGTCATGAGATTTAAAAAAGGTTGAAAATCATTGTCCTGTGAATAATGCTCACAAACGCTAACAGGAGGCATGTACAAGAATGTCTATCATAATCTATAATAATAAAAGCATAATATGGTAATTAGACCAGATAGCCGAATGACCTTCCGGATGTCATACCAGACGTCCTTCCTGAACAAGCAACGGTCGTGGGGGCGAGACAGAAACAGTTACAGGCAATGAGGCAGGCAGGCAGAGTGGTTAGGGGCGATCAGGTAGGCAGGCAAGTGGTTAGGCGTGATGAGGCAGGCAAGCAGAGTGGTCAGGGGTGATCAGGCAGGCAGGCAGGCAGGTGAGCAGTTAGGAGCCAGCGGTCCCAGATTGCAAGAGGGATGACCGACTGCCGGTTTAGACAGTCGGACATCCCCCAAGGGGTCCTGGATTGCAAGAGGGTGCAGACCAGGCAGATGGATCCTCCTCCCCTGTGCACGAATTTCATGCACCAGCCTCTACTCTTATTTATAAATGAAAAATTACAAACAACCTCAATCCCCACTAAAGCAGATAAGCTATGTTGTTTTATTCATAGAATAGAATTTTAAAAAGCAACTAAAAAGAAGACTCTAGAGCAGGGGTGGGCAAACTTTTTGACTTGAGGGCCACAATGGGTTCTTAAACTGGACCGGAGGGCTGGAACAAAAGCATGGACGGAGTGTTTGTGTGAACTAATACATGTTAACACTGCTGCTGGTGAAGGAGCGGAGGGGAGAGCAAGAGAACCCTCCGCTCTTTCGGCTCCGCAGGCTGGATAGAACAGCTGAACGGGCCGGATACGGCCTGCAGGCCGTAGTTTGCCCACGGCTGCTCTAGAGTATATAAATCAGCTTTGAAAAATCTCAAAATCATAATATGGAATGAAAAAGTCAAGTTTAACATGATACACACAGTATAACATTTATATAAAGTGTGAAAACATGCAGAACTATATATTCGTTATAGTTCCTATTCTTTATTTTTCTGAAAATATAATTCTGAAAATATAAAATCAAGAATGGGAATGATAAACATCAAATTCATAATAGTGTTTACTTCTGGAAGGGGTAGAGCACACAGTGAGCTTTATATTATATGCAGTGTCTTATTACTTGTGTAGGACTGTAAGTATACATTCAGGTAGTTAAATCATTTCCTATATGTATTGTGCTAAAAATGTTTCATAATTTAACACAGAGGAAAAGTACATGTATAAAAACAAAAATTAATAAGTTAAATGGCAGAACTAATATATCTAAAGGCCCATTATTTTCTTGTTGTTGTTAATCCTCACCCAAGGATATTTTTCCACAGATTTTTAGAGAGAGTGGAATAGATAGAGGGAGGAGGGAAGAGATAGAGAAACACCCATGTGAGAGAGACACATTGACTGGTTGCTTCCCACACATGCCCCAACAAGTGCAGGGGCTCGAACCTGCAACACTTAGGTGCATGCGCCAGCGCTCTAACCACTCAGAAACAACAGCCAAGGCTAAAAGGCCCCTTATTCTAGCCAATAAAAGAGTAATATGCAAATTGACCATTACTCCAACACACAAGATGGCCACCCCATGTGGTCAAAGATGACTGCCCACATGTGGACACAAGATGGCCGGCAGGGGAGGGCAGTTTGGGGCAATCAGGCCTGTTGGGGGCGACCAGACCTGAAGGGGAGGACAGTTAGGGGCAACCAGGCTGGCAAGGGAGGGAAGTTAGGGGTGACTGGGCCAGCAGGGGAAGGCAGTTAGGGGTGACCAGGCTGGCAGAGGAGGGCAGTTAGAGGCAATCGGGCTGGCAGGGGAGCAGTTAGGCGTACATCAGGCTGGCAGGGGAGCGGTTAGGGGGTGATCAGGCTGGCAGGCAGAAGCAGTTAGGGGCAATCAGACAGGCAGGCAGGAGAGCGGTTGGGAGCTAGCAGTCCTGGATTGTGAGAGGGATTTCCAACTGCCCATTACAGTCGGACATCCCTCGAGGTGTCCCAGATTGGAAGGGTGCAGGCTGGGCTGAGGGACACACACAACCCCGTGCACTAATTTTGTGCACTAGGCCTCTACTTCAGCGGTTCTCAACCTGTGGGTCGCGACCCCTTTGGGGGTCGAACTACCCTTTAACAGAGGTCACCTAAGACCATCAGAAAACACATATATAATTACATATTGATATTGTTTTTGTGATTAATCACTATGCTTTAATTATGTTCAATTTGTAACAATGAAATTGGGGGTCACCACAACATGAAGAACTATATTAAAGGGTCGCGGCATTAAGAAGGTTGAGAACCACTGCTCTAGTTTGGAAATAATATACAGAAAGCTAACACCACAGAAAAAAACTTTTAAACATTAGCATATTTACAAAGAACACAAACATAATAATCTTTAAACATTTAATCAACACATGAATTCCTAGAAAAACATAAATTATCAACATTAACTCATGCAAAATTTGAAAATCCTAAATAATTAGTTAACCCAAAATAAACTGAAAGGACATCAAATATAGTTGATCACAGGGCTGATATCTCTCAAATTTTTATGGAATATAATAATCTGCTAATTTTTTTTAATTTTTTCAATTATAGTTGATACCCAATATTACTGTGCATCAGTTTTAGGTGTACAGCATAGTGGTTGGAAAATCATACACTTTGAAATTTCCAATACTCAACCATCACCATATATGGTTTTTACAATATTATTGACTATATCCACTATACTGTACTTTACATCCCTATTACTATTTTATAACTTCCAATCTGTATTTCTTACAACCTCCCCTCTGACAGCCATCACTCTGTTCCCGGTATCTATGAGTCTGTTTTTGTTTTGTTTGTTTGTTTTATTGTTCTTTAGATTCACATATAAGTAAAATCATATGGTACTTTCCTTTCTCTGACTAACTTATATCACATAGTATAATACCCTCTAGATCCAACTTCTTCTTTTAATTGCAGAAGAATCCATAAAAGAATGAAGAACAACCTAACTCAACTTAAGAAGTTGGCTTAATGCTGGCACTAAAACCTGACAACAATTGTACACACATCTACACACTATGCACAAGCACATAAACAAAACTAATCTTGCTTCTATCTGATAAGCATCCAAAAGAAAATATTACTGAATTCATTATATACTTCTATAACTTTCCAAATGCTCTTAGTTTTATATATATATATAAAATAGGACAGAGAGAAAGAAAGACAAAACAGATTAGAAACAATCCTATCTAATAAAAGAGAAAGATGGTAATTAGCCGTACCTCAGCTACACTTCCCATTGGCTAATCAGGGCGAAATGCAACTTAACTGCCATACAAGATGGCGGCCGGCAGCCAGGCAGCTTGAAGCTAACATGAGGCTTTCTTGCTTCAGTGACGGAGGACTCCAACATTCCCCACCTGCCTTGCCAGCCTTTGAGCTTGCAGTTTGATACACTGTTACAAATATAGAAGCCAAACAAAACCCCAGAAACCTGCATTCAGCACGCCGGGATCTCAGAGCTGGAATTGAAACAGTGTTGCGATTATAGAACCCAAATAAACCAGATACCTGCTTTCAGCAGCAGAGGCCTCAGAGCTGGAGCCAGAGCTAAAGCTGGCCCAGAATAAAAAAAAGAAAAAGGAAAAAAGGAGCGGTTGGGAGCTTCAGTCACCCACCAGTCTGAAAACAGCCCTCAGCCCCTCACCCAGACTGGCCAGGCACCCCAGTGGGGACCCCCACCCTGAAGGGTATGTGACCAGCTGCAAACAGCCATCATCCCCTCATCCAGGCTGGCCAGGCACCCCAGTGGGGACACCCACCCTAATCCAGGACACCCTTCAGGGCAAACCAGCCGGCCCCCACCCATGCACCAAGCCTCTATCCTATATACTAAAAGGGTAATATGCCTCCCAGCACTGGGATCAGCAGAGCTGAGAGGCCTCCCGGCACGGGGATCAGCATGACAGGGGGCAGCGCCCAAACCCCCTGATCACCCTGTGGCTCTGTGTGTGACAGAGGGCGGGGCCACAACCTCCTTATACGCCCTGCTCTGTTCGTGACAGGGGAAGGCGCCCCAACCCCCAGATCAGCCCTGCTCTGTGCCTGATACGGGGGAGCTCCCCAACCCCCTGATCGCCCTGCGGCTCTGTGTGTGACAGGGTGTGGCGCCCCAACCCCCTGATCGGCCCTGCTCTGTGTGTGACAGCGTGCAGCGCCCCAACCCCCCGCCCCCCACGGGCCCTGCTCTGTGTGTGATAGGGTAGAGCCATAACCTCCCCATCGGCCCTGCCCTGAGTGTGAGAGTGGCGGTGCCCCAACCCCCTGATCAGCCCTGCTCTGTAGGTGATAGAGGGCAGCGCCCCATTGCCCCCCTCCCCACGGGCCCTTCTCTGTGTGTGACGGGGTAGAGCCATAACCTCCCATCGGCCCTGCCCTGAGTGTGACAGGGTGCGGTGCCCCAACTCCCCTATTGGCCCTACTCTGTGAGTGACAGGGGGGAGCTCCCCAACCCCCTTGATGGGCCCTGCTCTGTGCGTGACAGGGGGGAGCTCCCCAAACCCCTGATCGACCCTGCTCTGTGCGTGACAGGGTATGGAGCCCAACCCCCCTGATGGGCCCTGCTCTATGCGTGACAGGGGGTGGCACCACAACCACCCCATAGATCCTGCCTTGAGTGTGACAGGGGGCGGTGCCCCCACCCCCCAATTGGCCCTACCCTGAGCGTGACTGAGGGTGGCATCGCAGCCTCCCGATTCGCCCTGCTCTGTGCATGATAGGGGGCGGTGCCCCAACTCCCCAATCGGCCCTGCTCTGAGCCCGACCAGGGGCTGCACCTAGGGATTGGGCCTGCCCTCTGCCACCCAGGTGCAGGCCTAAGCCAGCAGGTCGTTATCTCCCGAGGGGTCCCATACTGCACGAGGGCACAGGCCGGGCTGAGGGACCCCCCGCCCCCCTCCCTGAGTGCACAAATTTTTGTGCACCGGGCCAATAGTACATATATATATGTTGTTGTTAGTTTGATTGTTGATTAGATTGGTTTTATGTTTTATCAGTGCTGTTACTACTACTGGCTCAAAAATATCTTTGAGATCGAAGATGGCTGCCGATGGGAAAGCTGGCTGCAAGATAGTGTGTGAGTGAGAGAACAAAAGGAGAGTGTGTGGACGTACAGGGAGTGTCTATGTGTGAGTGAGGGACAGGTATATTCCAAGGGACTGTTGGGCATTACCAGACTGGCTCCCCTGACAAGGCAGCCTCCACCGCAGCTGAAATCTCTCCCGGAATGACCGGCTCTGCCACAGAGACCACGACATCTTAAAGTGGAGAGTGGCTGTGTTCGGTAGCCTAGGATTACCTTCAATCGGGAAGAACTGGATACCTCCCAGGACCCTACAACCACAACACCCAGGGTCCAGCTGCAAACCCAGAAACGCGAATACACGGACTCAGACGAGCTCTGCACCTTCTCAAGGAAAGGTCAGATTTTGCTCAGAGGAAGGTGAGGTCTGCGATCCAGGCTGAAGCGAGACACGCACGCAGTGGGATCTAGGGGTTTGGAGGAAGTATGTGCCCCACAAAATCCATAACCACTGGGGCCAGCGTAGTCTGCGAATGTGGAAAGGGTTCCACATGGCTGCTGACAGAAGAGAACTTTAGAAATCAATGCATAGCTGGACTGGGCACAAAAAGGCAGCATGAAGCTTTACCAGTAAATCGGCTGCACTGTGCCAGGGGAAAAAGACATGCACAAAGTGAGCAGAGTTGCATGCAGTGAAGGGGCAAAAAAGTCGCAAATTCATGCACTTACTCTGGATCTTTTTTTCTCTTTAAATCCTTGCTTTTGATTACTAAGCCCAGTACATAGGATCACCCAATTAAAAACACTCTCAGAGACTGCAGGGGGAAGTTGTTTTTGTGGAATGTGGGGAGAAATGATCAGAAAACCAGCTCTGGGGCAGTCCATACCCCCAAACCAGTATTAAGTGCAGCAGGGAAAACAAATTCTAAATACTGGGTAGAGAGGACTTATAGCCCCGGATGTCAATACAGAAACACTGCCACACAGGGGTTGAATCACAAATTGACTCTTGTGTAAATACAACCACAGGCAGGCTGAGAAACAAAGAAATACTGCCTCCTTGAAAACAGGATTCTGGCTTATAACAAAGAGGACCTGTGGAACACAGGGAACTTCAATACTGTCCTGACTCCCTGACAAGAAACAGCCAGGCGTGCCAAACAGAACAATAGAGGAATTGAATGACCTTCACTACTGCACATTCTTATTTCTTATCTTTTACTTAAGAAACTAATTTTTTTCTCACTTGATTTTACCTTTTCAATTATTATATTTTTATGTTTAATCAGTACTGTTACTACTACTAGAGACCAGGTGCATGAAATTCGTGAACTGTGAGTGTCGGGGTGTCCCTCAGCTAAGCCTGCACCCTTTCCAAACTGGGAGCCTTCAGGGAATATCCGACTGCCACTTTAGGCCCAATCCCACAGGCCTAAACCGGCAGTCAGACATCCCTCTCGCAATCCGAAACTGCTGGCTCCCAACAGCTCGCCTGCCTGCCTGTCTGCCTGCCTGCCCCTAACCTCTTCTGCTTGATTGCCCCATAACCGCTCCCCTGCCAGCCTGATCGACGCCTAACTGCTCCCCTGCTGGCCAGATCGCCCCCAACTGCCTTCCCCTGACAGCCTGGTCCACCCTAACTGCCCTCCCCTGCCAGTCTGGTTGCCCCTACCTGCCTTCCCCTGCAGGCCTGGTCACCCCAAAATGCCCTCCCCTGCTTCCCTGATCAGCCACAACTGCCCTCCCCTGCAGGCCATCTTGTGGTGACCATCTTGTAATAACATGGGCGCAGCCATCTTGAGACCCCATGGGAGCAGCCATCTTGTGCGAGGGTGTGACAGTCAATTTGTGAATTACCTCTATTATATAGGATTATTTTATCTTTGTTTAAAATTTCATTTCATTTTCTCTTTATTTTATTTCATTTTGGGATTAGTGTTCTACATCCTTTTGTCATTTATCCTTTAGCATTATTTTATTCTATCTCAACTTTACTTTTATATCAACACTCTCTTCCTCACTTTTACCCTTTTGTTGTCCTGTTTCTCTTACCCTCTTCCTGCTTTAGATTTTCCCTATTCCTTCTTTTTACCGCATTATCAATTCATCCTACTTATATATCCAACTTCCAATCGCCTGGTCCAAGTCCATACACACTTTTCTCTTCTGTATCTTCACTATCCAAATTTTTTGCTCTTCCCTTTCCTTATTTGTTTTTTTACTTATGTTTTCTGTTTTATTTTGTTTTATTTTGCCTTTCTTTCTCTCTGTCTTATTGTTGTTTCTAGTTTGATTGTTGATTAGATTGTTTTTTTGTATCTTTGTGTGATTGTTTCTCTTTTTTTTTCTTCTGTTTATCCTCTCCTTGCTTGTTATTAGTTGTTATTTGTAGTTTGCATTCATATATTGGTATTAGTTATTTGTATTTTTTTGGATTAGTTGTTGTTCTATTGGAGTTTTCTCCCCATATAAATAGTATTTTCCCCCTTCTTTTTTTTTCTATTTCTTTTCTCTCTGACATTTTTTACTTTTCTCATTATGATTTTTGCACTTTTTTTTTCTTTATCCCTTAATTCTCTTTTCTCTGGTGGTCACCTTTATATTGGATTATTAGTATCGTGAATACCTTTTTGTTCAGTGCCTTGTGCGCTGTGCCTTGTTGTGTTCTATTTTGTGCCTTTCAGTCAATGCAGGAGAGACAGAGCTACATAACCAGACACCTGGGCAGGAGATATCATGGGGAGACAAAGAAACTGCACATGAAAGAAAAGGAGGCATCACCAAAACAGGGAGTAAATGAAATGGAGGCAAGCAATATGTCAGAGAAAGAATTCAGAACAATGGTCATAAGGTCACTGAAAAGGTTGAAAGACAAATTCAACAATATGTGTAAGAACCAAGAATAAATGAAGAAGAATGAAGAAGAAATGAAAAATGACATTGCTGTAATAAATAACTCAATAAAAAGCATCAACAGTAGATTAGAAAAAGCGGAGGACCACATCAGTGAACTAGAAGACAATGTAGGAAAAAATACCCAAGCAGAGCAGCATCTAGAAAAAAAGCTTAAAAAACAGGAGGAGAACCTAAGGGAACTTTGGGACAACATAAAAAAAATAAAAAATCTGCGTAATAAGGGTGCCAGAAGGAGAGGAAACTGAGCGAGGAACAGAAAACCTATATGAAGAAATGATGACAGAAAACTTCCCTGATATAAAGGAGGGAAAACTCACACAAGTCCAACAAGCTCACAGAATCCCAAACAAAATAAACCCCAAAAGACCAACACCAAGGTACATTATAATTAAATTGGCAAACACCAACAACAAAGTAAGGATCTTAAAAGCAGCCAGAGAAAGACAGAAAGTTACCAACAAATGATCCCCCATCAGACTAGCGACTGATTCCTCAACAGAAATCCATCAGGCCAGAAGGGAATGAAATGAAATAAATATACAAAGTCATGCAAAGTAAGGGTCTGAACCCAAGAATACTGTACCCAGCAAAGCTATCAATCAAAATTGAGGGTGAAATCAGGAGCTTCACAGACAAAAAAGGACTAAGGGAGTTTATCACCACCAAACCAGCAATGCAAGAAATGCTAAAGGGTCTGCTGTAAAAAGAAGAAATAGGAAGCAAAGAAGGAATACAGGCATAAAGAATTAAAATGGCAACAAACAAGTACCAATCAATAATAACTTTAAATGTAAATGGATTAAATGCCCCAATCAAAAAACGTAGAGTAGCTGAGTGGATAAGAAAACATGACCCATATATCTGCTGTCTACAGGAAACCAATCTCAGAACAAAGGACTCACACAGACTGATGGTGAAGAGATGTAAAATGGTTTTTCAGGCGAATGGAAATGAAAAAAAAAGCTGGGTAGCAATATATATATATCTGACAAATTAGATCTCAAAGTGAAGGACATAAAAGAGATAAGGAAGGCCACTTCATAATACTAAAGGGAGCAATCCAACAAGAAGAAATAACTCTGGTAACCATATATGCACCCAATATAGGCGCACCAAAATATATACAAAAAACTTCGGGAGAATAACAAGGGAGAGATTTACAGCAATACAGTCATAGTACGGGACTTTAAAACCCCACTAACAACACTGGACAAATCCTTTAAACAAAAAAATCAGAAAGTAAATATCAATCCCAAATGACACACTACATCAAATGGCATTAACTGACATCTTCAGAACATTGCACCCCAAAGCCACAGAATATACATTCTTCTCAAGTGCACCTGGGTCATTTTCAAAGATAGACCATATATGGGGACATAGGCAAAGTCTCTGCAAATTCAAGAAGATAAAAATCATATTAGCATCTTCTCAGATTAAAATGGCAAACTAGAAATTAACTACAATACAAACAATCAAAAAAAATCAAACACCTGGAGGATAAATAGCATGCTATTAAACAATGACTGAGTTACCAGAGAGATCAAAGAAAATATAAAAAGCAGCATGGCAAAAAACAATAATGAAAACACAACAATCCAATATTTATGGGAAACAGTGAAAGCAGTCTTGAGAGTGAAGTTCATAGCTCTACAGGCCTACCTCAAAAAAAAACAAGAAAAAATGGTAATAAATTATCTAACCGTACAAATCAGAGTTAGAAAGAGAGCAACAAGAAAAGCACAGAATAAGCAGAAGGAAGGAAATAATAAAGATCAGAGTGGACATAAACAACATAGAGACCAAAAATACTATTAAAAAGGTCAACAAAACCAAGAACTGGTTCTTTGAAACGATAAACAAGATTGATGAGTCTCTAGCCAGGCTCACCAAGAATCAAAAGAGAGAGGACCCAAATAAACAAAATCAGAAATGAAAGAAGTGAAGTAACAAACGATCCCACAGAAATACAAATGATTATGAAAAAATACTATGATCAATTCTATTCCAACGAAATGGACAACCTAGTTGAAATGGACATATTCTTAGAAAAATATAGGCTCCAAAAACTCAACCAAGAAGAATAAAAAAAACCTGAATAGGCCAATAACTACCGAAGAAATTGAAACAGCGATCAAAAACCTTCCAGGAAGCCCTAACCGGTTTGGCTTAGTGGATAGAGCATCAGCCTGCAGACTGAAGGGTCCCAGGTTCGATTCCGGTCAAGAGCATGTACTTTGGTTGCGGGCACATCCCCAGTCGGGGGTGTGCAGGAGGCAGCTGAATCGATGTTTCTCTCTCATCGATGTTTCTAACTCTCTATCCCTCTCCCTTCCTCTCTGTAAAACATCAATATAATATATATATTTTTAAAAAATCTTCCAGGAAACAAAAGCCCTGGTCCAGATGACTTTAAAGGGGAGTTCTACCAAGCATTCAAAGAACTAAAACGTATCCTCCTCAGACTATTCCAAAAAATTCAGGACGAAGGTACACTTCTAAGCTCTTTCTATGAAACGAGCATTACCCTAATCCCGAAACCAGATAAAGACACCACAAAAAAAGAGAACTACAGGCCTATATCCTTGATGAACATAGGTACTAAAATCCTCAACAAAATTCTAGCAAATCGGACTCAGAAACACATTAGAAACATCATAGACCATGACCAAGTGGGATTTATTCCTGGGATGCAAGGATGGTGCACTATCCACAAATCAATAAATATTATACATCACATAAACAAACTGAGAGATAAAAATCACATAATCATATCAGTTGATGCAGAAAAAGCATTTGACAAAATCCAACACCCGTTATTGATAAAAACTCTCAGCAATGGAACCAAGATGGCGGCATAGGTTAACGCCGGAGTTTGCTGCTTTGAACAACTACTTCAAAAGTGAAACCAAAAAACGGAAGGGACATCACCCAGAACCACAGGAACGCTGGCTGAGTGGAAGTCCTACAACTAGGAGGAAAGAGAAACGCATACGGACACTCAGAGGAGGCGCAGTGCTGAAGTCAAATTCTGAGGTGCGGAGTGCCCGGAGCGGGCTGGCGGCGGAGGGCGCGGTTGTTGTTTTCAATCGGGAGGGAGTTGCAGACTCTGAGCACCAGATCTGGGCGAGTCTTTAGGGACCCAGACTCAAACGGGAGAAGCGGGACTGTCTGGCTTCGATCAGAGCGAGTGCAGCTTTCTCTCCGAGCTTTGCAGCGGGTGCTGGGACTCAGAGAGGCAGAGCCCCTGGGGACAGGACTGAGAGCCGCCATAACTGCTCTCTCCGGCCCACCCTGTTGATCCTGTGCGACCCACCCCGCCCAAGCCCTGCACAGAGGCATTTGCCAGATAGCCTCAGGCAAAGGCTAGATTAGCACCTCCCTAGAGGACAGAAGTTCTCTCACTGCTGACACAGCTGATTCTCATAGCCACTTGGCCTGGAGGTCAAACCCTCCCTGGAATTAGCTACAACAATCAAGATTTATCTATAAGACTGCGAACAAAGACCACTAGGGGGTGCACCAAGGAAGCATAACAAAATGCGGAGACAAAGAAACAGGACAAAATTGTCAATGGAAGAAATAGAGTTCAGAACCACACTTTTAAGGTCTCTCAAGAACTGTTTAGAAGCTGCCGATAAACTTAATGAGATCTACACGAAAACTAATAAGACCCTCGATCTTATATTGGGGAACCAACTAGAAATTAAGCACACACAGACTGAAATAACGAATATTATACAGACGCCCAACAGCAGTCCAGAGGAGCGCAAGAATCAAGTCAATGATTTGAAATGCGAGAAAGCAAAAAACATCCAACCGGAAAAGCAAAATGAAAAAAGAATCCAAAAATGCGAGGATAGTGTAAGGAGCCTCTGGGACAGCTTCAAGCGTACCAACATCAGAATTATAGGGGTGCCAGAAGATGAGAGAGAGCAAGATATTGAAAACCTATTTGAAGAAATAATGACAGAAAACTTCCCCCACCTGGTGAAAGAAATGGACTTACAGGTCCAAGAAGCTCGGAGAACCCCAAACAAAAGGAATCCAAAGAGGACCACACCAAGACACATCATAATTAAAATGCCAAGAGCAAAAGACAAAGAGAGAATCTTAAAAACAGCAAGAGAAAGAAACTCAGTTACCTACAAGGGAATACCCATACGACTGTCAGCTGATTTCTCAACAGAAACTTTGCAGGCCAGAAGGGAGTGGCAAGAAATATTCAAAGTGATGAATACCAAGAACCTACAACCAAGATTACTTTATCCAGCAAAGCTATCATTCAGAATTGAAGGTCAGATAAAGAGCTTCACAGATAAGGAAAAGCTAAAGGAGTTCATCACCACCAAACCAGGATTATATGAAATGCTGAAAGGTATCCTTTAAGAAGAGGAAGAGGAAGAGGAAGAAAAAGGTAAAGATACACATTATGCATCTATCAACAAGTGAATCTAAGAATCAAGTGAATAAATAATCTGATGAACAGAATGAACTGTTGATTATAATAGAATCAGGGACATAGAAAGGGAATGGACTGACTATTCTTGGGGGGGAAAGGGGTGTGGGAGATGTGGGAAGAGACTGGACAAAAATCGTGCACCTATGGATGAGGACAGTGGGTGGGGAGTGAGGGCGGAGGGTGGGGCGGGAACTGGGAGGAGGGGAGTTATGGGGGAAAAAAAAAAGGAACAAATGTAATAATCTGAACAATAAAGATTTAATTAAAAAAAAATTGCCTCCCACAATAAATCTTTAATCTACTCCAAAAAAAAAAAATAACTCTCAGCAAAATGGGAATAGAGGGATCATACCTCAACATAATAAAAGCCATATATGACAAACCTAGAGCCAACATCATACTCAATTGGCAAAAACTAAACTCATTTCCCCTAAGAACAGGAACAAGACAAGGATGTCCACTTTCACCACTCCTGTTCGACATAGTACTAGAAGTACTAGCTGTAGCGATCAGACAAGAAGAAATAAAAGGCATCCAAATTGGAAAGGAAGTAAAACTGTCCTTATTCACCAATGACATGATACTATACATAGAACACCCCAAAGACTCCATCAAAAAAATACTAGACCTAATAAATAAATTTGGCAATGTAGCAGGATACAAAATTAACACCCAGAAATCTATGGCCTTTTTATACATCAATAATGAACTCACAGACAGAGAACTGAAAAAAACAATCCCATTTACCACTGCACCAAAAAAATTAAGATACTTAGGAATAAACTTAACTAAGGACGTAAAAGACCTGTACTCGGAAAACTACAGGACATTGAAAAAAGAGATAGAAGAAGACAAAAACAAATGGAAGAACATATCATGTCCATGGATTGGTAGAATCAACATCATTCAAATGTCCATACTACCTAAAGCAATCTATAGATTCAATGCAATACCTATTAAAATACCAAAGGCATATTTCAAAGATCTAAAACAAACACTTCAAAAATTGATCTGGAATAAAAAAAGACCATGAATAGCCACAGCTATCCTGAGAAAGAAGAACAATGTTGGAGGGATCACAATACCTGACATCAAGCTATATTACCAAGCCACAGTTCTCAAAACTGCCTGTACTGGCACAAGAACAGACATATAGACCAATGGAACAGAATAAAGAACCCAGAAATTGACCCAAGCCATTATACTCAATTAATATTTGACAAAGGAGGCAAGAGCATACAATGGAGTCAAAACAGTCTCTTTAATGAATGGTGTTGGGAAATTTGGTCAGCAAGTTTCTCTGATGTCCTTAGACTGCAATAGGTGTGCTGTGCCTTTCATGTGCTATTAGAACTCCTCAAACCTGTACTTTATCCTTTACTCTTATTGCGTTTATTCCCTGCTAGCCAGTGAACTACTTGTTAACATTCCATAAATCTTTTGTTTTTATTTTAAATTAAATTTATTTAGGCCGAGCCAGCATGGCTCAGTGGTTGAGCATTGACCTATGACCAGGAGGTCATGGTTCAATTCCCAGTCAGGGCACATGACCAGATTGTGGGCTTGATCCCCAATGTGGGGCATGCAGGAGGCAGTCAATCAATGATTCTCTCTCTTTACTGCTGTTTCTGTTTCTCTTTCCCTCTCCCTTCCTCTCTGAAATCAATAAAGAAAAAATTTCTTTTTAATGTATTCGGGTGATATCCTATATAATAAAATCCTAATATGCAAATCGACCAAATGGCAGAACGACCAGCAGAACAACTGGTCGCTATGATGCGCACTGGCCACCAGGGGGGCAGATGTTCTATGCAGGAGCTGCCCCCTGGTGGTCAGTGCACTCCCACAGGGGAAGCGCTGCTCAGCCAGAAGCCAGGCTTACGGCTGGCAAGTGCAACAGCGATGGCGGAAGACTCTCCTGTCTTCGCTGCAGGCGGGCAGTAAGGAGTGAGGGGTCCTGGACTGCGAGAGCCCAGGACTGCAAGAGGGATGTCTGACTGCTGGCAGGTGGACATCCTCTGAGGAGTCCTGGACTGCAAGAGGGTGCAGGTCGGGCTGAGAGTCCTCCCCCTCAGTGCACAAATTTTGTGTACCGGGCCTCTAGTTCAGCCGTGTGCAAACTACGGGCTGCGGGCAGGATCCAGCCCATTTGAAATGAATAAAACTATTGAAAAAAAAGACCGTACCCTTTCATGTAATGATGTTTACTTTGAATTTATACTAGTTCACACAAACACTCCATCCATGCTTTTGTTCCGGCCCTCCAGTCCAGTTTAAGAACCCATTGTGGCCCTCGAGTCAAAAAGTTTGCCCACCCCTGCTCTAGTTGGTTAATAAAATTATATAAGTATCAGGTGTACAATTCTATGACACATCATCTGTACCTGTAACTTTTGATGGGTGGATGATACATGGGAAGATGGGTATGAATAAGACCAAATGGTGGTTACAGGTTTCAAACCACTCAAAAACATCTGATGACTTCATGGTTTTTGACAAAATTATAAGGGAGTCTAAGTTTGTCTTTATCAATCTCCCACATTTCTTTCAACTCTCTCAGTGTTAGAGTTTGGCTGATGACTCGAGATATGAAAGAATTTACAACTAAAAGACAAGATTCAGAGAGGAAGTTTATTTTACTTTCCAAGAGAGGAAAGGGCCAAGTATTGCTAATCAATACAGGGTAAGAAACAAAGGGTGGCTTTCCCTTTTAAAGAATAATGGCTGATTTTGCTAGGTGACAGGGAAGGGAGGAGGATTTTGGGCTGAAGTTGAGCAGACACCAGGGGGGTTTTGTCTTGAAAAGTCATAGTTTTTTTTTTCTTCAGGAGAAGATCCAGCAGATGTCTTGGGCAGGTGTCTTATCAGCACTTTTTTCCAAGCCTGTAAAGCATGCTTAGAGAAAAAGTTATGAAGAGTTCAAAAGAAGTTTGTTTGAAGGGGAGGGGGGAAGAAAACTTTCTATTAACTAGAGACTCCGTGGAATGAATTACATATCCCTGAATTCTGAAAACAGCAGGGAGGAGGAATGTAGTCTTGAGAGTAGCTTATCTTATCTTTCAGTTTGAACAGAGGGCCTGTTTGAATCAGAGGAGCTAATAATCATGCGGTTAATCACCAGGTGCTTTTCATAAATTGTGGAAGGCCACGTAAAAAAAAAATAAAAGAACTTTTCCCTGTCTTTACACTCATTATCCCTGCCCGCCCCTGCATCCTGCCTGGAAGCTCTCAAAATTTCCCCACTGGCTAGATCTTTCATTAGCTAAGTTTATTCTGCTTTCTCCTCTTTCTACTAACGAAGCATCTGCTTAGTAGTATTTGGCTATGTAATTACTTGATCAATTTAAGTGACCTGAATTAAAGTATGACTGAAATTTAACTATCTTAGATAATTGTACTTGAAAACAGATATGTGTTCACTCATATTGACTGTTTGGCTTTGTGTCAGGTAAACTGAAGGGTGAAGGGCCAGCAGCTCTTAGCAACTTTTCCTTCATCTTTGATGAGAAATGTGGGATCTGCTTTGAGTGGGTAATAAAATGGCCTTTGCCTCTTTCAGCCTCTGGCAGGAGAGAGCGAGAGCAAGAGAGAGAGAGAGAGAGAGAGAGAGAGAGAGAGAGAGAGAGAGAGAGAGAGAGGAATGAATATGAGTAGAAAAAGAAAGAGGTAGAGAGAAGAGAGAAGGGGAGCAGGTAGGAAAGCACAGAGAATGATGAAAGAAGAAGTTGAAAAAGAAGGAAGCTGGGTCGGTGTGGCTCAGTGGTTGAGCATCTACCTATGAACCAGGAGGTCATAGTTTGATTCCCAGTCAGGGCATACACCCAGGTTGCAGGCTTGACTCCCAGTAGGGGGCATGCAGAAGGCAGCCCATCAATGTATTTTCTCTCATCATTGATGTTTATAACTCTAGCTCCCTCTTCATTCCTGTCTGAAATCAATAAAAAATATATACATTAAAAAAAAAGAACAAACAAACATACAAAAAACATGAGAAAGAAGGAAGACAAGAAACTGGGTGGAGAAGTGATAGAATTAAAAGGAGCCTGGAATGGGAAGAGAAAGAGAGGAAGAGGAGAGGAAAAAGCAGGAGGAGGAAATGGGGGAAGGAAACAAAGAAGAGTGAGAGGGGAGGGAAAGGAAGAGAGAAGAGAAAAAAAGGGGACAAGAAAACTTTGGCAATTTCTTGCCAAAAATACTTGGGATACGTATCTGGATTCCTAAGAACCAAAATGTCACAGAAGGATCAACTACCTTTCCAGATGGCTGTTTCTGCTTCTGCAGAGAGACAAAGGAACCGCTGCCTGGGGTTCCCCCCTTCCCTTGGCCTCCAGTCCACTGGGTGTAGGCTGCTCACATGCTTTGTCTACAGCAAGCAAAGTTCTAGCTGATGACTGCAGCAAATGTCACAGATAAGTCTCTTCCACCTTCCCACTGAAATGACTATGAGGACACCCATTCTTGAGGGGAAACCCCAACACACACACATACACACACACACACGCACACACACACAGGGGGGAGGGAGGAAGGGAGGGAGGGGGGGGGGAGAGGAAACTCAGGGTCTGGCACCTGGTGGGTATTCAGCACCTATTGATAGAAAGAAAAATGAGTAGAGAGATGGATTGATGGCTGACTTGAGATGGGTGTCCTTAGGACCTCCCCCTCAGGCCTTGGCGCTATCAGGGAAGAAAGGAGAGAGACTCCCATCACTGCCACTGCACTTCCCTGCCATGAAGCCCACCTTCTGGCTGAGCAGTGCTCCCCCTGTGGGAGTGGACTGACCACCAGGGGGCAGCTCCTGCATTCAGTGTCTGCCCCCTGGTGGTCAGTGTGTGTCATAAAGACCGGTTGTTCTGCCGTTCGGTTGATTTGCATATTAGCCTTTTATTAAATAGGATTTCTTTACTGAAGCTAACTTTTCATTTTTTCAAACATGTTTATAATTTCTCATTAAAGCACTTTATCATGGCTGTTTTGATACCTGTTAGATAGTTCTCACATCTTTATCATTTCAGTGTTGTCATTGTCATCTCTTGTCTTCTTTTTAATTTAGTTTGAGATCTTCCTTCTTGGTATGATGAGTGATATTTCATTAAAACCTGGATACATCTGTATTATGAGACTCCAATCCTATTTTTTTTATTTATTCTTATTTTTTAATCCTCACTCAAGATTATGTCTTTCATTGATTTTAGAGGCAGGAAGGGAAGGAGGGAGAAAGGGAGGGAGGGAGGGAGGATGAATTCTCTCCCGCATGAGCCCCAACTGGGAATTGAACTTGCCCCCAACAGGGAATTGAACTTGCCACCTTTCCGTGTACTTGACAGTACTGCAAACAGCCGAGCCAAGACTGGACCTTATTTTAATTCCTTCTGGGAGGGATATTTTTTTAATGTTGTGTTTTCTTTTTTGTTTTCTTTTTATTGAATTTACTAGAGGCCTGGTGCATGCACTGGAGTGGGGGGGCGGGGGGGAATGTCCCTCAGCTCGGCCTGCCCCCTCACAGTCCTGTAATGATATAAACTTCCCTCTTATTCCTGCTTTTGCTGCATCCCAGAGCTTTTGATATGTTGTGTTATCATTCTCATTTGTCACTATATATCTTTTGATCTCATTTTTTATTTCTTCTTTGACCCAGCCATTTTTTAGTAGTATGTTGTTTAATCTCTAAATATTTGCGGGAGGTTTTACTTCCTTTTGCAGTTGATTTCTAATTTCAAGGCATCGTGGTCAGAAAATATGCGTGGTATAATTTCAATCTGTTTTAATTTGTTGATGCAAGTTCTGTGACCCAATATATGGTCTATACTTGAGAAAGTTCCATGTGTGTTAGAGAAGTATGCATTCTCTGATGATCTGGGACAAAAGGTGCTGTAAATATCAATTATATTAGTTTGATCTAATGCTTCATTTAAGGCTGATATTTCTTTATTGATTTTCTGTTTAGTTAATCTGTCTAGAGCTGTCAAAGGAGTATTAAGGTCGACAACTATAATTGTATTTTGATCTGTTTCTCCTTTTAGTTCTGTGAATAGCTGTTTAATATATTCCAGTGCTCCCTGGTTGGGTGCGTATATATTAAGAAATGTTATGTTTGCCCTAACTGGTTTGGCTCAATGGATAGAGTGTCGGCCTGAGGACTCAAGGGTCCCAGGTTCGAGTCCGGTCAAGGGCATGTACCTTGGTTGCGGGCACATTCCCAGTGGGGAGTGTGCAGGAGGCGGCTGATCGATATTTCTCTCTCATCAATGTTTCTAACTCTCTATCCCTCTCCCTTCCTCTCTGTAAAAAAATCAATATATATTTTTTTAAAAAAGAAATGTTATGTTTTCTTGATGTAGCGTTCCCTTTATCATAAAATGTCCATCTTTGTCACTTGTTATCTTGAGATCTATTTTGTCAGATATAAGTATGGCTATACCTGCTTTTCTGTAGATGTTATTTGCTTGGAGAATAATTTCCCACCCTTTTACTTTGAATCTGCCTTTGTCTTTGCTATTTAGATGTGTCTCTTTTAGGCAGCATATGGTTGGGTTTTGTTTTTTGACCCACTCTGCTACTCTGTGCCTCTTTACTGGTGAATTCAGACCATTTACATTTAGAATAATTATTGATGGCTTATCTGGCTTTTTTGATACCCCTCCAGCCAGAAAGGGGTGGGAGGAACTCCCTTGTTACTGCAAAGTGGAGGCAGAAGTCCAGGTTTTCCACTCAGCCTTCATTGGCATGTGAGAGGGAGCTCCTCATTACCACTGGATGGGGTGGGGAGTTCTGGCAGTCTCCACTGATACTGAAGTAGGTGACCTTGTTACCACTGAGCTATGGTAAAAGTCCTGCCTCTCCACTAGGCCTCCTCTAACATTGCACCCCAATCCTTGTTACAGACAAGTAGGGTGGCAGTCTGGGCTCCCTACTTGACTTTGGCTGGCATAGTTTGGGTGCAGGAGCATAGTTTTTTTCCTATGGTGTTTGGCTGGAATTGAGTGGTTATTATTTAAATGTTTTCTGTCTTGCTAGGTTATCCCTTTATTTGCCCTTTGGCTAGAGCAGCGGTTCTCAACCTGTGGGTCGTGACCCCTTTGGGGGTCGAATGACCCTTTCACAGGGGTCGCCTAAGACCATCAGAAACCACATATATAATTATATATTGTTTTTGTGATTAATCACTATGCTAACTATAGACAGGATACCAGGGTCGGTGCTGTCATATCTTCTCTAGCTCCTCATCTTTGAAGATATCTTCTTTCTGCTTATTACCCAATCTCTATTCCTAGAACCAATCCAAACTATATATAACAAGAAAGACTTTTAAAAGCTTATGTTATAAAGTGAGATTTGCTATCAAATCACATTTGCTGTTGGCCTAACTTTGACACTGGTAACCATTCTCAGGATTTTATTTCTCCTTTTTTTTTTTTTTTTTTTTACCAATATCTGAGTACTGCTTTGAATTGCTTACCAGTCTCTCACCAAAGAATAAATACTGCACTAGAACCAAAAACCTTGCTTACTTGTTGATCACCAGCCACAATCCCTGTATTACAATTCCAAATGTTTGACTAAAATATTACTTAAAATGCCTGACTGAAATTTTCTCTGACCCTCATGACCTTCAAAATTACAACCTTTAGATACCACACTCAACATCCTGGTAGAATTTCCACTGAGTGAATCTAGTTCCGAATTAAGGTACTCCTCCCTTCTCCTGCCCCTTCTGCCAGGCTAACTCATTCCATTGAAGTTAATAAGCAACACCCAGGCATGTACAAAATAATAAACATTTTAAGGTCAGATAAACAAGAAAGAGGCATCCATTGCTCTCAGAGAACACTGCCACCTTATAATGGGCATAAACTAGTTAACAATTAACTTTCTGCTACAAAACTAAAAATAAACTATGTTAAGTAGAAACTGATGAACCAGACCATTTAACAAGGTTAAACTTCATGAGCTGGCACATGAATCAAGATTTTAAAGATGAGCAATATTTTAATAGAAAAAAGCAAGCTATTCATAATTGCAAAACAAAAACAAAACAAAAAAACTGTAAACAACCAAGATATCCTTTAAGAGGTGAATGGATAAATAAACTATGATATAGCTATACCATGATAAAGCTATAATGGAATATTACCCAGCAATATAGAGAAATGAGCTATTGAGACAAGAAGCATGGATGAGTCTTAGATGCATATTGCTAAGTGAAACAAGTCAGTCTGAAAAGGCTACGTACTGTATGATTCCAATTATGCTATATTCTAGAAAGGGCAAATCTACAGTCAGTAAAAAGGTGAGTGGTTGCCAGGCATCAGTGGGGAAGGGGTTGATTAGGTGAAGGAGATTTTTAGGGCAGGAAACTATTTTGTATGACACTATTTAACAGAGGATACGTGACATTATGCCTTTGTCGGAACCCATACAGCACAAAGAGTGAATCTTAATCTATACAAAGTTTTAGAAAATTATTTAAGGCACCGGGGAATCCTAGAAAAGAATTCAGACCATGACAAGAGAATTTGACTATATGACAAATTTATGAAACAACCACAATGTTCAAGAAAGTGGGTGGGAAGAAAACTAATTCTGAAAATGAAGGAAGTCTATAAAACTAAAGGCAAAAGGAAATACACTCTATAGCACTCTACTCTAGCTGACAAAGTCATTTCCCACCGAAGTATGGGTTAACAGTTCTAATACTGTTATATACTAGAATTGAATAATTAATGAATGGAAGATGATGAGAGGCAGGTTCCTCAATGTTAGAGTGGGAGTTTACATATAAGTAAGGGGAGAAGGCTAGACTGATACATGTGATAATGGATTAGTTAGAAACATTAGCAAACCTCATCTTTATATATATAAAGATGTATATATATATAGACAAAAATATTTGTAGATATATGAATATACTTAGGTTAGTATACATACATATATTTCCTTACTCTGTCATAGGAGAGAGCCTATGAAAAATGATATCCTTTTCAAAATGAATCTGGCAAGACGAGAAGTTAGCTGGGAAGCATGAAAAATCATCACTACAGAAAGAATCCTATATAATCCTATATAATAAAGAGCTAATATGCAAATGGGCATCATGCCCTCACGACGTCACGCAATAATGGCTCAGACACTCAACACTGGGGAGAGAGGAATGAGGACCAGCAGGCACAAATGAGTTCGCAAAAGAGGAATGGGGACCAGCCAGGCTGCGGCCTGGGAGAGGGACAAGCCGCACGTCCCATGGTCCCAGGCACGTGCGGCTGTGGCCAGGCAAAGCTGCCTATCCATGGTCCCCTGCAGCTGTGGCTGGCCCAGGCAAAGCCGGCCCAGGTCCTGTGTGCCTGCAGTCAACCAGAGGGAAGGAAGCCCAAGTCCTGGGTGCCTGCAACTGGCTGGAGGAGGGAATTCTGGGTCCCAAGTGCAGGGTGAGGAAGAGGTGGCTAGGGGCGATCAGGCCAGCAGGGGAGCAGTTAGGGGCGATCAGGCCAGTAGGGGAGCAGTTAGGGGCAATCAGGCAGGCAGGCAGAGGTGGTTAGGCACGATCAGGCAGGCAGAGGGGTTAGGGGCAATCAGGCAGGCAGGCAGGTGAGCAGTTAGGAGCCAGCAGTCCCAGATTGCAAGAGGTAGTAGGACATCCCCCGAGGGGTCCTGGATTGGAGAGGGTGCAGACTGGGCTGAAGGGCCCAACCCCATGTACAAATTTCATGCACCAGGCCTCTAGTAAGGTAATAAAGACCTTGTTATGGAAAGAAGCATTGTAGGTTTCTATATAACTATGAAGAAAGAAAAGTTAGTATCCTTTTCTCCCCAGCCATCCAGGTACCCCATCTTCAAATAAAACATTCTAAACAAAGTCTTAACATGAGAAGAAATCTGAAATATAGAAGAAAAAGTAGTAAAGGCCTAGAATATTATGCCATCTTGAGTGCAATATTCATCCTATACAGCAAATTGAGGGATTATGGGTATCTAAGGAGAGGAGGCAGGGTAGAAAACCCAAATTTTCCAAACATTGTGACACACACAATAGCAAAATTTCCATCTTTTGGGCAAACACTATTAATAAAAAAGCACTAACCTATTTACCCCTACAAAACTTCCACAAAATAAAAACTGACAAGTTACCCAGTATTTGAAATGACAACTGAAAATGTAATCACTCACTTCTAATAATTCTGAGACAACAGGAAGAACTTCAGGATTACAGATATCTATGGAGTCATCCCGGTATGTCTTCTTTTTGTAACAGATATTACCCAAATGTAGTATTGCTGATAGAAGAGAGAAAATCCTGCAAAAATAAAATTACAAATTACAACTTCTTTCTGTGTATTCTCTAAGCTTATTTCATCCCAAAAATCATAATCAAGCAAATTAACTAGTACAAATATGACGTAGTCTTCAGAAAACAAGAAATATGGAAGTAATTAGAACTATAAAATTTATTGAGTGTTTACTACTTCAGTCACTGTGCCAAGTGCTTTAAAAAACCTTAACTTCAGTATTGTACCTACCACTTGTCAGAAAAGTTATCTGAAGGGGACATCTTGCTATTATCTGAATCTGCTGTAGTGTTTCAAAAGTCCATTCGTTCCTAAATGCTTTTCAACCTGACTGGAATGCCCTTTTCCTACACTGTCTATTTAAGATCTACTGAATAAGAATGTTTCATGCCTTGGAATCTGTATTTTTAACCACATATCCTAGGTGATTTTTTTCAGTTAGTAGTTATCCTATGTAATAAAAGGCTAATATGCAAATAGACTGAATGGCAGAACAACCGAACAACCGGTCGCTATGACGTGCATTGACCACCAGAGGGCGTGCGTGGGCGTCGGCTGCAGTGGGGTGGTGGAGCAGGTAAGCAGGAGTGCCAGACCAAGGTGGGGCACCGGTCACTGTCATCGGTGCAAGCCTCTGGTGGTTACTGAAAATTCTTTGCTCCCGCGTGTCGCAGTCCCGCCGGGTGCTTGCACCTGCTGCTGGCGTTGGCCTGACCTGCACCCGCTGCTGGCATTGGAGCCACCGCTGGCACCCACTGCTAACGCCCGGTGCCAGGCCCGATCACTCAGCACCATCAGCGGGTACGAGCAGTGGCTACCGGCCCCAATCGCCCCTCAGGGCTTCTCCACCTCTTCCTGCTCCTGAGAGGAGATCGGGACAGCAGCTACCACTTGCACCCGCTGCTGGCGCTAGCCACAATTGCTCCGTGCCTTCAGCGGGTGCGAGCGGGGCTGGCGCCATCAGCATGTGGGAGCAGCAACAGTGGGGGCGGAGCTGCCTGCTGATAGGGAACCAGGGGCTACGGCAGAAGGGGGTGGGCGGGGGCACAGAGGTGTGCCGAGACCCGCCCCTGTGCCTACCATAGCCTCCCGACCCACAGTTCCTTTCAAGGTGCACGACTTCATGCACTAGGCCCCTAGTCTATATATATAAAAGGTTAAGCGACTGTTCAACCTTTCAATCAGTAGCTATGATGTGCACTAGCCACCAGGGGGGCAAACGTTCAACGCACAGGGATGGAAACATGGAACACACTGATGAATCTGAGGGAAGGGGGGAGAAGGGAGGGTGAGAAGAGATTAACCAAAGATCTTTTATGCATACTAGAGGCCCGGTGGGGTCTCTTGGCCTGGCCTACAGGGATCAGGCTAAAACCGGCAGTCTGACATCCCCCGAGGGGTCCTGAATTGCAAGACGGCGCAGGCCAGGCTGAGAAACCCCACAAGTGCAAAAATCTGTGCACCGGACCTCTAGTATTTAAGAAAGCCTTTCCTACATGTATTACATGATCTCACTTATATGTGGAATCTAATGAACAAATTAAACTGATGAACAAAAGAGACCCAGAGACATTGAAGCATGCAATACACTGACATATTTCAGAGGAGAGGGGTAAGGAGAGATGAACCAATGAACTTATATGTATACGAGAGGCCTGGTGCATGAAATTTGTGCACTTGGATGGAGGGTCCCTCAGCCTGGCCTGTGCCCTCTCGCAGTCCGGGAGCCCTCGGGGGATGTCCAAATGCCACGGGATCAAGCTGAAACCGGCTCTCTGACATTCCCCAAGGGGTCCCGGATTGCAAGAGGGTGCAGGCCAGGCCAAGGGACCCCACCAGTACACGACTGGGGCTGGGGAGGGACACGAGAGATTGGCTAGCCGGGGAGGGACCGTGGGAGGGCTCTAGGGCATGTTCGGCCCATCTTGCTCAGTTCCGATCAGCAGGACCCCAGCAGCAAACTAACCTATCAGTTGGAAGTTGGAGCGTCTGCCCCCTGGTGGTCAGTGCACATCATAGCAACTGGTTGACCAGTTGACTGTCTGCCCCCTGGTGGTCATTGCATGTCATAGCGACTGGTAAACTGGTCTATTGTCTCCCCTTGGTGGTCAGTGCATGTCATAGTGAGCAGTTGAGCAGCCTTAGCATATCATTAGCATATTACACTTTGATTGGTTGAACAGATGACCGGACACTTAGCATATTAGGCTTTTATTACGTAGGATATGCATGGCCCATGGACAGACAATAGTGTGGAGGAAGGCCCAGGAAGGTGACTGGAACAAGGCAGAGGAGCCCAATGAGACACCTGTAATACTTTCAATGATAAAGATAAATTTAAAAAAAAAAAAAAAAAGGCTTTCCTACATCATATGATGGTACCCTTGATAAATATTTTTTTAAAACAGCCTGAGGCCATTTCGGTACATTATCTAATATCAGGCCCCAACTGTGAGACATTTACATCTAGACCCTCCCTTTTCTCTCCCCCCGCCCCACCCTCCAGTCTTTGAGGAACACATGCCCCTCTTCCAGTCAGCAAACTAATCCCTCTACTTGCGCTCTCCATCCCATGAACTCCAGTTTGCTGGGATACATTATTATACTTTTTTCGTATCACTCACCTAAACCTATAAGAATTTTTAATCAAAATAATCTCATGTTCACTTCTCTCTTACTTTAAAAAACCCATCCTACATTCCACATCTTCTTCTTCCCCTTCACAAACAAGCATACTAATAAGGACTGACTTATAAATCCTTGTCTTTACTTTGTCATCCCTTTTTACAATCACATTCTGGCATCTAAAATGTCTCATAGAGGTTACCAAGGATTTTCATGTAACTAAGAAAAGCATATTATTCCTTAACTTACCTGACATCTCAAAGGCATTTAACACAACTGACCATCTAAAACTGAACACAACTCTATCTAAAAGCCATTCCTGAAAATTCAGATATATACATATATTTGTGCCTTGACCACTTTATTTCTTTAGGATAAATTTGTCCTTAATTATGAAATTTACACTATATGTCTTACTAAAATTAGGAAGTATTCTAAATAAACAAAGATACTTCTTTAGAGACCTATAGCTATATTTTTAGAGGTCCTGAGTCAACATCTAATTTATAGGTCTAATTTCTTAAATAATTAAAAATGTTTAATGATTCAAACAAAAAATAAGTCAATTATAAAGGACTAAGTCATAAAGTTAGGCTGGGTTAAATTAAAGAGGAAACTTAGTATCAAGTGAAATATTATAAAAATAAATGGAAGTCAAAAGATATACAAACAGTAATTACTGAGCCATTTTTTAAAAATATTTTTTTATTGATTTTAGAGAGAGGAAGGGAAAAGGATAGAGAGATAGAAACATCAATGAAAGAGAAACATCCATTGGCTGCCTCCTGCACACCCGCTTTGGGGATTGAGCCCGAAACCTGGGCATGTGCCCCGACTGGGAATCAAACTATAACCTCCAGGTTCATGGGCTAACGCTCAAACATCACGCCACACCAGCCAGGCCTGAGCCATTTTTAAAAACTGTTTTTGCAGTAGTTTCTATGGTTGGTAATTACATTGTTTCAGAACTTTGGGTTCAAAAATCAGCACATTAATGTTTCCTCATACACAAATATGTAATGCATAGACTCCAGGAATAAGAAACATCATATAAGCAAATCACAATATACTATAATTCAATATAAAAAAGATTAATAAATATAAATAAGAGTCCCAGTTCTCAAAAAGCTTATAATCTTCCATTTGTAGATAACAATAACCATACTATAAGGCAGGATACCTAAAAACACAGAAGCAGAAACAATGTCCAGTTAAAGAAAATCTCATTAAAAAGGTTTGGCTCAGTGGATAGCGTGTTGGACAGCATACTGAAGGGTTCCAGATTCTATTCCGGTGAAAGGCACATGCCTGGGTTACAGGCTTTCCCTAGTAGGGGGGCATGCAGGAGGCAGCCAATCAATGATTATCTCTCATCATTGATGTTTTTCTCTCTCTCTCAATCTCTTTCCTCTCTCTCTAAAAATCAATAAACTTTTTTTTAAAATTAGTAATGTTACAATTATTTTTCTGGTGAGAGTCAAGGTTATTTGTGTCTTTAATTTGAAATAGTTTCTGTTATGTATTGCTTACTTCATCTTTATCTCAACCTTTTTACATTTTATTTTAGTTCAACATATTTAATACAATAAGCAAAATGTTTAGTACAATAGTACAGACATAACTTTAAAGAGTAAGTATATGGAAATTATGTTTTACTGATAGGTATGTGAGCTTTAATAAGCTTAGAGATCAATGATATAGAAAATAAAAAGCTATAAAAATAGTGTTATAAAGCAACAGTGTTTACATAAGGTTCATGAAGAGGCTTCAGGGACACCAGAAACTCTTGCAATTATAAACAAATGTTTGTAAATATAAATTATACAGGAAGAAGAGCTCCTGGGCTTTCAACTGATTTTCAAAATATCTCAAAGAATGTTTGACAAAAAAACAATTCAAAACAAGTCTTTTAGAAAAATAAATGTTCTAAGCCACACCTAAGAAGGAAAAGACACTAAATCAGGACTATAATAAAAGTGTCTCAAAGGACCAAGAAAGAGGAATTCTTAAACAAACATCAAAATTTGTTCTCTGTTCAAGGTATATAAAAACAATAAATAAACTCACTGTCTTTGTGTCTTGGGAAGAAATCCTACCATTTCCATGGCCAGTTGTAAGCGTTCAAAGTCATGCTTCAAATCCTCCCCCTCCACTGAAAAGCAATCCTGTTTATTTTAAAAAAAAAAATTAAAAAAAGAGGGGGAAATAAAAATTACCTGTTGAAAACTAACATAAGCCACTCAGAAATTTAGTAATTTTAGATAAGTACACCTACACATAAAAATTGGAGCTGGTAAAATACTTAGATAGTCAAATTCATTATACATCTAATCTTATGCAAACTAAACACATAGTACTTACCAAAATACTATAAAGTTACGTTGTTTTCTCCCTTTCACAATCACCAAGGCAAGAATCTCCAAAGTAACTTATGATAGCAATTTTTACTTTTAGTGGTTCAGAAGAGTTTTAAAGACCCAAAGCATTCAAAAGACCTCAATTACACAAATGAGTGCAAATTATTCAACAAATCCTAATATATAAAAACCATGGATCCATCACGACCTGAGGCTTGACCAACTGGAAGTCAGACCTGCAGTCAGCGCTGGGTTGCCGTGGCGACCCAGCACTGACTGCTGAGAGGGCTGCGAATCAGGGCCAGAGAGAGGCCTGGAGAGAGAAGCAGGGTCTGATCTGTAGCCTGTGTGGCAGCTGTTGATCAGCACTTGCCTCTCTCTTTCTCTCCTGGCCGGACCAGCAGCTGCACCTCCATTTCTCTCCAGGCCTCCACCCGAGCTGCTGATCAGCCCTGCCTTTCTGATCAGGCCCCGTTGATAGGCCTAGAGACGCTGACTGGCATAGAAACCAACCAATCAGAACCAAATATGAGTCAACTGTGAGGAGCCTATGGCTGTCCAGGAGGTGGTGCTTTTGACGCTGACTGACAAACTGACCAATCAGAACCAAATCTGGGTCAACTGTGAGGAGCCAATGGCTGCCTAGGAGGCGGAGCTTTTGACGCTGACTGGCATAGAAACCAACCAATGAGAACCAAATTGGCCTGCAGAGAAGGGCAGTTAGGGGCAAGATCAGGCCTGCAAGGGAGGGCAGTTTGGGGGCGAGATCAGGCCGGCAGGGGAGGGTAGTTGGGGCGAGACTAGGTCAGCAGGGGAGGGCCGTTGGGGGCAAGATTAGGCCAGCAGGGGAGGGCAGTTGGGGGCGAGATGAGGCCAGCAGGGGAGGGTAGTTAGGGGTGATCAGGCAGGCAGAGGCAGTTGAGGGCGAGATTAGGCTGGCAGGGGAAAGCAGTTGGGGGCAAAATCAGGTCAGCAGGGGAGGGCAGTTAGGGGCGATCAGGCAGGCAGGCAGGTGAGCGGTTAGGAGCCAGCAGTCCCAGATTGCGAGAGGCATGTATGATTGGAGAGGGTGCAGGCTGGGCTGAGGGGAACCCCCCCCCCCCACCCCACATGATTTTCGTGCACCGGGCCATTAGTATTTAATAAATGCCTACTCATCAGCAAGTCACTGAACTAGAGCCTGGGACACAAAAATAAATTTTAGAAGAGGCAATAATTTAATTGAGGAATGGAGTGTAGATTTGTATGATACAAAAATGTTCATATTAATGTCAATTCAGATATAATATAAATGGCTCCAAATAAAATAATATAAATATGATAATCAATCAGCAAAAGAAAACAGTGTATACTACCAGGTAAAACATATTACTTTTTCAGAATAACCATCCTCCTTCAGTTCCCCCCAAAACATTAACATTGTACACTTAAGTCCTTTCTTTAAAGTTATTTTACTATGTTTCTTTTATTATTTTGAATGTGTTTATTGATTTTAGAGAGAGAGGAAGGGAAAGGGACAGAGAGAAACATCAATAAGGATCAGCTGCCTCCTGCATGCCCCCTACTGGGGAGTGAGCCCACAACCTGGGTAAGTCCCCTAACCAGGAATCTAACCTACGACCTCTCAGTGCATGGGGCAAATGAGCCACACCAGCAAGGGCTGTACATTTAAGTATATACATTCCTTTATTGTATGTTCTAAGAGTCCATTACATTTACATAGTCAAAAACAACCTTCCACGTATTTATGTTTGTAATGCCTATCCAAAGGCATGTTGTATCAAACACTCAGTAAATTGTTATCTGTTGTATTCACTTCATTATTGCCAGCATCAAGTCAGGGCAAAGAAGAAAGTGGGTAATTATTGAAATAAATATATAATCATTGAATTATTAAATAAGTACTGAATTGAATGAAACACTCCTTTGTGAGAAATGAAGTGCTCATTTATTTTTATTAAGTATCAAGCATCTATCATGTATAATATGCTTCAGATACTGTAAGAATGAGTTACTGACTACATCGCAATATAGTTTAAATTTTTAAATACACTTCAATAAGAATTCTTTCTGAGAATCCATGCATTTTCTGCCTATAACGTTTTTGGTAAGCAATTTTAAGACACATTTAAGACAATGTCCTACTCACTAAAAAATTTTAACACATTTTTACCTATAGTAAAACTTTTTAAAATGCTCTTGCTTCTTTCCTCCAAGACCCCAAACATCTCATTTATTTTATGATTTAATAAACATTTATCTATAACGAGTACGGGGGTTGAGGGGTTCTGTGCTTCCACTTGAGTAAACTCAATGATATAACAATGATTCTCATAATTAATAGTCTTCTTGTCTGTTCCCAAAGGAATATTACAATCCTATCTAATAATAGACAAACATGGCAATTGACCGTACCTTTGCTATGCCTCCCATTGGCTAATAAGTGCAATATGCAAATTAACTGCCAAGATGGCGGCTAATATGCATACTTCAGGCAGGGTGGGACAGCGCGAGCCGCCAGCGCGTTGCCATCCAGGGCAGGGCCACCCCCAGGAGCAGGCCCCACCTTGCTGCCGGGGACCCGATCATTGGCGGGTCCTAGGCAGCAAGGCATCCCTGCCCCAGAAGCCCCAGAAGCCGCCTGATATTGTAGGAACTCTATCAGTAAGCACTCTGAAAGTCAGTGGCATAAATGCACCAATTCAAAGACAGATTATGATCCCCTATGCAAGGAACAGCAGCCTCCTGGTCACCACACCCTCTGTCTGAGCAACAGCAGCTGTGTGTGAAGCCTCCCCCCACCAACCAGAGGAGCCACCAAAACTGTGAACAGCACCCACCAAAGGAGCTGCTACCAGCTGAGGAGCAGCTGCTACCACAACCGCCCGAGGAGCAACCACAGCCTGAGGAGCCACTGAACGACTCAACATCTAGATATGGTGGTACGATCAAACATGGGTAGACAAAGAAACCCCAAAGGAAAGAAAAGGAGGACTCACCAGAAAAGCAGCTAAGTGATACAGAGGCATGCAACAGGACAGAAAAAGAATTCAGATTAAGGGTCCTAGAGTGCATAAACCGGATGGAGGAAAAAATCAACAACTTATGCGAGAAGCAAGAAGAAACAGATGAAAAAAATCAATAAATTATGTAAGAACCAAGAAGAAATGAAGAGTGATATAGCTGCAATAAAAAACACCATTGAAAGCTTCAACAGTAGAATAGGAGAAGCGGAGGACCGAATTAGCAAATTAGAAGACAGGGAAACAAAACACACCCAAACTGAACAGCAATTGAAGGAAAAAAATAAAAGACAGGAGGAGAGCCTAAGGGAGCTATGCGACAACATGAAAAGAAACAACATACGAATAATAGGGATGCCAGAACAACAGAAGGAGGAACAAGGGTTAGAAAACATATTTGAAGAAATAATATCAGAAAACTTCCCGGAGGTGGGGGAAGAAAAAAATCACACAAGCACAGAGAGTCTCAAACAAGGTGAACCCGAAAGGACCCACACCAAGACACATCATAATTACCATGGCAAATGTTCAGGACAAAGAGAGAATCTTAAAGGCTATAAGAGAGAGACAGAAAGTTACATTCAAGGGATCTCCCATTAGATTATCAAATGATTTCTCAAAAGAAACACATCAGGCCAGAAAAGAATGGACGGAAATTTACAAAGTGATGCAAAGCAAGGGACTGAATCCAAGAATACTCTATCCAGCAAGGCTATCATTCAAAATTGAAGGGGAAATAAGAAGCTTCACAGACAAAAAAAAAAGGCTAAGGGAGTTTATCACCACCAAGCCAGCTATGCAAGAAATGCTAAAGGGACTGGTGTAAAAAAGAAGAAAAAGCTCAGAAAGAAAACAGCCACAAAAAAACAGAAATGGCTACAAACAAGTACCTTTCAATAATAACTTTAAACGTAAATGGACTAAATTCTCCAATCAAAAGACATCGAGTGACACAATGGATAAAAAAAATGACCCGTACATTTACTGTCTACAAGAGACCCACCTCATTAGAAGGGACTGACACAGACTGAAAGTGAAGGGATGGAAAAATGTCTTTCAGGCAAATGGAAATGAAAAAAAAAGCTGGGGTAGCAATACTTATAATGGAAAAAATAGACCTCAAAGTGAAGGCTATCACAAGAGATAAGGGAGGCCACTTCATACTAAAGGGATCAATACAACAATAAGATATAACCCTGATAAACATATATGCACCCAATACAGGAGCACCCAAATACATAAAAAAAACTCCTGGAAGATATCAAGGGAGAGACCGACAACAATACAATCATAGTAGGGGACTTTAATACACCACTGACATCACTGGATAAATCCTCTAGACAAAAAATCAGCAAAGAAACAGCAATCCTAAATGACTCACTAGATCAGATGGATCTAATTGCCATCTTCAGAACATTTCACCCCAAATCCACGAAATGCACGTTCTTCTCAAGTGCTCATGGGACATATTCAAAAATAGACCACATATTGGGTCACAAACAAAGTCTCCCCAAATTCAAGAAGACTGAAATCATACCAAGCATCTTCTCAGACCACAAGGGCATAATATTAGAAATAAACTACAATAAAAACAACTCAAAATGCTCAAATACTTGGAAGCTGAATAGCATGTTACTAAATATTGATTGGGTTACCAATGAGATCAAAGAAGAAATTAAAAACATCCTGGAAACTAATGACAATGAAAACACAACAATCCAAAACCTATGGGACACAATGAAAGCAATCCTGACAGGGAAGTTTATAGCTCTACAGGCCTATCTCAAAAAACAAGAAAAAAGGTAGTAAATCATCTAACTCTACAACTCAAAGAATTAGAAAGAGAGCAACAAGAAAAACCCAGAATGAGCAGAAGGAAGGAGATAATAAAGATTAGAGCAGAAATAAATGACACAGAGACCAAAAAAACACTACATAAAATCAATGAAATCAAGACCTGGTTCTTTGAAAGGATAAACAAGATTCATGAACCTCTAGCCAGGCTCAACAATAAGCAAAGAGAGAGGACCAAAATAAACAAAATCAGAAACGATAGAGGCGACATAACAACAGATCCCACAGAAATACAAATGATTGTTAAACAATACTATAGACAACTCTACTCCAACAAATTAGGCAACCTGGAGGAAATGGACATATTCCTAGAAAAATACAACATTCCAAAACTCAATCAGGAAGAATCTGAAAATCTCAACAGGCCAATAACTATGGAAGAAATTGAAGCAGTAATCAAAAAGCTTCCAGCAAACAGAAGCCCAGGACCAGACAGCTTCACAAAACATTCAAGGAAGAACTAAAACCTATTCTCCTCAGACTAATACAAAAAAATCCAAGAGGAAGGAACACTTCCAAGCTCATTCTATGAAGCCAGCATCACCCTAATACCAAAACCAGGTAAAGACAACACAATGAAAGAGAATTACAGGCCAATATCCCTCATGAACATAGATGCCAAAATCCTCAACAAAATCTTAGCAAATCGGATCCAGCAGTACATCAGAAAGATCATACACCATGACCAAGTAGGATTTATCCCAGGAATGCAAGGATGGTACAATATCCGCAAATCAATAAATGTGATACATCACATAAACAAATTGAAAGAAAAAACCGCAGTCATTTCAATTGATGCAGAAAAAGCGTTTGACAAAATTCAACACCCATTTTTGATAAAAACTCTCAGCAAGGTGGGAATGGAAGGATCATACCTCAACATAATAAAAGCCATATATGACAAACCCACAGCCAACATCATACTCAATGGACAAAAACTAACACCATTTCCCCTAAGAACAGAAACAAGACAGGGATGCCCACTCTCACCACTCCTGTTCAATATAGTACTGGAAGTATTAGCCATTGCAATTAGACAAGAAGAAGAAATAAAAGGCATCCAAATTGGGAAAGAATAAGGAAAACTGTCCTTATTTGCAGATGACATGATATTATGCATAAAAATTCCTAAAGACTCCATCAAAAAATTATTAGACTTAATAAATGAATTCGGCAATGTAGCAGGATACAAAATTAACGCCAAGAAATCTATGGCATTTCTATACACCAATAGTGAACTTTCAGAAAGAGAGATTATAAAAACAATCCCGTTTACCATCGCACCAAAAAAATTAAGCTACCTAGGAATAAACTAAACTATGGAGGTAAAAGACCTCTACTCAGAAAACTACAGGACGTTGAAAAAAGAGATAGAGGAAGACATAAACAGATGGAAGAACATACTATGTTCTTGGATTGATAGAATCAATATCATTAAAATGTCCATACTACACAAAGCAATCTATAAATTCAACGCACTTCCCATTAAAATACCAACGGCATATTTCACAGGCCTAGAACGAACTCTCCAAAAATTCATCTGGAATAAAAAAAGACCCCGAATAGCTTCAGCGATCCTGAGAAAGAACAAAGTAGGTGGGATCTCAATACCAGATATCAAGCTGTATTACAAAGCCACTGTTCTCAAACTACCTGGTATTGGCACAGAACAGACATATAGATCAATGGAATAGAATAGAGAGCCCAGAAATCGGCCCGAAACCATATGCTCAATTAATATTTGACAAAGGAGGCAAGAACATACAATGGAGAAGATGGCGGCATAGGTTAATGCCGGAGTTTGCTGCTTTGAACAACTACTTCAAAAGTGAAACCAAAAAACGGAAGGGACATCACCCAGAACCACAGGAATGCTGGCTGAGTGGAAGTCCTACAACTAGGAGGAAAGAGAAACGCATACGGACACTCAGAGGAGGCGCAGTGCTGAAGTCAAATTCTGAGGTGCGGAGTGCGCGGAGCGGGCTGGCGGCGGAGGGCGCGGTTGGCGTTTTCAATCGGGAGGGAGTCGCAGACTCTGAGCACCAGATCCGGGCGAGTCTTTAGGGACCCAGACTCAAACGGGAGAAGCGGGACTGTCTGGCTTCGATCAGAGCGAGTGCAGCTTTCTCTCCGAGCTTTGCAGCGGGTGCTGGGACTCAGAGAGGCAGAGCCCCTTGGGACAGGACTGAGAGCCGCCATAACTGCTCTCTCCGGCCCACCCTGTTGATCCTGTGCGACCCACCCCGCCCAAGCCCTGCACAGAGGCATTTGCCGGATAGCCTCAGGCAAAGGCATTTGCCAGATAGCCTCAGGCAAAGGCTAGATTAGCACCTCCCTAGAGGACAGAAGTTCTCTCACTGCTGACACAGCTGATTCTCATAGCCACTTGGCCTGGAGGTCAAACCCTCCCTGGAATTAGCTACAACAATCAAGATTTAACTATAAGACTGTGAACAAAGACCACTAGGGGGTGCACCAAGGAAGCATAACAAAATGCGGAGACAAAGAAACAGGACAAAATTGTCAAAGGAAGATATAGAGTTCAGAACCACACTTTTAAGGTCTCTCAAGAACTGTTTAGAAGCTGCCGATAAACTTAATGAGATCTACACGAAAACTAATAAGACCCTCGATCTTATATTGGGGAACCAACTAGAAATTAAGCATACACAGACTGAAATAACGAATATTATACAGACGCCCGACAGCAGACAAGAGGAGCGCAAGAATCAAGTCAATGATTTGAAATACGAGGAAGCAAAAAACATCCAACCGGAAAAGCAAAATGAAAAAAGAATCCAAAAATGCGAGGATAGTGTAAGGAGCCTCTGGGACAGCTTCAAGCGTACCAACATCAGAATTATAGGGGTGCCAGAAGATGAGAGAGAGCAAGATATTGAAAACCTATTTGAAGAAATAATGACAGAAAACTTCCCCCACCTGGTGAAAGAAATGGACTTACAGGTCCAAGAAGCATGGAGAACCCCAAACAAAAGGAATCCAAAGAGGACCACACCAAGACACATCATAATTAAAATGCCAAGAGCAAAAGACAAAGAGAGAATCTTAAAAACAGCAAGAGAAAGAAACTCAGTTACCTACAAGGGAATACCCATACGACTGTCAGCTGATTTCTCAACAGAAACTTTGCAGGCCAGAAGGGAGTGGCAAGAAATATTCAAAGTGATGAATACCAAGAACCTACAACCAAGATTACTTTATCCAGCAAAGCTATCATTCAGAATTGAAGGTCAGATAAAGAGCTTCACAGATAAGGAAAAGCTAAAGGAGTTCATCACCACCAAACCAGGATTATATGAAATGCTGAAAGGTATCCTTTAAGAAGAGGAAGAGGAAGAGGAAGAAAAAGGTAAAGATACACATTATGAACAACAAATATGCATCTATCAACAAGTGAATCTAAGAATCAAGTGAATAAATAATCTGATGAACAGAATGAACTGTTGATTATAATAGAATCAGGGACATAGAAAGGGAATGGACTGACTATTCTTGGGGGAGAAAGGGGTGTGGGAGATGTGGGAAGAGACTGGACAAAAATCGTGCACTTATGGATGAGGACAGTGGGTGGGGAGTGAGGGCGGAGGGTGGGGCGGGAACTGGGAGGAGGGGAGTTATGGGGGGGGGAAAAAGAGGAACAAATGTAATAATCTGAACAATAAAGATTTAATTAAAAAAAAAAAAGTCAATGATTTGAAATGCGAGGAAGCAAAAAACATCCAACCGGAAAAGCAAAATGAAAAAAGAATCCAAAAATGCGAGGATAGTGTAAGGAGCCTCTGGGACAGCTTCAAGCGTACCAACATCAGAATTATAGGGGTGCCAGAAGATGAGAGAGAGCAAGATATTGAAAACCTATTTGAAGAAATAATGACAGAAAACTTCCCCCACCTGGTGAAAGAAATGGACTTACAGGTCCAAGAAGCGCGGAGAACCCCAAACAAAAGGAATCCAAAGAGGACCACACCAAGACACATCATCATTAAAATGCCAAGATCAAAAGATAAAGAGAGAATCTTAAAAACAGCAAGAGAAAGAAACTCAGTTACCTACAAGGGAATACCCATACGACTGTCAGCTGATTTCTCAACAGAAACTTTGCAGGCCAGAAGGGAGTGGCAAGAAATATTCAAAGTGATGAATACCAAGAACCTACAACCAAGATTACTTTATCCAGCAAAGCTATCATTCAGAATTGAAGGTCAGATAAAGAGCTTCACAGATAAGGAAAAGCTAAAGGAGTTCATCACCACCAAACCAGGATTATATGAAATGCTGAAAGGTATCCTTTAAGAAGAGGAAGAGGAAGAAAAAGGTAAAGATACAAATTATGAACAACAAATATGCATCTATCAACAAGTGAATCTAAGAATCAAGTGAATAAATAATCTGATGAACAGAATGAACTGTTGATTATAATAGAATCAGGGACATAGAAAGGGTATGGACTGACTATTCTTGGGGGGGAAAGGAGTGTGGGAGATGTGGGAAGAGACTGGACAAAAATCGTGCACCTATGGATGAGGACAGTGGGTAGGGAGTGAGGGCGGAGGGTGGGGCGGGAACTGGGAGGAGGGGAGTTATGGGGGGAAAAAAAGGAACAAATGTAATAATCTGAACAATAAAGATTTAATTAAAAAAAAAAAAGAACATACAATGGAGTCAAGATACTCTCTTCAATAAATGGTGTTGGGAAAATTAGACAGATGCATGCAAAATATTGAAACTAGACCCCAACTTACACCATACACAAAAATAAACTCAAAATGGATAAAGGACTTAAAAGTACGACGGGAAACCATAAAAATACTAGAAGAATCCAAAGGCAACAAAATCTCAGACATATGCCAAAGCAATTTCTTCGCCGATACAGCTCCTAGGGCATTGGAAACTAAAGAGACAATAAACAAATGGGACTGCATCAAAATAAAAAACTTCTGCACAGCAAAAGAAACCATCAACAAAACAACAAGAAAGCCCACTGCATGGGAGAACATATTTGCCAATGTTATCACTGATAAGGGTTTAATCTCCAACATTTATAGGGAACTCATACAACCTAACAAAAGGAAGATAAACAATCCAGTCAAAAAATGGGCAAAGGACCTAAATAGACACTTTTCAAAAGAGGACATTCAGAAAGCCAAGAGACATATGAAAACATGCTCAAATGTACTAATCATCCAAGAAATGCAAATCAAAACAACAATGAGGTACTATCTCACACTGTCAGACTGGCTATCATCAACAAATCAACAAACGACAAGTGTTGGAGAGGATGTGGAGAAAAAGGAACACTCGTGCACTGCTGTTGGGAATGCAGACTGGTGCAGCCACTATGGAAGACAGTATGGAGTTTCCTCAAAAAGTTAAAAATGGAACTCCCATTTGACCCAGTGATCCCACTTCTAGGAATATATCCCAAGTAACCAGAAACACCAATCAGAAAGGATATATGCACCCCTATGTTCATAGCAGCACAATTCACCACAGCTAAGATCTGGAAACAGCCTAAGTGCCCATCAGCAGATGAATGGATTAGAAAACTGTGGTACATCTACACCAGTGGTCCTCAAACTACGGCCCGCGGGCCACAAGCAAATACAAATATTGTATTTGTTCCCGTTTTGTTTTGTTTTTACTTCAAAATAAGATATGTGCAGTGTGAATAGGAATTTGTTCATAGTTTTTTTTTAAATTATAGTCAGGCCCTCCAATGGTCTGAGGGACAGTGAACTGGCCCCCTGTTTAAAAAGTTTGAGGACCCCTGATCTACAGATGGAATACTATGCTGCTGTAAAAAAGAAGGAATTCTTACCATTTGCAACAGCATGGATGGAACTGGAGAACGTTATGCTAAGTGAAATAATCCAGTCAATGAAAGAAAAATACCACATGATCTCACTCATTTATGGATAATTAAGTCCATTATAAACTGATGAGCAAAAATAGATACAGGGGCAGAGCAACATCGAACAGACTGTCAAACTACAGCAGGAAGGCCGGGGAGAATTGGCGGGTGGGTAAGAGATCAACCGAAGGACTTGTATGCATGCATATGAGCATAACCAATGGACACAAGACACTGGGGGGTATGGGAGGCTAGGGGAGGGTCAAAGGGAGAAAAAAAAGGAGACATATATAATACTCTTTGTAATACTTTAAGCAATAAAACAATTTTAAAAAAAGAAAACAGTATGGTGTTTCCTCAAAAAATTAAAAATGAACTGCCATTTGATCCAATAATACCACTTTTAGAAATATATCCCAAGAAAACAGAAACACCAATTAGAAAGGATATATGCACCCCTGTGTTCATAGCAGCACAATGTACAATAGCTAAGATTTGGAAACAGCCTAAATCCCCATCAGCAGATGAGTGGATTAGAAAACTTTGGTACATCTACACAATGGACTACTATGCTGCTATAAAAAAGAAGGAATTCTTGCCATTTGCATGGATGGAACTGGAGAGCATTATGCTAAGTGTAATAAGCCAGTCAGTGAAAGAAAAATACCACATGAATCTCATTTATGGATAATAAAGAACATTATAACCTGATGAACAAAAAGGTAGATACAGAGGCAGAGAAGCATCAAACAGACTATCAAATGACAGGGGGAAGGCTGGGAAGGGGTGGAGGATGCGGGGGTAAGAGATCAACCAAAGGACTTTTATGCATGCATATAATCATAACCAATGGACGCAAAACACTGGGAATGGGGAGAGGGCATGTGCTGGGGAGTAGAGGAGGCTGAGGGAAGGTCAACTGGGGGGGGGGGGAAGGAGACATATGTACTATTTGTAATACTTTAAATGATAAAAAAAGAAGAAAAATGATATTTGGAAAATCATGGTTTTTTATAACTACAGTTGATGGTGCAGGACATAAGTCATAATAATTCATTATGAGAGTAAAGATACTGGAGTTCATTTACAGGGGGAGGGAGGGGGAGGGAGAAAGAGGGAGAGAGGGAGAGAGGGAGAGGGGGACAGAGAGAGAAAAAATAGCCTGACTGGAATCCCAGTTACACTATTAACTTCCTTCACCACCCTGGGGGAAGTCCCTTAAATTCTGAGTCCCCATTGCTTCTCAGGTGAGAGGTAATCAAACTAACTACAGCCAGGGGTTTTATAATGATCAAATATAATATGGATGTTACAGTGGTTTTTAAATGGAAAAATGTATGCAAAAAACAATCTACAGCATGAAGAGACCTTATATTGGACTGGCACAGGGTAAAGAATAAAGCCAGAAAAGATACATTGGAGGGAATTACAACAAACTTATAAACTTTCAGACAAGGAATGGTAGTAAGAGTCTTTATGCTGTAGAAACACATAAAATAGAAAGAAATGGAAACATTACAGATTCTAAAGATCCTACTCAAATTGCATCAGGATCTACCTATATACTGCAGCATGTCTACCTCATAGAAAAATAGGCTGCCAGGTATTATACAGATGTTTGGATTCCTACAAAGGTAGTAGTAATGACCACGGTGTGCACTTGTTCTCATTGGATAGTAAAATCTAATTCCTCTGCAGCATGGTAGACATGACAGTATTCTGAGATTTATTATGATAATTCTCATTAAAACTTTGCCTCATAGTTGGACCCTAAAATCATTCAAAGATTGGCTCTGAAAAATAAGAAGTTATTCAAAACTAGCTTTAAGGTAAAACTATTTGAATAGATGATTACTGTTTAAAGAAGGGAAATTAGCATTAATAATTGTCTTCTACATATGGGAGTTATGATGAGAGAGTCACTTCACATATATAATCTCACTAAATCCTCAAAACACAAAAAGATGGGTATGTATATATAACTGTATGTCCATTTGTAGGGAAGAAACAGAATCAGCGGTTAAATAACTCGCCTATATGACATGGACAGCCAAACCAAAATCTATCCAGTACTAAATATTCTGCATTACCATGTAACACTAGTTGCTTGAGCTTATTTAATAGGATAATTCTTAAAAGAAATTAAATCACCATCCAATAGATAACACTAGGTTCTCTGTTAAAAGCAATTTTCTCATTATAGTTTCCCTTGGGATCATTTATACAATTCCATAATATGTATGATAAGTAATATAGCACAACTAGCATTACAGTCCTTACCAATTCTCTCTTCCTATAATTCTAGTTATATAAGTTCTTCTTTAAAATATATTTATATTGATTTCAGAGAGGAAAGGAAAAGGAGAAAGAGAGAGAAACATCAATGATGAGAGAGAATCATTGATTGGCTGCCTCCTGCATGCCCCCTACTGGGGATCAAACCTGAAACCCAGGCATCTTCCCTTGACCGGAATCAAACCCAGGACCTTTAGTCCGCAGGCTGACGCTCTATCCACTGAGCCAAACCAGATAGGACTATATAAGTTCTAATAACAGAGAGGAAAACAAAGTTTAGATAGCCCCAAAATATACTATGAGGAGGAGCTAAGAGGAAAGGACAAAAGATCCTCGGACTGACTGATTGCTTTCATTAATTTTACTTATGAAAAAAACCAACAACAGAAAATATAATTAAAGTTCAAACTATAATACACTTGAAAACAAGAAGCAGGATGGTGGTGATGAAAGTAATCTTAAGGGTGTAGGAGAATATGGCTGTAAAAATCCTTCCAAAAGGAAAAAATGGATAATGATGATTCCAATGGTGGCAGCAGTGGTGGAAACATTTACTGTGCACTTACTAAGGATTAAGCACTCTGTCAGGCTGTTTAGATGCACTAATTTAATACTCACAAAAGATAAAGGCCATTATTAACTCCTTAAATAAATTATAGAAACAAAAGAATTAAGTGACCTGATCAGGTTCTCAAAACTAGTAAGTGGTTGAGCCAGTATTCAAGTTAGGTCTGTTTACTTTGGAGCGCAAATTCATAAGCATTATTTAGACTATCTAAAGAACAGCAGATCTGTTCACAATTTTATTATAATCTCTGCACAGAAAATCAAGTCTTATATTGGCCATGAGTTTCTAGGTCTCTTACCTACTTCCCAATGGTATAATAAGTGAGAAATAGAAGCCTCTCAACAGTGGAAAAAGAGCATAAAATTTTTCTACTAAAATTTATCAGAATCTATACATTTAAATGTCTAAAATTTACTTTCCAAAATGTTAAATTGCTTGACTTATTAGAAAATGCTAACACAAACTTTGAAGGGAAAAATTAATGTCCATAATTACTGATGTTTTTCAACTCTGAAATAAGCTTGTTTTGTAATTAGTGGAGTTTCTTATCACATGAAGTAAGAATTAAAATGCTGGTTATTTAAAGCAAGGACTAAGATACTTTATGTTTCCAAAAGGACCTGTTAATAAATTAGTTCATTATGTAAGTAATTGACATAGATGAGTGTGTGTTTTCAGCCTATTACATTGACCTAATTGCAAACTAAAGGGAAGGAAAAAGATTATTTTGTGTCTTTTATATGATTATAAAGTTGTCCTCATAAAATATAACAAATAAAGGTAAATTTACCTTATCAACACTAATAAAAGGGAAAAATGGTAATTGGCGTACGAGCTACCCTTTTCATTGGCTAATCAGGGCTATATGCAAATTAACTGCCAACTGAGATGGCAGTTAACTGCCAACAAGTTGGCGGTTAATTTGCATATGTAGGCACAATGCAGGGAGGCCAAAGGGAAAGCAGGAAGAAGCCCCCTGCCACTGACAGTGATCAGAAACCCAGGGGGGAGCTAAGAGCTGGGGGGCCCCACAGCCATGATCGGAGAATCGGGCGCCTTTTCCGCCCTGGCCAGTGATAGCAGGAAGTAGGGGTGGAGCCAGCGATGGGAGCTGGGCACGGTCGAAGCTGGAAGTCCCAGGAGCTAGGGGCCCCTTGCCTGGGCCTAAAGCGAAGCCCACGATCGCGGGGCTGCTGCAGCTGCGGGTCCCCACTGCCCAGGCCGAACGCCTAGGCCAGAGGCATCAGGCCTGGGCAAGGGGCCGATCCTGCGATTGGAGGGTGATGGGGGTCAATGCCTGAGGGCTCCCAGTATGTGAGAGGGGGCAGGCTGGGCTGAGGGACACTCCCCCCCCCACACACACCCAGTGCACGGGGATCAGCGGAGCCGCGAGGCCTCCCGGCACCAGCATCAGTGTGACAGGGGGCAGTGCCCAAACCCCCTGAACCCCCTGATCGCCCTGCGGCTCTGTGTGCGACAGGGGGCGGGGCCACAACCTCCCTATCCGCCCTGCTCTGTTCGGGACAGGGGAAGGCGCCCCAACCCCCTGATCAGCCCTGCTCTGTGCCTGATAGGGGGGAGCTCCCCAACCCCCTGATCGCTCTGCGGCTCTGTGTGTGACAGGGTGTGGTGCCCCAACCCCCTCCCCCCCCCGCCCCCCCCAACGGGTCCTGCTCTGTGTGTGACAGGGTAGAGCCATAACCTCCCCTTCGGCCCTGCCCTGAGTGTGAGAGTGGCGGCGCCCCAACCCCCCTGATGGGCCCTGCTCTGTGCGTGACAGGGGGTGGCGCCGCAACCTCCCCATCGACCCTGCCTTGAGTGTGACAGGGGGCGGTGCCCCAGCCCCCCAATCGGCCCTACCCTGAGCGTGACTGAGGGTGGCATCGCAGCCTCCTGATCCTCCCTGCTCTGTGCATGACATGGGGCGGTGCCCCAACTCCCCAAATGGCCCTGCTCTGAGCCCGACCAGGGGCTGCACCTAGGGATTGGGCCTGCCCTCTACCACCCGGCAGCAGGTCTAAGCCAGCAGGTCGTTATCTCCCGAGGGGTCCCAGACTGGGAGAGGGCACAGGCCGGGCTGAGGGACCCCCCCCCCTCCCTCCCCGAGTGCACAAATTTTTGTGCACCGGGCCTCTAGTCATTTTATATTCTACTAGAGGCCCAGCGCACAAAATCATGTGGGTCGGGTCCCTAGGCCTAACCTCCTGTAATCAGGGCTATCTTCTGCCTGTTCACCAATCCCCAGGCTGAATGCCGCCTCCGCCGCAGGGCTGCTCGGGGACTAAGGCCTGTGGGAAAGTGTGTGCTGGAGACTTCACCTCCATGTGTGTGTGCTGGGTCACTGCTGATGGAATGCGCTGCCGCTATTGCCACTGGGGCTGGGGGTTGAGTCACTGACTGAAGCTGTGGGGCACACCCCCGACCTACCTGCCCCGGCATGAGTGGCCTCGAGCAGGCAGCGCAATCCATCAGCAGCCAGCCCAGCACACACGCATTGAGGTGAAGTCGCCAGCACTTGCTTTCCCACAGGCCTGAGCCCCCTATCAGCAGGGGATGAGCTGGTGATCCCAACGACCTGACAGTCAACCTAGTCCTCCCGCCACCCAACCCAATTCCCCCGTTCACCATTGCTGAATCATCAGAGCCTGCTCAATGCACCTCATGATAACCGGTCATTTGGTCATCTTGGTCATCACGGACACTGACTTTTTATATATAGAGATATGCCCTTAAATCACTCAATTTACCAGGTGTACCAGTTAATAATTGTGGATTTTGTAATCAAAGAAAACACAATAATTTCAAGAGAAACATCAAAAGTGATTTATTCAAAGAAATGTCCATCACTAGCTACACATTTCCCCATCTTTCAGGTAATTTGTGGATACCATCCCAATAGAACTTTTCTTGTTTTGAGGCAAACCATTCAGAGACCCAATTTTCCACTTCTTTGTACGTTTTGAAATGCTGCTCAGAAAATGCATGTGCCATCGATTGTAACAAGTGGTAATCTGAAGGAGCAAGGTCTATGGAATACAGCGGGTGGGTTAATATTTCCCAGGAAAGATCTTGTAACGTGTCTTTGACTGGTTTTAAAGTGTGTGATGGTGTGTCATCATGAAGCAAAATTACTTTGCCGTGTCTTCTGGCCCATTCTGGTCATTTTATGATCAAAGCGTGGTTCAAATTGATTATTTGTTGTCGGTAGTGATCAGTATTAACAGTTTCACCTGGTTTTAGAAGCTCATAATACACCACACCTTCCTGATCCCACCAAACATAGAACACTGTCTTCTTTCCGAAGAGATTTGGCCTTGCAGTCGATGTTGATGGTTGACCTGGATCAACCCATGATTCTGTGCATTTGGGATTCTCAAAATAAATCCACTTTCCATCGCCAGTCACAATTCGAGGCAAAAAAGACTTTCTTTCGTGCCATTGAAGCAACATTTTACTGATGGCTTTTCGGTTTGCCACTTGTCTTTTGTTCAGTTGATGTAGCACCCGTTTTTCTTCCTTTAAAATCTTTCCCATTGCTTGTAAATGATTGGAAATTGTTTGCCGAGCAACATTTAATCTTTCTGCAAGTTGTTATTTACTTTGACATGCATCTTCATCCAATAATGCTTGTTAATAGTTGGTCTTCAAACTTTTTCAGTTGACCTGGACGTTCTTTATCTTTCATATCGAAATCATCACTTTTAAAGCATTTAAACCAGCGTTCACAAGTATCTTGAGATGGAGCATGTTCACCATAAGCTTCCTGAAGTATATGATAACTTTCAGCAGCATTTTTCTTCAACATAAAGTAATGAATTAAAACTTCCCGCAAATGCTCTTTTTTGGCACAAAATTCAACATTTTTAAACGTAAAAATATCTATGATGTTAACACCTTCAGAAAATTTGACATATGAAGTTTTGAAGCTTGCTGTCAATACAACAAAATAGCATACATATCAAATCACATATATATCAACATATGTGCAATTCCATCTATTGAAAAAAGTCCACATTATTAACCGGTACACCTGGTAAAACATGAAATAATATAAAGCATAAAATATAAATATAGCCTCCCTTGCTATTAAAAAATCAGAAAAATTACACATGCATTCAGATGTAGACTGCTAACTGACACATAAAACAGGAAGGATATAACTTTTAAAAATAAATAATAAATACTACTCATGTGAGTAAACCACTAAAAATTTTTGAGAAAAAAAATGTTAAGGAGAAATCCCCTGTAGTTCATAAGGATCCACATCAATGCTGAAATCAGGAATGCAATCAATTTATTATTTGTCACATTAAATACTAAATATAACTGTTAGCAGAAAAATATCTAAAAAAAGTAAATTAAATGATTTTTAGTCAACAAACCATATATATCAATTGAAAGAAATTTAACAGTAAGTTTTTCCTAGATTGTTTGTATGTCAGCTGATTTTCTTTCTAAGTCATGAAATAGATGCACATGAGCAAGATAAGGGCCCCTTAAGAGGAACATACAGGCCGAAACCGGTTTGGCTCAGTGGATAGAGCGCCAGCCTGCGGACTGAAGGGTCCCAGGTTCGATTCCGGTCAAGGGCATGTACCTGGGTTGCGGGCACATCCCCAGTAGGAGATGTGCAGGAGGCGGCTGATCGATGTTTCTCTCTCATCGATGTTTCTAACTCTCTCTCTCTCTCCCTTCCTCTCTGTAAAAAATCAATAAAATATATTTTTTTAAAAAAAGAGGAACATACAGTATTTAGGTACTTGTACTGACCGGCTCAGAATCACAGCAATAATCATCCCAGCTCTGTCTGAGGGGTTTCTTTGTTATCTGAAAGTAAGGCAGATTAGTTAGGTAGAAATAATAGTTATTACACTTTTCTAATAATCTCATAGTGTTCAGATGTCACTGATGCTATCCAAAAAAAGTTATTTTGTATAACAGCATAAAACAAGAAACAACCAGGTAAACATTCCAATTCTGAGGGATCATATATTATTATAACCACTAGAGGCCCAGTGCACTGGAATTTTCATGCACTGGGAGGAGGGGTGTCCCTCAGCCTGGCCTGCCCCCTTCACAGTCCAGGGGCCCTCAGGGGATATCCTACTGATGGCTTAGGCCCACTCCCCACAGTTTGGCCTCCCTCTGCAGGAGGTGACCAGGCTGATCAGGGGAAGGCACCACTCCCATCACCTCACCGCTGCTGCTCCCTCTGGCCTCCCTCTGCAGGGGGCAACCAGGCCAATCAGGGGAAGGCGCCGCCACCATCACCCTGCTGCTGCTGCCACTGCCAGCCGCCGCAGCTGCCGGCCCTCCTCAGCCCTCGCAGCCACTGCAGCTTTGTCTGGAAGGACATCCAGAAGACATCCAATCTATCCAGTCTAATTACCATTTTTCTCTTTTATTAGTGTTGATACCTACTATTGTCCAGTGACTCTGAGATTTTTATTAACTGCTGAGTCTCATATTTATGAATACTGACCTAATGACAAGAATACATATGGCATGGCCACCGATTACAAAAAATCTGGAAGAACAGTAACTCTAAACTTCTCTAATATGAACAACTATCAGCTCATTTGTGGGCAATTACTACTTTTTAAAAATAAATATATTTAATTACCCAAATATAATGAAAATCGTTTAAACAGGGGAGGAGGTAAAATCAGAAGCCCCATCAATGTTTTTTTGTAAAAAATACTACTTAAGTCTATATATGACAAGTGCCTAGTATTATATCAGGAAGTGATATTTTTAATAATTTCATAGTTCTCAATATATCAATTCGAAGTTATTTCAATGTCACTTCAAAATTAAGAAATACCCGTTATACAGCAGGCTTTTTCTTCAGCAAAGTCTAAGATGTTTCTTTCATAACCCTAAATACATACTACAATCTTTCAGCCATTATCAAAGTGTCAATTTGCTTACAAAAACTTCATAAGGATTTTTTAATTACCATAAATGAATGTCTTTCCATAGATATTTTTGCCTCAAAAAATTAAAATAATAAGAAGGGGACATTGATGTACTATCATACCAATTCTATTAATGTTGGTCCTAGAATTTTTGCTAATATGAGAAATAATAAACTTAGTGAAATCAATGTAATGAAAAGTTTTGATAATTAGTACTTATTATGGAAGTTTGGGAGTATGATGTTAGTTTCAAGGAAGATAGAAATTTCCTAAGTCACTCCTTTGATAGATTTCATATTGAGTGTTTAACAGGATCATTCACTAAATTATGAAAATAATAATACCTTAAGGCAGTATTACAGTATAATGCAGAGAGGGTTATGTATTAGACCTCAAAATATGCAAATGAAATCTCAAGTAATCCCTTGCAAAGGTCAAGCATTAAGCATTGGTATCATTTAACAATATATACTAATATATATATATTTTATTGACTTGCGAGAGAGAGAAGGAAGAAAAGAAAGAAACCTCGATTTGTTGGTCCACTTATTTTTTAATTCCTTGGTTGCTTCTAGTTTGCACCCTGACCAAAGATCGAACTGGAACCGGAAGCTTGGCATATGGGGATGATGCTCTAAACAACTAATCAACCTGGGCAGGGAAGCATTAGTATCATTTAACATGGGTGGTCTGTAAAAGGTAAATTACTTTTGAGACAATAAACCATTTTTCTAACGTGGAGATACCTATAAATATTTTATTTTCTTAAAGAGTCTCAAAAAATGCAAAAGGCACACATATAACTACTCTTTTAAAACTCATGAGAGTAATAATTTTTAAATTTGAGAACTACATCACACAAATTTTTAGATTGCATGTTTGGAAATACTAATTAATATCCATTACCAGATTTGGAAAACAAAGTACTAAAAAAAAAAAAAAGAAAGAAAAGAAAACTGTTACTAAGAGCTAAAATTTAATAATGCCCTAAATTTGAAAATGCTTTTCATTAATGCTTACCTGATTAAGATAATGATATTCTTCTGGTTGTTTAAGATGGAATGCTAATCTCTCTTCTTCACTTGCTCCTGCCAGGAGGTAATAGAATACATGATAGTTCCTGTTGGAAACAAAGAAGCATGGTTTTATAATGAATATGATCTATGGTTATCATTTAACTGGGAAAAAAGCAAACATTAATTACTAAAATGTTTCAGCTTTGCTTCATTTTTAAAACAAAGGTGATAAGCTCAATATTTAAGTACTATAAAATAAAATAATGTTTTGGATGTTGAATTCAAAGCAGAGGGGTGAAGGCAAGAACATGGCAAAGTTATAACCTCTGAAAATTCTCTCCTTCATAAACCAATTAGAATACTTAGCAAATTTGTCAAAAATCAACATTTTAGAACTCTGGAAATTAACAGGTTTACAGCAATCCAGGAAGTGTTTATATAAGAGAAACGGCTGAATCTCAGTAAAACTGGTAAGCTTTGCGGCCTTTTAACTTGTCCTATTCAACCTGCTGCTTGCCAGATCTATGGTAGCCTTCAAAACCAACAGCTTACAATCCTGGTCAACACCGAAGCCTGGCAGTCTCCAAAGAGAGCCTGGTTCCATAAGAAATATCATTATCAGAACTGTCTGGAAGAACCCATATTCAAAATTGTCCTCATTTGACCTGACCGAAAGTAAACCAAGTGTGAAAATCTTTCCCCCAGGGGCATTTTTAGAAAAGAATTATAGGTAAATTTTTAATATGTTATTGTCTGAAGCAGTGGATTAAATGTTGGCGCAAAAAATAGACTAACCAAAAACTTTAAGGAAAACTCTGCGAATCTCCACCCAGTCTTTGAAAAGCTCCAATATATTGCTGAGAATCTAGATGACCATGCACATACATAAAGCTGTGCACATGCCCAGGGCTACATGCCAGCTCTGCAAATAGCAGAAGAGGTACTAAGCTCTCACTTCTGGTTAATCTTAATGGTCTGCACAAGCAGAAAGTAAAGGTGAAGGCAAAATTATAAAATGCCTATCTGATTGTGAAAGCCATGTCAAACTTACTATTTCCAAGCATTTAAGGAAATCTCTTTTTAATCATTAGGTAACCAAGCAGATATACTTCAATGCCCATACTTGAAAAAGAATACAGACCTCACGAAGTTAGCTCAGAAAAGTCAAGAAACAAACAGCAGGAACAAAAACAACAACCACAAATCCTGGGATGGGGAGAATTTCATATCTAGAGCTGCCACATGATTATTTCAAATGTCAAAATTTCAAAAAAAAATATGAGGGCATGCAAAGAAACAAAAAGGCATAGCACATACAAAAAAACATACATATATATCAATAGTAACTGTCCCTGAGGAATCTCAGGCATTACTATTAGACAACAGTTTTAAATATGTCCAAAAAACTAAAGGAAACTATGTTTAAAAGAACTAAAGGAAAATATGAGAATAATATCTCATCAAATGGACTATCAGTAAATCCACAGAACTTACCATAAATGTCAAAAAGGAATCTTAAAGTTGAAAAACATAGTTTAATTATAAAAATTTAAATTTAAAAAAAAACTAGAGGTCAATATCAGATCTGAACGGACAAGAAGAATGAATCAGTGAACTTGAAAACAGGTCAACTGAGAATAGACTAAGAAACAAAAAGAGAAATGAAGAAAACTGAACAGAGTCTCAGAGTTCTGTGGGACACCATTATACAGACAACAACACTAGCATAATGTAGAGTACCAAGATATGGACAATGCAAGTTCAAAACAAAAAGAGAAAAAAGTGCAGAAAGAATATTTAAAAAAATAATGACAAAGAACTCCCCAAATTTGGTGAATAATATTCTGTTCATCAAAGAAACTCAAAAAATTCCAGGTGGTGGAAGGGGAATCGAGATCCAAACCTAGACAAATCAAGACTGTTGAAAGAGAAAGACAAAATTTTCTTTTTTGTAATATTTCAACTCCAGTTGATGTTCAATATTGCTTTATATTAGTTTCAGGTATACAGCATAGTGATTAGACATTTATATAATTTATAGTGATCCCCCTAATAAGTCTAGTACCCACCAACCACCATACATAGCTATTACAATATTATTAACCATATTCCCTATGCCATACTTGACATACCCGTGATTATATTTTAACTACCAATTTGTACTTCTTAATTCCTTCACCTGTTTCACCCAGCCACCAATCCCAATTCCATCTGGCAACCATCATTTTGTTCTCTGTGTCTATGAGTCTGTTTCTGTTTTGTGTGTTCATTTCATTTTTTAGATTCAACATATAAGTGAAATCACATAGTATTTGTGTTTCTCACTGACTTATTTCACTAAGCATAATACCTTCTAGGTCCATCCATGTGGTCAAGCACAAAAGGTAAGATTTCATTCTTTTTATGACTAAGTAATAATATTCCATTGTATATATGTACCACCTCTTATTTATCTAGTCATCTACTGATGGACACTTAGGTTGCTTCCATATCTTGGTTATTGTAAATAATGCTACAATGAACATGGGAGTGCATATATCTTTTCAAATTAGTGTTTTGGATTTCATCAGATAAATACCCAAAAGTGGAATTGCTGGGTCATATGTTGAGTCTATTCTTAATTTTTTGAGGAACCTCCATACTGCTTTCATTGTGGCTGCACCAATTTGCAATCCTACTAACAATGCTTGATGTACCGTTTTCTCCACATCTTTGCCAACTCTTGTTCTTTGTTGCTTTGTTGATAAAAGCTATTCTTATAGGTGCGAGGTAATACATCATTGTGATTATAATGTGCATTGCTCTGATGATTAGTGATGTTGAGCATCTTTTCATGTTTATTGACCATCTGTATGTCTCATTTTAAAAAATGTCTATTCAAAAAAAAAAGATAAAAAATGTCTATTTAGGTCCTCTACCCATTTTTCACTGGATTGTTTGTTTTTTGGTGTTCAGTTGCATGAGATCCTTATATATTTTGGACATTCAGATGTATCATTGGTGAATATAATCTCCCATTCAGTAGGCTGTATTTTCATTTTGTTCATGATTTCCTTCGATGTGCAAAAACTCTTTAGTCTGATGTGGCCCCATTAGTTTATTTTCTCTTGTTTCCCTTGCCCAAGGAGACACATCTCAAAAAAAAATATTACCAAGAGAAATGTCAAAAAGTGTACTGCCTATGTTTTCTTCTAGGAGTTCTATGATTTCAAGTCTTACATTTAAGTCTCTAATTCATTTTAAGTTTGGTGTATGTTGTACGGTGATTCAGTTTCATTCTTTTGCATGTACCTGTCCAGTTTTCCCAATACAATTTATCTAATGGACTGTGTTTACACAATTGTATGTTCTTGCCTCCTTTGTCATATATTTATTAACCACATAAGTGTGGGTTTATTTCTGGTCTCTTTATTCTGTCCCATCGATCTGCGTGTCCATTTTTACGCCAGTACCATACCATTTTAATAACATCATCTTGTAGTATAGTTTGATATCAGGTAGCATGGCACCTCCAATTTTGTTCTTCTTTCTCAGATTGCTGTGGCTGTCTGGGGACTTCGGTGGTACCACTTAAATTTCAGGATTATTTGCTCTATTTATGTGAAAAAAATGCTGGGTGGGTTTTTTGATAGGAATTGAATAAAATCTATAAAATTCTTTGGGTAGTATGGACATTTTAACAATGTTCATTCTTCCTAACAATTCGCACAATATGCTTCCATTTATCTATAATACTGTCAATTTCTTTCTTCAACATTTTATAATTTTCAGAGTACACTTTTTTACCACCTTGGTTAAATTTTTTCGTGTTTTTTGATGCAATTATAAATGAAATTGTTTTCTTAATTTCTCTGAGAGGTCATTACTGATATATACACATACACCCAAATTCTGAATATTAATTATTTTATCCTACTACATTACACTAAATTCATTTATCACTTATAATTGTTTATTGATGGGTCCTCTATGTATTATAGTATCATGTCATCTGCAAAAAGTGATAGTTTTACATCTTCCTTTCCAGTTTAAATGCATTTTATTTTTATTATCTGACTGCTATGACTAGGACGTCCAGTATTATGTTGAATAAAAGTGGTTAAAGTGGCTGGGCCAGCATGGCTCTGTGGTTGAGCATTGACTTATGAACCAGTAGGTCACAGTTTCATTCCCGGTTAGGGCACATGCCCAGGTTGTGGGCTCAATCCCGTATGGGGCATGCAGGAGGCAGCCGATTACTGACTCCTCTCTCATCATTGATGTTTCTATTTCTCCCTCTCCTTTCCTATCTGAAATCAATAAAAATATATATATATTTTTTAATAGTGGTGATAGTGGACATCCTTGTCTTATTCTTGATCTTAATGAGAATAATGTAACCTGTCGGTTTGTGATATATTGCCTTTATAATGTTGAGATATGTCCCTTCTACTCCCACTTTGCTGAGAATTTCTTTTTTTCATAAATGATGGATTTTATTGAATGCTTTGTTTCCATCTATTGATATGATATGATTTTTATCCTTCAATTTGTTATAAGGTGTATCATGTTAACTGGTTTGCAGATATTGAACTGATTTTGCCCGCCAGGAATAAATCCCACTTGATCGTGATGTATAATATTTTTAAAGTATAGCTGACTTCAGTTTGGGAATATTTTATTGAGAATTTTTGCATCTATGTTCATCAGATATTGGCCTATAATTTTTTTTTTTTGTAATGTCTTTGTCTGATTTTGGAATCAGGGTAATGCTGGCCTCATGAACTAAGCTTGAGAGTCTTCCCTCCTCTTGAATTTTTTTTGATCACTTGAGGAAGATTGGTGTTAATTCTTCTTTGAATGTTTGGTGAAATTCTGTGAAGCCATCCATTCCAAAACTTTTGTTTGTTGGAATTTTTTGATTACTGATTTGAATACATTAGTAGTAACTAATGTGTTCAGATTCTTCTGATTCTTCTGGATTCAATCTTGGAAAACTATGTTTCTAGAAATTTATTTCTTCCAAATTGTCCAAAATTTTTGGCATATATAATTGTTCATAGTATTTTCTTATAATCCTTTGTACTTCTGTCATGTCATTGTCACTTCTCCCCTTTCATTTCTGATTTATTTGGGTCTTCTCTCTTTTTCTTTTGATGTATCTGGTTAAGGGTTTATCAATCTTGTTTATCTCGAAAAGAACCCGTTCTCAGTTTCACTTTATGTATATTTTTTCAACCTTCACCCGAGATCATTTTCATTTAATTTTAGAAAGAAAGAAAGAAAGAAAGAAAGAAAGAAAGAAAGAAAGAAAGAAAAAGAAAGAAAGAAAGAAAGAAAGAAAGAAAGAAAGAAAGAAAGAAAGAAAGAAAGAAAGAAAGAAAGAAAGAAAGAAAGAGAGGGTGATAGGGGAGAGGAAGGGGGAGGGGAGGGAGGAGAGAGAGGGAGAGAGAGGGGGAGAGGAGAGAGAGAGAGAAAGCCATCAACTGGTTGCTGATCATATGCACCCCAACCAAAGATCAAACCTACAACCTAGGTATGTGCCTTGACTGGGAATTGAACCCACAACCTTTCGGTGTATGGGATAACACTCCCACCAACTGAGCCACACTAGCCAGGGCTTAGTTTTATTTTAGATTCTATTATGTTTATTTCTACTCTAATCTTTATTATTTCCTTTCTACTCACTTTGAACATTATTGTTCTTTTTTCTTTTTCCTTTAGGTGTAAAGTTAGACTGTTTGTTTGAGACTCTTTTTTCTTGAAGTAGGCCTTACTGCTATGCATTTCCTTTAGGACTGCTTTCGCTGTTTCCTACAGATTTTTGGTTGTAGCATTTTCATTTTCATTTGTCTCAAATTATCTTTTGATTTCTCTCTTGATTTCATTGTTAACCCATTCATTATTTAGTAGCATTTTATTTAACCTCCATGTGTTTGTGTATTTTTCAGGTTTTTTTCCCCATGTATTTGATTTCTAACTTTATATTATTGTGGTCAGGGAAAATACTTGATATGATTCAAATCTTCTTAAATTTATTGAGACTTGCCGAAACCGGTTTGGCTCAGTGGATAGAGCGTCGGCTTGCGGACTGGAGGGTCCCGGGTTCGATTCCGGTCAGGGCCATGTACCTGGGTTGCGGGCATATCCCCAGTAGGAGATGTGCAGGAGGCAGCTGATCGATGTTTCTCTCTCATCGATGTTTCTAGCTCTCTATCTCTCTCCCTTCCTCTCTGTAAAAAATCAATAAAATATATTTTAAAAAAAAAATTTATTGAGACTAGTTTTGTGTTCTAACGTGGTATATCGTGAAAAATGTTACTTTGTGTAACTGAAAAAAAAGTATATTCTGCTGACTTGGGGTAAAATGCTCTTAAAATATCAATTAAATCCTTCTGGTCTAATGTGTCATTTAAGGCTATGATTTCCTTGTTGACTTTGTATAAACGATCTATCCAATGATGTCAATGGGGTGTTAAAGTCCCATACTGTGACTGTATTACTGTGAATTTCTCCTTTTATGTCTGTCTCCATTAGCTTTATATATTTAGGTCAGTGATGGCGAACCTATGACATGCGTGTCAGAGGTGACACGCAAACTCATTTTTTTTGGTTGATTTTTCTTTGTTAAATGGCATTTAAATATGTAAAATAAATATCAAAAATATAAATCTTTGTTTTACTATGGCTGCAAATATCAAAAAATTTCTATATGTGACACGGCACCAGAGTTAAGTTAGGGTTTTTCAAAATGCTGGCACGCCGAGCTCAAAAGGTTCACCATCACTGATTTAGGTGCATAAATGTTTACAAGGGTTATATCCTCTTGTTGAATGGATCCCTTTACCATTATGAAATGTCCTTCTTATATCCTATTATAGCCTTTGATTTAAAAAAAAATGTTTTATAGATTTCAGAGAGGAAAGGAGAGGGAGAGAGAGAGAGAGAAACATCAATGATGAGAGAGAATCATTGATCAGCTGCCTCCTGCATGCCCCACACTGGGAGTCAAGCCCACAATCAGGGCATGTGCCCTGACTGGGAATCGAACCATGACCTCCTGGTTCATTAGTCGATGCTCAACCACTGAGCCATGCCGGCTGGGCTATAACCTGTTTTAAGGTCTACTTTGTCTGATATAAGTATTGGTACCCCAACTTCATTTTATTTCCATTTTCATGAAATATCCTTGTCCATCCCTTTTTGCCAGTCTGTGTGTGTGTGTCTTGCAATCTGGAATAGGTCTCTTGTAGATGGCATATGTATGGATCTTGTTGTCTTATCCTGGCTACTCTATATCTTTTTTTTATTATTGATTTTGGAAACATAGGAAAGGAATGGGGAAGAGGAAGGGAGGGAACTAGGAAGAGAGGGGAGAGGAGGAAGAAAGAGAAGGAGAAAGAGAAAGAGAAAGAGAGAGAAAGAGACATCAATTTGTTGTTCCACTTATATATGCATTCATTGGTTGATTCTTATATGTGCCTTGACTAGAGATCAAACACAACTATGGCATACTGGGTTAATTTCAGAGAGGAAAATCTAACCAACTGATCTACCTGGTCAGAGCCTACTCTATGTCTTTTGATTAGATAATTTAATCCATTTATTTTTAAAGTCATTATTAAAACGTATGCAGTACTGCCAATTTGTTATTTATGTTTGTGTTCTTTTTTCCCCTTTTTCTTAAAGAAATCCCTTTATTGTTTCTTTTAATGCTGGCTTAATTGTGGTAAATGCTTTAACTTTTTCTTTTCTTTCTCCTTCAATTTTAAATAACTTTGCTGAGCAAAGTAGTCTTGGTTGTAGGTCCTTGTTTTCATTACTTTGAATATTTCAGGCAAATCCCTTCAGTACTGCAAAGTTCTGTTGAGAAATCAGCTGACAATCTATGAGAGCTAACTATTAGGCAACAAACTGCTTTTCTCTAGATTCTTTTAAGATTCTCTATTTGTCTTTAATCTTTGATATTTTAGCCAGTTATCTGCCACGCGTCCAAAACGAAAACCCTCCCCACCCGTCACGATATTCTGAATTTAATTTAAAAAAAAAACAATTTGCAATGAATATTATAAAATATATATATATATTACAATTCAGGTGTTCTTGAAAGTTTTCAGATGAAAATTCCCACAAAAAATAATTTTAAAGTTTGTCAGGGCTGCCACGTAGGGATAACATTTTTTTTTTATAGATGCACTTGGCATGTGGGGAAGGTCTGCCACATGCGTCTACAAACACTTATGGCGTACAATGGGTTAATTATGATGTGTCTCAGTGTCCGTCTTTTTGGGTTCATCTTGTTTGGGATTCTCTATGCTTCTTGGACTTGTGTTTTTTATTTTTATTTACTTATTCATTTTTATTGATTCTAAAGGGAGAAACATTTATGAGAGAGAGATACATTGATCAGCTGTCTCCTGCACATGCCCCAACTGGGGATTGAACCCACAACCCAGGCATGTGCAGTGACCAGGAATCAAACTCATGATCTTCCAGTGCAAAGGACAATGATCCAACCTACTGAGCCATACTGGCCAGGGCATGGACTTGTATGTTTATATCCTTCATCAAGTTAGAAAAGTTACCCATAATTATTTCTTCAAATAAGTTCTCAATCTATTGCTCCCTCTCTCTCATCCTTCTGGAACCACTATGATGTGAATTTTGTTACATGTGATATTCTTCCAGACATCCTAGAAGTACCTTAAACTATCCTTATTTTTTTATCCCTTTCTTTTTGCTGTTCCAATTGGGTGTTTTCTGCTACCTTGAGCTAGTCTTCCAAATCAGTGAGTTGATAATCTGCTTCATCTAATCTGCTATTGATTTCTTCTAGTGCATTCGTATTTCGGTTATTGTATTCTTCATTTCTGACTGATTCATTTTCATGGTTTCTATCTCATTTTTATGCTTACTATCTCTTTGTTTAGAATCCTTATAACCAGGATTTTAAACTCTGCATTTGCTGGATTGCTTGCCTCCATTTCATTTAGTTCTTTTTTCTGAAATTTTCTCCTGTTCTGTCATTTGGGACATTTCTCTGACTCCCTATTTGGCTGCTTCTCTGTTGTTGTTTTTTTATGTATTAGGTAGATCTGCTATAAAAGATAAAATTTTTCACTGAAACATCAGAGAACTGCCTAGAATATAACAATAGAATATTATATAAGATTTTCAACTGATTTCTCATTGAAAGCCATGATGGAAGGATAAATTCAAACCACTGAAAGGAAAAACCTGGGGATCAAGAATTATATATCCAGAAAAACAAACAACTGAAGTATCCCTCAATAGATCATTGGATAAAGAAGATGTGGTACAACCCTAGCTGGTTTGGTTCAGTGGATAGAGCGTCGGCCAGCAGACTGAAAGGTCCCAGGTTCGATTCTGGTCAAGGGCACATGCATGGGTTCTGGGCTCAATCCCCAGTGTGGGGCATACAGGAGTCAGCCAATCAATGATTCTCTCTCATCATTGATATTTCTATCTCTCTCTCCCTCTCCCTTCCTCTCTGAAATCAATAAAAACATATTTAAAAAGAAATAAGATGTGGTACATATATACTATGGAATACTACTCAGCCATAAGAAAAGAAATACAGTCAAGATTGAAAATAGCTACTCCAGAGAAAACAAGATGGCGGCATACGTAAACACCGGAAATTGTTGCCTCTCACAACCACTTCAAAAATACAACTAGAGAACCAAGATGGCGGCATAGGTTAACGCCGGAGATTGCTGCCTTGAACAACCAAATCAAAATACACCTAAAAGAGGGAACAGACATCATCCAGAACCACAGGAAGGCTGGCTGAGTGGAAATTCTACAACTAGGAGGAAAGAGAATATCATACCCAGACTCAGAGGAGGCGCAGTGCTGAAGTGAAATACTCAGGTACGGAGTGCGCGCGGAGCGGGCTGACGGCGGAGGGCACGGTTGGTGCTTTCAATCGGGAGGGAGTCTCAGGCCCTGAGCTCCAGATCCGGGTGAGTCTGTAGGGACCCAGACTCAAACGGGAGAAAGGGGACTGTCTGGCTTCAGTCGGAACTCGAAGGCAGCTTTCTCTCCGAGGTTTGCAGCAGTTGCTGGGACTCTGTGAGGCAGAGCCCCTAGGGATGGAACTGAGAGCCGCCATAACTGCTCTCTCCCGCCCACCCTGTTGATCCTGAGCCCGAGTGACCCACCCGCCCCGCCCAAGCCCTGCGCAGAGCCATTTGCCAGATAGCCTCAGGCAAAGGCTAGATTACCACCTCCCTAGAGGACAGAAGTTTACCCACTGCAGACACAGCTGATTCTCACAGCCAGCTGGCCTGGAGGTCAAACCCCCCTAGTATTAACTACAACAATCAAGGCTTAACTACAGGAGGACTGCACACAAAGAGCACTAGGGGTAGGGGGTGCACCAAGAAAGCATAAAAAATGCAGAGACAAAGAAACAGGACAAAACTGTCAATGGAGGATATTCAGTTCAGAACCACACTTTTAAGGTCTCTCAAGAACTGTCTAGAAGCCGCCGATAAAGTTATTGAGATCCTCAACAAATCTAATGAGACCCTCGATGTTATGATAAAGAACCAACTAGAAATTAAACATACACGGACTGAAATAACGAATATTATACAGACTCCCAACAGCAGACCAGAGGACCGCAAGAATCAAGGCAAAGATTTGAAATGCGAAGCTAAAAACACCCAACTGGAAAAGCAAAAGGAAAAAAGAATCCGAAAATACGAAGATAGTGTAAGGAGCCTCTGGGACAGCTTCAAGCGTACCAACATCAGAATTATAGGGGTGCCAGAAGATGAGAGAGAGCAAAATATTGAAAACCTATTTGAAGAAATAATGACAGAAAACTTCCCCCACCTGGTGAAAGAAATGGACTTACAAGTCCAGGAAGCACGGAGAACCCCAAACAAAAGGAATCCAAAGAGGACCACACCAAGACACATCATCATTAAAATGCCAAGAGCAAAAGACAAAGAGAGAATCTTAAAAACAGCAAGAGAAAGAAACTGTTACCTACAAGTGAGTACCCATACGACTGTCAGCTGATTTCTCAACAGAAACTTTGCAGGCCAGAAGGGAATGGCAAGAAATATTAAAAGTGATGAATACCAAGAACCTACAACCAAGATTACTTTATCCAACAGAGCTATCATTCAGAACTGAAGGTCAGATAAAGAGCTTCACAGATAAGGAAAAGCTAAAGGAGTTCATCACCACTAAACCAGTATTATATGAAATGCTGAAAGGTACCTTTAAGAAGAGGAAGAAGAAGAAAAAGGTAAAGATACAAATTATGAACAACAAATATGCATCTATCAACAAGTGAATCTAAGAATCAAGTGAATAAATAACCTGGTGATCATAATAGAATCAGGGACATAGAAAGGGAATGGACTGACTATTCTTGGGGGGGAAAGGGGTGTGGGAGATGTGGGAAGAGACTGGACAAAAATCGTGCACCTATGGATGAGGACAGTGGGTGGGGAGTGAGGGCGGATGGTGGGGTGGGAACTGGAAGGAGGGGAGTTATGGGGGGGGAAAAAGAGGAACAAATGTAATAATCTGAACAATAAAGATTTAATTTAAAAAAAAGTAATATGCAAATTAACTAATACTCCGCAACAAAGATGGCACCCATAGAGGCTGGGCAGGACGTTGGCAGCATCACCCTGGCAACGTGAGCCCAGCAGGCAAGTGGGGCCGCAGGCAGCATCCAGCAGGGCCTGCTGGGCGATTGAGGCAGTGTCCCGGGGGCAGGCAAGTGGGGCCCGCAGGCAGCACCCAGCAGGGCCTGCTGGGCAGTGTCGGTGGTGACCACGAGCAGGCAATCGGGCCCACAGGCAGCATCCAGCAGGGCCTGCTGGGCAGTGGTGGCACGACCTGCAGACAGCACCCAGCATTGCCTACTGGGCGGTCGCAGCAGAGACAGGGCAGCAGGCAATCGGAGCCACAAGCAGCACCCAGCAGGGCCTGCTGGGCGGTCGAGGCAGCGACCCGCAAGCAGGCAAGTGGGGCCCGCAGGCAGCACCTAGCAGGGCCTGCTGGGTGGTGACGGTAGTGAACTACGAGCAGGCAAGCAGTCCGCAGGCAGCACCCAGCAGGGCCTGCTTGCCCATCCTGGTGGTATGGAGCAGGCAGGCCCCACAGAGAGCAGAGAACCACAGGGAGTGGGTCCAAGCTGTCAGTAGCACATCCCCTGAGGGCTCCCGAATTGGAGAGGGTGTAGGTCGGGCTGAGGGACCTCTCCCCCTCCACCTCCTCCCCCCATGCATGAATTTCGTGCACCAGACCTCAAAAAAAAAATGCAACTAAAAGACAAAACGGACATCATCCAAAACCACAGGAAGGCTGGCTGAGTGGAAATTCTACAACTAGAAAGAGAAAAGCACACTGAGACTCAGAGGAGTTGCGGACGTAAAGTGCAGAGGTATGGAGGCGCACGTGGAAAGGGCTGGCAACTGAGGACCTAGTTGTCTTTTTCAATCGGGAGAGAGTCTCAAGCTCCCGACTACTCTGAACTCCAGTTCCGGGCAAGTCTCTGGGGACCCAGACTCATACAGGGAGAAACTGGACTGTCTGGAATCCGTCAGAACTTGAGGGCGGCTTTCTCTGAGAGGTGCTTGCAGCGATTACCGGGACACTGAGATGTGGGGCCTCTTAGGGTAGACTGAGGAGCAGCCATAGCTATTTGCTCCGCCCTGTTGAGTCCCTGAGACCCCACCCCACCCAAGCTGTGCGTAGAGGCTTTTGCATATGAAAGGCCTGGCCCTTTGCAATCTAAAATTACTTAACAAACTGCAGCTGGCTCAGAGAGAACCAGAACGTACAAAAGAAGGCCCAAGGCCCCACAGCAGCTTGCATTGCTTCACAGCTGGGCCTCATCTGGGAACCTCCAAATCCCAAACAAAGAAGAGGAATCTGCAGATATCTCTGTAGCTCCTGCTGGGTAGCCTCAGGCAGAGGCTAAATTAGCACCTCCTTAGAAATCCAAGACCAGTGTACCCAGTGGTCAGAGTGGGACCATCCAGATTACAACTCCTCAAATCCATAAGGGACACACTCAGGGGGCAGACTCAGTGAGCACCAAATCCCCACTGAAGCAAGTCTTGCCGCAGAAGGGTGTCTCCAGCACAGAAGTTCTCCCACCGTAGACACAGTTGATTCTCACAGCCCAGTGATATCAACTACAATCAAGGCTTAACTACAACAAGACTGTGCACAAAGCCCACAAGGGGGTGCACCAAGAGTGTCCACCTCAGGTAATTGGGGAGGCTGAGCTACTGGGCCATATAGGACACCTAGCACAGAAAGCTACTCTATCAACACAGGGAAGCATAAAAAATGCAGAGACCAAGAAACAGGTCACAAATGACAGAAATGGAGGAAAGCAAACTACTGGATATAGAGTTCAAAACCAAACTCCTAAGGTTTTTCAAGAATTTTCTAGAAACCACTGATAAATTTAGTGAGACCCTGAAGAAATCTAGTGAGACTGCTGATAAATTTAGTGATACCCTCAAGAAATCTAGTGAGACCGCCGATAAATTTAGTGAGACCCTCAAGAAATCTAGTGAGACCCTCTAAGTTACGAAAAAGGACCAACTAGAAATTAAGCATACACTGACTGAAATAAAGAATATTATACAGACTCCCAACAGCAGTCCAGAGGACCGCAAGAATCAAGGCAAAGATCTGAAATACGAAGAAGCAAAAATCACCCAACCAGAAAAGCAAAATGAAAAAAGAATCCAAAAATATGAAGATAGTGAAAGGAGTCTCTGGGACAACTTCAAGCGAACCAACATCCAAATTATAGGGGTGCCAGAAGAAGAGAGAAAGCAAGATATTGAAAACCTATTTGAAGAAATAATGACAGAAAACTTCCCCTACCTGGTCAAAGAAATAGACTTACAAGTCCAGGAAGCACAGAGAATCCCAAACAAAAGGAATCCAAAGAGGACCACACCAAGACACATAATTAAAATGCCAAGAGCAAAAGACAAAGAGAGAATCTTAAAAGCAGCAAAAGAAAAACAGTCAGTTACCTACAAGGGTGTACCCATACGACTGTCAGCTGATTTCTCAACAGAAACTCTGCAGGCCAGAAGGGAGTGGCAAGAAATATTAAAAGTGATGAATACCAAGAACCTACAACCAAGATTACTTTACACAGCAAAGCTATCATTCAGAATTGAAGGTCAGATAAAGAGCCTCACAGATTAAAAAAAAGCTAAAGGAGTTCATCACCACCAAGCCAGTATTATATGAAATGCTGAAAGGTATCCTTTAAGAAGAGGAAGAAGTAGAAAAAGGTAAAGGTACAAATTATGAATAACAAATACACATCTATCAACAAGTGAATCTAAAAATCAAGTGAATAAATAATCTGATGAACAGAATAAACTGGTGAATATAATAGAATCAGGGGCATAGAAAGGGAGTGGACTGACTATTCTCGGGGGGGAGGGGCAGGGGTGTGGGGGTGCAGGAAGAGACTGGACAAAAATCGTACACCTATGGATGAGGACAGTGGGGGAGGGGGGTGATTAGGGCAGAGGGGGGGTGGGAACCGGGTGGAGGGGAGCTATGGGGGGGGGGGGAGAAGAACAGCTATAATAATCTGAACAATAAAGATTTAATTTAAGAAAAAAAAAGAAAAAAAATCACTACTCTATACTAAAGTAAAGGAAAAAAAAAGAAATACAGCCATTTATGACAATGTGGATGGATCTTGAGAATATCATGGTAAGCAAAAAAAGCCAGACAGAAAAAGTCAAAAACCATATGATTTCACTCATATATGGACTATAAAACTAAAAGCAACAAATGAACAAACAAGACAAATGAACAAACAAAAACTCATAGACACAAAAAACAATATGGTGCTTATTGGAGAGAAAGGGGGATAGACGACAGTGAAGGATAGAGGGGGTCATATATGATGACAGAAGGAAACTTGACTTTGGGTAGTGGACACACAATGCAATATGCAGATGATGTATCAAAGAGTTGTACAATTTAAACCTATATAATTTAGTTACCAACGTCACTAATAAATTTAATACAAATAAAATTTTTAAAAAATAAAAGAGAAATTAAGACATTCCCAGATGAACAAAACCAAAGAAGCTTCATAGCTAGCAGATGGGCCCTACAAGAAATGGTTAATGCGAGGTGGTTTTTTGGGGTTTTTTTTTTTAATATATTTTATTGATTTTTTACAGAGAGGAAGGGAGAGAGATAGAGAGTTAGAAACATTGATGAGAGAGAAACATCGATCAGCTGCCTCCTGCACATCTCCTACTGGGGATGTGCCCGCAACCCAGGTAGATGCCCTTGACCAGAATCGAACCTGGACTGGCACAATAATAGGCATATAGATCAATGGAATAGAATAGAGAGCCCAGAAATCGGCCCGAACCAATATGCTCAATTAATATTTGACAAAGGAGGCAAGAACATACAATGGAGCCAAGATAGTCTCTCCAATAAATGGTGTCGGGAAAATTGGACAGATATATGCAAGAAAATGAAACTAGACCACCAACTTACACCATACACAAAAATAAACTCAAAATGGATAAAGGACTTAAATGTACGACAGGAAACCATAAAAATTCTAGAAGAATCCAAAGGCAACAAAATCTCAGGCATATGCCGAAGCAATTTCTTCACTGATACAGCTCCTAGGGCACTTGAAACTAAAGAAAAAATGAACAAATGGGACTACATCAAAATAAAAAGCTTCCGCACAGCAAGAGAAACCATCAACAAAACAACGAGAAAACCCACTGTGTGGGAAAACATATTTGCCAATGTCATATCTGATAAGGGCCTAATCTCCAAAATTTACAGGGAACTCATACAACCTAACAAAAGGAAGATAAACAATCCAATCCAAAAATGGGCAAAGGACCTAAATAGACACCTTTCAAAAGAGGACATTCAGAAAGCCAAGAGACATATGAAAACATGCTCAAAGTCACTAATCATCTGAGAGATGCAAATCAAAACAACAATGAGGTACCATCTCACACCTGTCAGACTGGCTATCATCAACAAATCAACAAACGACAAGTGCTGGAGAGGATGTGGAGAAAAAGGAACACTTGTGCACTGCTGGTGGGAATGCAGACTGGTGCAGCCACTATGGAAGACAGTATGGAGTTTCCTTAAAAAACTGAAAATGGAACTCCCATTTGACCCTGTGATCCCACTTCTAGGAATATATCCCAAGAAACCAGAAACACCAATCAGAAAGGATATATGCACCCCTATGTTCATAGCAGCACAATTCACCATAGCTAAGATCTGGAAACAGCCTAAGTGCCCATCAGTAGATGAATGGATTAGAAAACTGTGGTACATCTACACGATGGAATACTATGCTGCTGTAAAAAGGAAGGAACTCTTACCATTTGCAACGGCATGGATGGAACTGGAGAGCATTATGCTAAGTGAAATAAGCCAGTCAATGAAGGAAAAATACCACATGATCTCACTCATTCATGGATAATAAAGACCATTATAAACTTATGAACAATAATAGATACAGAGGCAGAGCTGCCTCAAACAGATTGTCAAACTGCAGCGGGAAGGCCGGGGAGGGTTGGGGGGCAGGAGGTAGAGGGGTAAGAGATCAACTAAAGGACTTGTATGCATGCATATAAGCATAACCAATGGACATAAGACACCGGGGGATAGGGGAGGCTAGGGGACTGTCTAGGGCGGGGGGATAAAATGGACACATATGTAATACCCTTTGTAATACTTTAAGCAATAAATAAAAAAAAGAAAAAAAAGGAAAAAAAAAGAAAAGAAAAAAAAGAATCGAACCTGGGACCTTTCAGTCCGCAAGCCGACGCTCTAGCCACTGAGCCAAACCGGTTTCGGTGAATGGGAGTTTTTTATGGCTGAAATGAAAGGTAACTAAAGATTCAGTTAAGCATTTAAAAATGTAACTAATAAAGGTTAGACATAGGTAAATATAAAAGACAGCATAAATGTATATTTTTGTTTGTAACACTGTTTTTCCTCATTAAAGTTAAGGAGTTCTACAAAAAACAATAATTATAAACTTTTATTGCTGTGTCTATCTATAGTAATAAAAGCCTAGATGGTCCCGCACTGTTGTGCAACACCCTCACGTCATCACAAGTTGGCCGCCACAAGATGGCCAGCAGAGGAGCGCAGTTGGGGCAAACAGGCCAGCAGGGAAGGGCAGTTGGGGGCCATCGGGCCGGCAGAAGAGGGCACTTGGGGGCCATCAGGTCAGCAGGGGAGGGCAGTTGGGGGCCATCAGGCTGGCAGGGGAGGGTATTTGGGGACTATCGGGCCAGCAGGGGAGCAGTTAGGCATCAATCAGGCCAGCAGGGGAGCAGTTAGGGGGCAATCAGGCTGGCAGGCAGAAGCGGTTAGGAGCCAGCAGTTCCAGATTGTGAGAGGGATGTCCCAGATTGGAGAGGGTGCAGGCCAGGCTGAGGGACACAGCCTGCCCCCATACACATATTTTGTGCACCGGGCCTCTAATTATCTATAATAATCTATAATAATAAAAGTATAATATGCTAATTAGACCAGACTGCCAAACAACCTTCCAGAGGTCCTTCTGGACAACCTTCAGGATAAAGCCGGGGCTGTGAGGGCCCATCACTGAGCCCTGGCCAGGTGGGCAGGGCCTCACTCTGCACAGCATTGATCATAGAGCCCTGGCAGGGTGGGCATGGCGGGCAGGGCCTCCCTATGGGCAGTGATCAATGGCTGAGTCCAGGCCGGGTAAGGAGGGCCTCCGTCACAGAGCCTCAGCAGGGTGGGCAGGGCCTCCCTCTATGCTGGCTCCCATCAATCGCAGAGCCCCAGCAGGGTGGGCAGGGCCTCCCTCTGCAGGGCATCGATCTGGGGGCCCTGTGATTCATCGCCCTACAGAGGGAGGCCCAGGTCATCGGCCAGCAACACTGTGGCGGGTGGGTGGAGCCGGCCAGCTAACTCCTCACAGAGGGAGGCCAAGGCCAGCCAAGCCATGGAACCCCATGCCTTTTGTCCACAGAGGGAGGCGACCAGTAGCGGAGTAGGGGCAGCGCGACACAGATGGCAGGCAGTGGCAGCCTTAGGGGTGGGGCCAGCTGCTGGCAGCCAGGGGAAGAAAAGCCCCAATAGGCCCCTTCCTCTACCAGCCCCGCCCTCAATCGCCCCCCCACTTCTGACCCTGGAAGGAGGGAGGAGGTAGCCTAATTCCACCTGTCCCTCCCTCGGCCTGCGTCGACAACAGAATATGTCTGAAGACCAACTATTGTCACAATGTACCTCTGAAGCCAAAAGAAGCTAGCAGCATCGACACAATGCATCTTAAGACCAGCTATTGGCACAACGTACCTCTGCAGCCAAAAAAAACCCAGCGTCATCAACAGAATATTTCTGAAGATCAACTATTGGCACAACGTACCTCTGAAGCCAAAAGAAAGCTGCGGTGTCGATGGAATATGTCTGAAGACCAACTATTGGCACAACATACTCTGAAGCCAAGAGAAGCCAGATACATTGGGCACAATGTATCTGAAGACCAACTATTGGCACAACGTACCTCTGCAGCCGAAAGAAAGCAGCGTCATCAACAGAAAATGTCTAAAGACCAACTATTAGCACAACATATCTCTGAAGCCGAGAGAAGCCGGTGTTGTCAACACAATGTATCTGAAGACCAACTATTGGCCCAACATACCCCTGCAGCCAAAAGAAAGCAGCGGCAGCGACAGAATATGTCTGAACACCAATTATTGGCACAATGTACCTCCGAAGCTGAAAGAAGCCAGCGTCATAGACAGAATATGTCTGAAGAACAGTATTGACAAGTACTACCAATACTGGTAGGAACTGCCTTCACAGTGAAAATGAAGTAAATGAGGATGCAATTATCGAACATAGTTGTGGCAGAATGGCTATTCCATGTCCATTTTGCCTATCACTAAATTTCTCTGATGAAAAACCATCTGATGGAAAATTTACTCAATGTTGTAGCAAAGGTAAAATTTGTCCAAATAATATACATTTTCCAGGATACTCAGCATATTTTAAGAAATTAATGATAGCCGAAACCGGTTTGGCTCAGTGGATAGAGCGTCGGCCTGTGGACTGAAAGGTCCCAGGTTCGATTCCGGTCAAGGGCATGTACCTGGGTTGCGGGCACATCCCCAGTGGGAGATGTGCAGGAGGCAGCTGATCGATGTTTCTCTCTCATCGATGTTTCTAACTCTCTATCTCTCTCTCCCTTCCTCTCTGTAAAAAATCAATAAAATATATTAAAAAAAAAAAAGAAATTAATGATAAATGAATATTCTGACAGTAAAAATTTCATGGAAAATATTCGTTCGATAAATAGTTCTTGTGCTTCAATGGGTGAAAATATTGCATCACCATCAGGATATGGGCCATACTGTTTTAGAATACATGGACAACTTTATCACCGTACTGGAACTTTACATCCTTCGGATGGTGTTTCTCGAAAGTTTGATCAACTCTATATTTTAGATACGGCAAAGCGACGAGTAAAACATTAGCAATGCCAGAAAACCAAGGTTGCTTGGAAAAACTCATAATCAATATCAACAACCTCATGCATGAAATAAACGAATTAACAAAATCATACAAGATGCTACATGAGGTAGAAAAGGAAGCCAAATCTGAAGCAGCAGCGAAAGGTATTGCTCCCATAGAAGTAACAATGGTGATTAAATGTGATCATAATAATGATCCGGGTAGATATAATTCTCCCTGTGTAACCGAGGTTGCCATCATATTCAGAAACGAAGATGGAGAGCCTCCTTTTGAAAGGGACTTGCTCATTCATTATAAACCAGACACCAATAATCTGAATGCCACTAAAATGAAATAAATCAGTATCCTGTTTCCTATATTAGATGCAATGACATATCCTATTCTTTTTCCACATGGTGAAAACGGCTGGGGGACGGATATTGCATTAAGACTCAGAGATGACAGTGTAATTGGCAATGACACTAGATCAGGGGTGGGCAAACTTTTTGACTCGAGGGCCACAATTGGTTCTTAAACTGGACCAGAGTGCCGGAACAAAAGCATGGATGGAGTGTTTGTGTGAACTAATATAAATTCAAAGTAAACATCATTACATAAAAGGGTACGGTCTTTTTTTTTTTAGTTTTATTCATTTCAAACGGGCCGGATCCGGCCCGCGGGCCGTAGTTTGCCCACAGCTGTACTAGATGAAATGTAAGAACACAAGTCACACAAATGCAGTATTATGGATTTCATCTCTCCATTCAGAACATGTTCAATCCTATTTTAAATGCAGGAAAATTAACTCAACAGTATATTGTTGATTCATATTCAAAAATGGAAGCCAATCAGATAAATTTCATTACAGCAAACCAATCTAAGTTGAGAGTTGAAAAATATAGTGGTTTGATGGATTATATCACATCTAAATCTGAAAATGACAATGTACCGATTGGTAAAATGATAATGCTTACATCATCTTTTGAGGGTAGTTCCAGAAATATGCAGCGGCAATATCAGGATGCTATGACAATTGTAACAAAGTATGGCAAGCCCAATTTATTCATAACCATTACATGCAACCCCAAATGGGGAGATACTACAAACAATTTACAACGTTGGCAAAAAGTTGAAAATATACATGACTTGCTAGCCAGAGTTTTTAATATTAAGCTGAATGCTCTTTTAAATGATATATGTAAATTCCAGTTATTTGGCAAAGTAATAGCTAAAATTCATGTCACTGAATTTCAGAAATGTGGACTGCCTCAAGCTCACATATTATTGATATTAGATATTAGATAGTGAATCCAAATTACGAACAGAAGATGACATTGACCATATAGTTAAGGCAGAAATTCTGGATGAAAGCCAATGTCCTCGACTTTTTCAAATTATAAAATCAAATATGGAACATGGATCATGTGGAATACAAAATCCAAATAGTCCATGTACGGAAAATGGAAAATGTTCAAAGGGATACCCGAAATAATTTCAAAATGTGACTATTGGAAATAGTGATGGATATCCCAAATACAAATGAAGATCTGGTAGCACCATGTCTATTGGAAATAAAGTTGTTGATAACACTTGGATTGTCCCTTATAACCTGTATGTGTGCCTTAAGTGTAACTGTCATATAAACGTTGAAGTCTGCGCATCGATTAGACGTGTCAAATATCTATTTAAATACATCTATAAAGGGCACGATTGTGCAAATATTCAAATTTCTGAAAAAAATATTATCAATCATGACGAAGTACAGGACTTCATTGACTCCAAGTATGTGAGCGCTCCTGAGGCTGCTTGGAGACTTACTGCAATGTGAATGCATGACCAATCTCATGCAATCACAAGATCAGCTATTCATCTGCCAAATGAACAGAATTTGTATTTTCATACTGATGATTTTGCTGAAGTTATAGTTAGGGCTAAAAGGCATAACTCGACTTTGATGGCTTGGTTCTTATTGAATAGAGAAGATTCTGATACGCATAATTATTATTATTGGGATATTCCACAGATTATGTGTTTAATAATTCTTTCTGAATAAAATGCCAAAAGGGTGGGAATAAAGTATTAGACTGTTCACTATGAGTTTTAGAGAACCAGAACAATATTACCTTAGACTTTTGCTTCTGCATGTAAAACGTGCAGTAAGTTTTGATGATCTGCAAACTGTACGAGGTGTAATTTATGATATTTCATGAAGCTGCCAATTATTGAGGATTATCTACACTAATAAAAGAGAAACATGGTAATTGGCGTACGACCACTACCCTTCCCATTGGCTAATCAGGGCAATATGCAAATTAACTGTCAGCCAAGATGGCGGCCGGCAGCCAGGCAGCTTGAAACTAACATGAGGCTTGCTTGCTTCAGTGACAGAGGACTCCAACGTTCCCTGCAGGCCGCTGCAGGCCTCTGAGCCTGCAGTTTCAAACATTGTAACAAATATAAACACTAAACAAAACCCCAGAAACCAGCTTTCAGCTGGCTGGGATCTCTGAGCTGGAGTTGATACAGAGTTTCGAGAACCGAAACAAACCAGATACCTGCTTTCAGAAGCGGAGGCCTAAGAGCTGGAGCCTCAGAGCTAAAGCTGGCCCAGAATAAAAAAAAAAAAGAAGAAGAAAAGGAGCAGTTGGGAGCTTCAGTCACCCGCCAGCCTGAAAACAGCCCTCAGCCCCTCACCCAGACTGGCCACGCACCCCAGTGGGGACACCCACCCTGAAGGGTGTGTGACCAGCTGCAAACAGCCATCATCCCCTCATCCAGGCTGGCCAGGCACCCCAGTGGGGACCCCCACCCTGATCCAGGACACCCTTCAGGGCAAACCAGCCGGCCCCACCCGTGCACCAGTCCTCTATTCTATATAGTAAAAGGGTAATATGCCTCCCAGCACTGGGATCAGCGGAGCTGAGAGGCCTCCTGGCACTGGGATCAGTGTGACAGGGGGCAGCGCCCAAACCCCCTGATTGGCCTGCGGCTCTGTGTGTGACAGGGGGCAGGACCACAACCTCCTATCGGCCCTGCTCTGTTCGTGACAGGTGAAGGCGCCCCAACCCCCTGATCGGCCCTGCTCTGTGGATGATAGAGGGCGGCGCCCCAATCCCCTGATCCGCCCTGCTCTGTGTGTGACAGGGGGTGGTGTGCCAGCTCCCCTATCAGCCCTACTCTGTGAGTGACAGGGGGGAGCTCCTCAACCCTCTGATGGGCCCTGCTCTGTGCATGACAGGGGAGAGCTCCCCAACCCCCTGATTGGCCCTGCTCTGTGCGTGAAAGGGGGTGGCGCCACAACCCCCCAATCGGCCCTACCCTGAGCGTGACTGAGGGTGGCATCGCAACCTCCCAATCCGCCCTGCTCTGTGCATGACAGGGGGCGGTGCCCCAACTCCCCAATCCGCCCTGCTCTGAGCCCAACCAGGGGCTGCACCTAGAGATTGGGCCTGCCCTCTGCCACCCGGGAGCAGGCCTAAGCCAGCAGGTCGTTATCTCCCGAGGGGTCCCAGACTGCGAGAGGGCACAGGCCAGGCTGAGGGACCCTCCCCCTCCCCCCCCCCCCCCCCGCGCGTGCACAAATTTTTGTGCACCGGGCCTCTAGTTAATCAATAACACTATCTGGAAAGATACAATTGATGATGTGATCATCCTTAATATACCCAAACAACTACGGCAACTTTTTGCATATATATGTGTGTTTGGATGTCCTTCTGATGCAGATAAATTATAGGATGAGAATAAATCTCATTTTATTGAAGATTTTTGTTGGAAATTATACTGAAGAGAAGGTGCCTGTATGAACTGTGAAATGCATGTCCTTAAGGAAATTCAAGAGGTATTCACATTGCATAGAATGAAATGTTCACATTTCAAACTTCCGGAATATGCTTTATTAAGGAATACAAATACATGTGATCAATCGTACGAGCAACAAAAGGCAGAGATTTTGATAAATTCTCTGAATGATAAACAGTTGGAAGCCTTTCAGACTATAACTTCAGCTATCGAAGATCAAACTGTATACCCCAAATGCTTTTTCTTGGATGGTCCAGGTGGTAGTGGAAAAACATATCTTTATAAAGTTTTAATACATTATATTAGAGGTCGTGGTGGTACTGTTTTACCCACAGCATCTACAGGAATCACTGCAAATTTACTTCTCAGTGGAAGAACCTTTTATTCCCAATATAAATTTCCAATTCCATTAAATGAAACTTCAATTTCTAAACTCGATATAAAGAAAGAACTTGCTAAAACCATTAAAAAGACCAAACTTCTCATTATTGATGAATGCACCATGGCATCCAGTCATGCTATAATCGCCACAGACAGATTTCTAAGAGAAATTATGAATTTGAATGTTGCATTTGGTGGGAAAGTTCTCCTTCTCGGATGGGATTTTTGACAATGTCTCAGTATTTTACCGCATGCTATGCAATCGGCCATAGTACAAACGAGTTTAAAGTACTGTAATGTTTGGGGATGTTTCAGAAAGCTGTCTCTTAAAACAAATATGAGATCAGAGGATTCTGCTTATAGTAAATGGTTAGTAAAACCTGGAGATGGCAAACTTGATAGCAGTTTTAATTTAGGAATGGATATTATTGAAGTCCCCTGTGAAATGATTTGTAACAGATCTATTATTGAAGCTACCTTTGGGAATACTGTATCTTTAGATAATAAAAATATATCTAAACATGCGATTCTTTGTCCAAAAACTGAGCACATTCAACAATTAAAATGAAGAAATTTTCACACATATTTGAGTGATGTTTCCACTGATTCAACAGATGATGATGAAGATGAAAATTTTCCCATAGAATTTCTTAATAGTATTACTCCTTTGGGAATGCGTGTCATAAATTAAAATTGAAAGTGGGTACAATCATCATACTGAGAAATCTTAATAGTAAATGGGGTCTTTGTAATGGTACTAGATTTATTATCAAATGATTGCGATTTAACATTATTGAAGTTGAAGTATTAACAGGATCTGCAGAAGGAGAGGTTGTTCTGATTCCAAGAATTGATTTGTCCCCATCTGACACTGGCCTCCCATTTAAATGAATTCAACGACAGTTTCCCGTGATGCCAGCATTTGTGATGACTATTAATAAATCACAAGGACAAACTGTAGACAGAGTAGGAATATTCCTACCTGAACCCATTTTTGGACATGGTCAGTTATATGTTGCTTTCTCTCAAGTTCAAAGAGCATGTGATGTTAAAGTTGTAAATACTTCATCACAAGAGAAATTAGTCAAGCACTCTGAAAATGTTTTCACTCTTAATGTGGTATACAGGGAGATATTAGAATAAGTTTAATCAATTTAGCAGTCATTGTTTGTATCAATGTTGTTTTTATATCATGTTTTTGTTGTTTTCATATCATGTTTTTGTTGTTTTTATATGTCTTTGTAGTTGTTATATCATATTTTTATTGTTCATTTATTAATAAATTTATATATTATTTTCATATACATCTTACTAATTTTCTTTCATCTCTGACACTTCTATTATAGAGAAAGGGCAAACAGCAATATTAAAATATTTCCTCCAATTAATTCCCTTTCAATGTGCACTAATTTCATGCACTGGGCCACTAGTAAAAATATATTTTTCATGACAATAAGCACAAAGGGGGAATGGAATAGATCTACATAGCAGAAAAATCATTTGTAAGCTGCCAAAATTAACCCAAACCAGACTGTTAAGATGTTAACTGTAATTGCCAGAGCAATCATTAAGCCAGGTTGGAGTGCCTCAGTGGCTGAGCATGAACCTGTGAATCAGGAGGTCACGGTTTGATTCCTGGTCAGGGCAAATGCACAGTGGTGGGTTCAATCCCCAGTAGGGTGCATGCAGGAAACAGTCAATCAAAGATTCTCTCTCATCATTGACGTTTGTCTGGTTTGGGTTAATAACATTTGTCTCTCTCTCCCTCTCCCTTCTTCTCTGAAATCAATAAAAATATATTTATTTTTTTAAAAAAGTGTTTCTTTTTTAAAAAATACAGAAAAGAAAAACAATATAGTTAACATCAAACGTAAAACTTGTAAAAAAAAAAAAAAAAAAGAACTTAAGAAATATACAGCTGACCTTTGAACAATACAGGAAATAGCGGTGCTAACCCACTGCAGTTGAAAATCCACTATTACTTTTAACTCCCCATAACCTAACTACTGATATCCTACTACTGATTTGAAGCCTTACTAATAATACAAAGTCCATTAAGACATATTTTGTATGCTATATGTATTGTACATTATATTCTTATAATAAAGTAAGCTAGAGAAAAGTATGTTATTAAGAAAATCACAGGAAGAGTAAATACATTTTACAATACTACATGTATTTATTTTTCTATTTTTTTAAATATATATTTTATTGATTTTTTACAGTGAGGAAGGGAGACGGATAGAGAGTTAGAAACATCCATGGGAGAGAAACATCCATCAGCTGCCTCCTGCACACCCCCTACTGGGGATGTGCCCACAACCAAGGTACATGCCCTTGACCGGAATCGAACCTGGGACTCTTCAGTCCACAGGCCGACGCTCTAGCCACTGAGCCAAACTGGTCAGGGCAATTGAAAAAAATCTCCTGGAAGTAGATCCATACAGTTTAACCCATGTTGTGGTAGTTCAAGGGTCAACTGTATAATTTAAAAAAACACCAATGGAATTTAAATGGTGCACTAGAAAACATCTATTTCATACAAAAGAAGACAGAAATAGGAGAATAATACATATACAAAATAAATAGCAGGATTCGTAAATCCTAAAGTAATCACATCAAATATAAGTGGATTAAACACTCCAATCCCCAAGTGGATAACTGACATATAAATGTTTTAAAATCCTATCTAATAATAGACAAACATGGTAATTGACTATACCTTCGCTACGCTTCCCATTGGCTAATCAGCGTGATATGCAAATTAACCACCAACAAAGATGGCAGCTAATTTGCATACTGCAGGCAGGGCAGGACAGTGCGAGCCGCCAGCGTGAGCCACCATCCAGGTGCCCATGTGTGACCCCAGAAGCCGCCTGCCGGCCATCTGTGTGCACAGCACAGCGGCCGGCAGAGCAGGGCACGGCGGATCATGATCCGCCTGCCCTGCCCTGCTGCCACCAGGCCTGCTGTCCATGTGCACGGTGTGGGGGCCGGCTGGGTGGGGCACAGCAAATTGCGATCCACCACGCCCTGCCCCACCCTGCCGTGTGCAGCGGGCAGCAGGCAGCGGGGCGGCACAGCAGAGGGCCTGCCATCTGTGACCCAGCACGGGATCCGGGCCTGCCATCTGCCACCCGAGGAGCCGGCCTAAGCCAGCAGGTGGTTATCTCCTGAGGGGTCCCAGACTGTGAGAGGGCACAGGTCCGGCTGAGGGACACGCCCTCACCCCCCACCCCCTCCACCCTCCGCCAGTGCACAAATTTTTGTGCACCGGGCCTCTAGTATATATATTTATATAAAATTAGCCCCAGTGGTGTGGCTCCATGTTTGAGTGTCAACCTATGAACCAAGAGGTCACAGTCCGACTCCCAATCGTGGCACATGCCCAGGTTGTGAGCTCTACCCCCAGTGGGGGGGATGCAGGAGGCAGCCAATCAATGATTCTCTCTCATCATTGATGTTTCTATCGTTCTCTCACTCTCCCTTCCTCTCTGAAATCAATATATATATATATATATATGTATATATATATATATATATATGTATATATGTATATATGTATATATATATATTACATGCTTTCTACAAGAGACATACACTATAGATTCAAAGACAAACAGGTTGAAAGTAAAATGATGGACACAATAGCATGCAATCTGTACCCCAAAGAAAGTTGAAGTGTCTATACTTACATCATATAAAACAGATTTCAAGACCAAATTTTTTACTAGATGCAAAGGTCATTTTATAATGTCAAAAGGACCAATCCATCAAGAAAGTATAACAATACTAAACATAAATACATCTGAAAATAGAGCCCCAAAACACATGAATCAAAAACTAAAAGAACTGCAGGAATAAATAAGCAATTCAATAATAGTACTGAGATATTTCAACACTCCCCACCCCCTCAATAAAAAATAGAAAAACTAGACAGAAGATCAACAAGAAAAAAAGGACTTGGAAATATTATATTCCACCTAGACCTAACAGACATCTATAGAATACACCATCTAACATCAGCAGGTTACATATTTTCTCAAGTACCTATGGAATATTCTCCAGGATAGACAATATTCGACTACAAAACAAATCTCAATAAATTTAAGGGGACTGAAATCATACAAAGTATGTTCTCTGACCATCTTACAAATCAATAACAAAATACACAAATATGTGGAAATTCGACAACACAACCCTATATAACATAATGGATCAAAGAAGAAATCATGAAAATGCATGAAAACACAAATACAACATACTAAAATATGAGAAACAGTTGAAACAATGTTCAGTGAGACTTTATAGCTGTAAACTCATTTTTTAAAAATCTCAATGCTATATCTTGACCATCCACTTTAAGAAACTAGAGAAATAAATAAATAAAAGGAGCATATTAAACCCAAAGCAAGCAGAATGAAGTAATAAGCATGAGAGCAGAAATAAAATTGGGAACAGGAGGAAAAAAAATCAATGAAACCATAGCTTGGTCCTCTGGAAAGAGGGGGTGGATTGTTATGGTCTGAATGTGTACCCATCAAATTCCTATGTTGAAATCATAACTCAAAAAGCTGGTGGTATTAGAAGGTGGGGCGTTTGGAAGGTGATTAGGTAATGAAGGTGGAGCACACATGAATGGAATTAGTGCTCTTATAAAAGAGATCCCTATCCCTGTCTATCACATGAGGACCCAGGAAAGAGGGCTCTCACCAGAATGCAACCATGGTGGCACCTTCATCTTAGATTTCCCAGCCTCCAGAACTGTGAGAAATGAAACTACATAGTCTGTAGTATTTTGTTATACAGTCAAACCTCGGTCCTTGAACATCTTCCAATGTTCACGGAAAATGTCTTGGTTGTCAGGTTCTTGACTGACAACCCTTTCATGCTGATACCTGTATGATCACTCACAGGTCTTTCAGGCAACAAATGAGAGAATGTGCAAATGAGAGTATGAGTCAGTTTCCCACTAAACTACTCCCAGGAAATCGTGCTCTGAATATTTTCATGTTGTTTTGCTTTTGTTAATGCTTATTATTATTATTAAATACATACAGTAAGTTACGATGGGTCCTAAGAAAGTTAGTGAAGCAGCAAAGTGAAAAGGAAAGTTGTGAGAATGATAGAGCTTAAAAAAGAAATAATTGCAAAGTATGACAGAGCTGTTTGCGTGTCTGATCTGGCTACTGAGTGTGGCATGGTGAAATTGATGATTAGCACAATTTTAAAACATAAAGAGGCCATCAACAATGCTGATATGGGGAAAAAAAAAAAAAAAAAGAATGTTGATATGCCCTGGCCAGTGTGGTTTGAGCATCAGCCAGCGCACCAAAGGGTTATGGGTTGGATTTCTAGTCAAGAGCACGTACCTGGTTTGCAGGTTTGGTCCCCAATCCCAACAAATCAATCGATGTGTCTCTCTCACATCGATGTTTTTCTCTCTCTTTGGCAATCTCTCTCTCTCTCTCCCTCTCACTTCCTCTGTCTCCCAACACCCCTCTCTTCCACTAATTCTGAAAAATCAATGGAGAAAATATCTTCATGTGAGGATTAACAAGAACAAAATGTGCAGATGTGGCTAACGGTGTAAAAGTGCTCACAAAACAATGATCACAGACAATTAAGAAAGGTTAAAATAGCTAATTATTTGGGGGTCTGGAACACATTAATTTAATTTACGTTATTTCTAATGGGAAAAATGACTTGGTTTTTCAAACAAACCACTTCTTGAACAGCCTTCTGGAACAAATTAAGTTCAAGAACTGACGTTCCACTGTACCAGCCTGGATGAGTTAAAACAAGGATATATCTCAAAGTCAGAAATGAAAGGGGGGAATATTATAATCTAACAACCTACGTAAATAAAAATATGTCATAAGGGAAAACTATAAACAATATTTTTGTAACCTATATCAAATGGATAAATTCCTAGAAAGATAAAAACTATCAAATCTAACTAAAGAAGAAAATGAAAATCTAAACAGACCCATAAAAACCTGAGAGTTTGAATCAGTAATCAAAACTTCTCACAAACAGCCCTAACCGGTTTGGCTCAGTGGATGGAGCATTGGTCTGGGGACTGTAGGGTCCCGGGTTCGATTCCGGTAAAGGGCATGTACCTTGGTTGTGGGCACATCTCTAGTAGGGGGTGCGCAGGAGGCAGCTGGTCGATGTTTCTAACCCTCTATCCCTCTCCCTTCCTCTCTGTAAAAATAAATAAAATATATTTTTTAAAAAAAACACAATTTCTCACAAACAAAAACCCAAATCAAGTGGTTTCACTGGTGAATTCTACCAAACTTTAAAAAAGAATTAACCCAATCTTTCACAAATCTTCCAGTCTTATTCAATGAGTCAGCATTATCCTGATACCAAAAGCAGAAAAAGACTTCAAAAGTTTAAAAGGATAATACAGCAATATCCTTTATGAATATACACACAAAACCTTCAACAAAATATTATCAAGCCAAATCCACCAACATATAATAAAGATTATACATACACCCGCAAATCAAATCCAGTAAAATAACAGAGAGTCAGTTTATAAGCTCTGGATCTTCACCTCCTATAAATTCTTCAAAACCAAGGAAACCCGGCATATATCCCTACCATTCCATTAAAATGTGTTAGAAAAAAGTTACTAATAACCTTCTAAAAACAGGACCTATTATCTCTGCAAGTCTTTATGAAGCTACTAGAGGTCCAGTGCACGAAATGCATGCATGGGTAAGGTCCCTAGGCCTGGCCAGCAATCAGGGCCAATCGGGGCCTTCCAGCTGCCAGCCAGGGTCTTCCTTCATTCTGCGCCACCCCCTGGTGGTCAGCGCACGTCGCAGGGAGGGATCGAACTCCCGGTCTCCTGGTCAAACTCCTGAGGGGACACTTTGCATATTAGCCTGTTATATATATACTAGAGGCCCAGTGCACAAAATTTGTGCATGGGTGGGGTCCCTAGCAGCTGCAGGCTGCCAGTTGCCAACCGGGACCTTTCTTCTTTCCGTGCCACCTCCTGGTTATCAGTGTATGTCATAGAGAGCGATCAAACTTCTGGTTGGTCGAACTTCAAAGGGGACACTTTGCATATTAAGCTTTTATATATATAGATAGATTCTCTTCCCAAAACTCTATTCACTTCATTTTAAATACCTCTAATTCAGATTTTCTCATTTGCTAGCCACAAAAAAAGTAATAGGAAAATCTGAGTTCTAGTCCTAACCTTGCAGATAATTCATTATGATAATGTTAGCTATTAATTATTGAACTGTTATTATACATATAACATTTTATAAATATTACTAGTAGCCCTATGCACGAATGCGTGCGCCAGTAGCTCTCTGCAGGTCCTCGCCGCTCCATGTCCGCTGCCCATAGGCTCTCCGCAGCCCAGAGGCCCATCAACAGCCAGGCACGGCCAGAGGCCCATCTGCAGCTAGGCACGGAATGCTTGCCTCATCGCCAGGGCAACGACGCAAGCGTTCAGCACCCAAGCCTGGCCAAAGGCCCATCCGCGGCCGGGGTGGAACGCCAACAGTTCCCCCCCCCCCCCACTCGCACCCCAGCTGCTCCATGCCCGCTGCCCAGAGGCCCTCCGTGGCCAGGGTGGAATGCTTGCCTCGTCGACATAGCAACAAAGCAAGCATTCCACCAGGCTGATCACCCTGCCCACTTTCAGCGGCCACTCCACCAGGACTGGGGGACTCCGGCAGGACTGAGAGGACTGGGCACCACCATCTTGTTGCTATGGGCACTGCCATATTTTGTGATGGAGTGATGGTTAATTTGCATATTACCTTTTATTAGATAGGATTTTATACAATCCTCTAAACAACTTTAGGCTAATTTTCTATTTGTAAAATTAGAGTATCTAAGAAGCAGAGAAGTTAAGTGAGATGCCAAAGGCGTATCCATTATTTGAATAATTAGGTCTGTTTAACTTCAAAGTTGGCCTTTTAATTTTGTCTCATTGTAACATGAAGCAAATCCTTTACATCTTCCAATATTTGGTTCCTTCATCTGAAGGAGGTTGCATATATATCATCTCTGAAGCACACATACCTCATATATTACAATGAAATTAAAAGCTTTATTAAAAACTTTTCTCAAGTTGCAGAAAAGACACGGAAAATGTTCCAAAGGCACAATGCTCACAAAGAGCACAAAGATAACCGCTGTTTTCCTATTCTGATATTTTGCCTAGAATTTAGAAAGGTGAACAGTTCTATATACCCATTTTAAAAATCTCCTAGCAGCCCCAGGCCAGGTGGCTCAGTTGGATGGAGTGTTGTCACATACACCAAAAAGGTTGCAGGTTCAGATTCCCAGTCAGGACAGATACCTAGGTTCTGGGTTTGATCCCCAATTGAGGAGCAAACAGGAGGCAACCGATTGACATTACTCTCTATTTCAATGTTCCTCTCTCTCCCCCCACCCCGCCCCGCCCACTTTAACTCTCTTTAAAATCCATAAATCATATCTTTAGGTGAGGATTTTAAAAAAATAATCTCCTAGCAGCCTCAGAAAAAGTGCACTGTTCTGTCCATGACAGAAATGGCAATTATGTGGAAAGCTATGCATGGTATAAACTGAATTAAAGATCATAATATACAAAGATTCTAAAAGTCAATCAGCATTATACAAGTGTTAACTTGATCTAATTATACAAATGAAAATATGTACCGTTCATTATGCTCTTGATAAACGAGTCTGGACTTCTCCAGTAGATATTTTTCAACATAGGCACTAGAAGAAAAATAAAATTGGTTAGTATAATTAATATAAGGTAGACAAATATTTTTTCAAAGAAGATGAAAAAGTATAAAGAAGGCTATCCAGATCATTTCAGTACATTTACCATTAGTAAACGTGTATGGATACTGTTAGAGTGTTATCCATGTTTGATTCATAAATCATAAATCTTTTTGTTTTATTTTGTTTTTCTTTCAATAAGCAAAATAAAGCCAGAAGTTCAAAACATGGCACACAAGAACTTCCTGTAACATAAGGTAGACCTTACTTTCTTTCCAGGCTCATCTACCACACTGTACATTATTTCAAATATCATACTTTGGCCAGACTACTAAATAGGACTCAAAAATATACGTTCTTTACATATTAATGCTATTGCCACATTCTGAAATCAATTATTATTTACTGATTTACTCGGAAAGTATTCATTAATTGTGCACTGTGCTAAGCATTGTTCAAATATGGAAATACATGATACACTACCTATTCCCAAGGGGATTACAAAATAGTGGAGGAAATAAGTAAATTAGCAGCTACAATACTGAGTTGATTGGGTTTATTATAGAACAATAACCAATTATAGATGTAGTAGGAGGAACACATAAGATTTAATCCAAGAAGGAAAAAGGATGTAAGGAAGAATTCTCACAGAGGTTGAATACATAGTGCACAGTAAACATTCATTAAATATACCTAGTAAGTGACTAAATGACTCTGAAATCTGAAAGACTGCCCAGAATAAGACAAGGAGAACTGCCTTTATGTAAAGGCATAAAAGAAGGAAACCTATCAACTTTAGGGAAGATACTTAACATGGCTAGAGAATGAGACAGGCAAGTGGATTAGATCAAGAAGAACAATATATGGTGTGCCAGAAGAAAGGAATTTATCCTGAAAGTAATAAGGAACTTGAACATGAATTGTATTTCTGATGTTATTATCTTTATCCAGTCTGTGTCCTTCAAATCTTCAATACCTCTTTATCCAAATTGGAGCAATTGGTTAAGCTCTAACAAGAAAAAGAAATTCTACAAATATAAAAGCTTTAGACTACTGAACCCAAATTACTTAGCATTAACCTCTTGGGGTCAAAATCTGATTCTTAAGTTTTTATCTCCCTCAGTTCCCTCCCATAGCATGCTCTGGATTTCAGCCACTCCCAAATACAGGCTAATCCCTCAAGAAAGATATTCACTCCTGAATATATTGCTCACGGTCTTCCTTCCACTTCTAATTCTGTAGACTATTCCCACTATCTAGCAGATTCAATTCATTTATTAAAATGAAGCTCAAATGTACCTTCTTTGCAAACTGTCACTACTATCACCAGTAATTAAAATTTATCATTTCTTCTGAATTATCATTATTACCTCTAATCTAAACTACTGAAACCGGGTCTTATTGGTCTAAAATGGGAAAAGGAGAACTAACAAACTAGTGTGTTAAATTCGTATACACACCCTGCATATCTTTGAGTATTAATTTCTCCACTTATAAAATAAAGGCATCTATGTTAATAAGTGAGATTGATCTGTATTTTGATTATGCTTAAGTCTTATCGCTTTACTTTTTGTATGTATGTACGTATGTATGTATGTATGTAATTATATGAGTTTGTTTCAGTCAAGCTGACAATATATGCTGGGAAGCAAGGTCTCAAATGCTTCTGCATTTAGATTTAAAATTTTTGACCAACACTATATGTATTCTTACCCCTCGCCCCCAAGAAAACAAAAGCAAAAACAAGGATAATTTTACAATGGCAAACAAGTTTAATAGCTCATTCCTTTCCTGAGTTAAGGAATGTTAATTTTCAAAGGTACAGTTTGGTACTTTTACTCATAAAAGCGGGATGCAGTCACGTCTGGCTGCTCTTTCCTAGTATTTATGATTGTGTTGTTGGAGACATTACTAATGGGTAAAGTTGAGTATATTGCTTTGTAACTTCCAAAGTAGCATTATATACATTCATTGATTCTTAAGACAATTTAATGATTTAGAAATGGCTGATGTTTATTTTCTCATTTTATAGATGAAATTCAGGATCCTCTATGTTAAGTGACTACCTAAAAGGGTTCAACTTTCTCTTAAATCAATAATGATCAAAAAAATATTTATCTTGAGTAGTAAGTCAACAAATAGACCCAAGATAAAAAATCACCTTTTCGAGTGCTCTCCCTCCCAGGAGCATGTTGGCACCTTCCCCTTTGGTTTCTTCTTTCCCTACAAGCATGCATCACCTAAACTCTAAGGGACCCCATGAGATGGTCAACCAGGGAAGAAATGGGCAGAGGCAGCTAACCCACCAAACCTGACTTCCCAGCAAGCTAAAGCAGCCCCACCTCAGCTCATTTCTTCCCTATAACATTTTTATTAAATTTATCTTTATTGTTGAAAGTATTACAGATATCCCCTATTCCCCCATTGATCCCCTTGACCTCACTCCCACACCACCCCAGACCTTCTCAGTACTATTGTCTGCGTCCATGGAATATGCATATACATGTATAAATTCTTTGGTTAATCTCTTCCTAAACCCCCTACCCCCTTCCCTCTGAGATTTTCAGTCTGTTCCATGGCTCTGGATCTATTTTCTTCACCAGTTTATTTTATTCACTAGAGGCCCGGTGCACAAAAATTTGTGCACAGGGGGAAGAGGGGTGTCCCTCAGCCCGGCCTGTGCCCTCTCGCAGTCTGGGACCCCTCGGGGGATGACCACCTGCTGGCTTAGGCCCGCTCCCCAGGGGATTGGGCCTAAGCTGGCAATCAGACATCCCTCTGGCAGCCTGAGAGCCCTCGGGGGATGTCCACTTGCCAGTGGAGAGCAGGCCTAAGCTGCATTCTGACATCCTTAGTGCTGCTGAGGAGGCGGGAGAGGCTCCCACCACCACCACTGTACTGGTAGCCGTCAGCCTGGCTTGTGGCTGAGCAAAGATTCCCCCTGTGGGAGCGCACTGACCACCAGGGGGCAGCTCCTGCATTGAGCATCTGCCCCCTGGTGGTCAGTGTGTGTCATAGTGACCAGTCATTCCCAGTCTTTCTGCTGTTAGGGTCAGTTTGCATATTTCCCTTTTATTATATAGAATAGAGGCCTGGTGCACAGGTGGTGGCCGGCTGGTTTGCCCTTCAGGGTGAGGGTCCCCACTGGGGTGCCACTGGGGTGCCTGGCCAGCCTGGGTGACGGGCTTATGGCTGTTTTCAGGCTGGCCACACCATCTTTAGGGTTGGGGGTCCCCACTGGGGTGCCTGGCCAGTCTGGGTGAAGGGCTGAGAGCCGTTTTCAGGCTGGCCAAGCCTCCCCAGAAACAGAAGCTCCAAGCCTCTCCTTTTTGTCCTTTTTTTTGGGGGGGGGGGGATTTATTTACCTTCTATAATTGAAACTTTGTAGCCTGGAGTGGAGCTCAGAGCTGGCCAGGGCTTGGCTTCCTCCATCGCCAGGGGCAACCCAAGGCTCCAGCTCAGTGGCCACGGCCGGCTGAAAGCAGGTATCTGAGGTTTATTTACCTTCTATAATTGAAACTTTGTTGCCTGAGTGGAGCTCAGAGCTGGCCAGGGCGGGTGGGAGGGAAAGCCTCCTGCGCTCCAGCTCCATGGCCACGCCAGCTGAAAGCAGGTATCTGGGGTCTATTTACCTTCTATAATTGAAACTTTGTTGCTTAGAGTGTACCTCAGATCCAGGCCGCGGCAGGCAGGGAACCTTGTCTTCCTCCATCACTGGAACAAGCAAGCCTCCTGCTCATTCCAGCTCTGTGGCTACCGGCCGCCATCTTTGTTGGCAGTTAATTTGCATATCTTGCTGATTAGCCAATGGAAGGCGTAGCGAAGGTATGGTCAATTACTATGTTTGTCTATTATTAGGTAAGATTAGATTCCAAAAGAAAAAAGTTTTAAAAAATTTTAATGCAGACACCATTAACAATCTGCTTCCCACTGTTGGTTTGGATCAGTGGATAGAGCATCGGCCTGAGAAAAAAGGTCCCAGGTTCAATTCCAGTCAAGCTTCTCCTGGGCCCAGGCCCTGGTCAGGGCTCATGCAGGAGGCAACCAATTGGTGTGCTTCTCTCACATCGATGTTTCTCTCTGACTTTCCCTCTCTGCCACTCTCACTAAATATCAATGGAAAAATATCCTTGGATGAGGATTAACAAAAAAGAAAAAAGAAAAAACAATGCTTCCCAGTATCACTATTCTCATTAAAGAGCAAATGAACAACCTATGGCTAATAAAGGAATAATCCTATACAATAAAAGCCTAATATGCAATTTGAGTGAACAGTGGAACGACCGGTCGCTATGACGTACATTGACCACCAAGGGGGAGATGCTCAATGCAGGAGCTGTCCCAGCCCGCAGTCCCCAGGGCAGCCAAGGTGGGTGCCAGTGGGGGGCACCCGATCACCCCGCCAGGTGCCCCACAGATCAACCCTGATCACCGGCCAGGCCTAGGGACCCTACCTGTGCACAAATTTCATGCACCAGGCCTCTAGTCATCTATAATAATAAAAGGGTAATATGCTAATTAGACCAGATATCCTTCCGGACTAAGCTGGGGCCTGAGGAAAGGTGGGTCTGGAGTGCCTGCCAGTGGCTGGTGGAAAGCCCGGGTCCGGGTGCCTACCAGCAGCCAGAGGGAAGCCGGTGCCAGCAGCTAGGGGAAGGAAAGCCTACTCTTGCACGGATTTCGTGCATCGGGCCACTAGCAAAAATATAAACATGCTCCAAAGCCTGACATTGCTACTTACCCAAGTACAGTGCCTGTTTCTTGGTAATTTACTTGAATAAACTTGCCAAAACGACTTGAATTATTATTATGAGCTGTCTTTGCATTTCCAAAGGCCTGTCAAAATAAATAGTTCTCATTAATTTAATTTTCAAAAAATGAAAAATCCTATGTAGGAAAAATCCTAAGAAACAAAATGCTAAAGAAACAGCAGAAAAAGAATTCATTTATACCTTCACCCTCATATAGTTCAGGTAAAGTAAAAGAAAACAACTACTAATTGAAATAAAAACAAGTAGACAGTATTTAATGCTATTGGGTAAAATAAAACTTAATTTTAAAAACTTAATGCTGATTCAAATTTAAATTTCACGTTCTAGAATCAACAAATTATCATAATATATTTATATATATACTTTTAGTTGATTGATTTACTTATTGATTTTAGAGAGAAAAATATGAATTTGTTATACCACTTATTTATTCATTCATTGGTTGATTCTTGTATGTGCCTCGACCAGGAATGGAACCCACCACCTTGGCATATCAGGACGACTCTCTAACCAATTGAGCTACTCAACCAGGGCAATATATGTGTGGTATATTTCTAATCTTGCTAAACTGAAATTTTAAAACGCTAGGTAAAAAATACAACAAAATAATTAAAATTTTAGAATAGTATAAATAAAATAAAGTTTCATTGCACAATGTACTACAATTTATTACACCTAATTAAAAGTAAAGTAATATTTTTAAAAAAATAAAAATACAAAGGCTCCCTAAATTATTACCTAAAGTATATACCATACAATTAAATATTTCCCAGCAATAAAGATGAACTACTGGTAATGACATCAATATTGATGAATATTAAACATTATGTCACAGGAAGAAACCAGACACAAGAATACATATTGTAATATGAAATTCTAGAAAAAACAAAACAATAAAATCAGGAAGCATCTTACAAGTTGTTTGGAAATAAGCATGGGGTTGAAAAATGTCTACAAAGGGGAGAAACAAGTTGGCGGCATAGGTAAACACCTGTTCTTGCTGCCTCCCACAACCATATAAAAATTACAACTAAAATATGACCACTATCATCCAGAACTGTGGGAAAGCTGACTGAGTAGAAGCGCTACAACTAGAGAGGTAAGAAAGTAAGTGCACTGAGACTGGTAGGAAGTGTGGATGCATGGAATGGTCTTGCCCCCGGGTGTGCAGCTCCTTTAGTTGGGAGGGAGATACAAGCTCCCCCTTGCTCTGAGCTCCAGTGCTGGGTGAGGCTCTGGGGGACCCAGACAGATAAGGGGAGAAACTGGACTGTCTGGCATCGGGGCAGGAACGCAGGGGCGGCTTTCTTCCAGACGGAGATGCTGGCAATGGTCACTGTTCCTTTTTGGGACCACCCCCATCCCAGGGCGGAATGACAGCCATTGCTGTTTGATCTGCCCAGGAGAGTCCCTGAGACCCCTCCTTCCCAAATTTACAAACCCACCCAAGCTGTGCCCAGCGGCTTTTGCATATGAATGGCCTGTCCTTTCTCAGCCTAAAACTTGTTAAACAAGCTGCAGCTGGGTCAGGGAGCCCCAAAGCCATCAAAAGAAGGCCCAAGGCCACACCAGCAGCAGCCTGCCTTACTTCACAGCTGGGCCTCGTCTGGGCACTTCCAAACCTGATACAAAGAGGAGGAAATTGCAGATCTCTCTGTAGCTCCAGCTGGGTGGCCACAGGCAGTGGATGACTATGCACCTCCTTGGAGATCCAAGACTCAGTGTACCCAGTGGTCAGTGTAAGACCATCCAGATTACAGCTCTTCACATCCATGAGCGACAAACTCAAGGGACAGACTCAGTGAGCACCAAAGCCCCACTGAAGCAAGTCCTGCCCCATAAGAGTGTCTCCTGCACAGCAGATCTTCCATTGTAAACACAGCTGGTCCCATAGCCAATTGAGCTGGAGGTCAATTCCTACCAGTGTTACTAACAGCAATCAAGGCTCAACTATAACAAGACTGTGCACACAGCCCACAAAGGGGTGCACCAAGAGTGTTCACATCAGGTGATTGGGGAGGCTGAGCCACTGCGCCCTATAGAACACCTACTACACAAGGCCACTCTATCAACTCAAGGAGACTTAGCAGCTACCCAATACATAAAAATGAACACAGGGAAGCAGGCAAAATGTAGAGATAAAGAAACATGTCAAAAATGAAAGAAATGGAAGAAAGCAAACTATTGGATACAGAGTTCAAAACCACTTACATGATTACTCAAGAATCTTCTAGAAACCTCAGAGGAACTTAGGCCTACAAGGATCTTAGTGAGAATGCCAAAAAAATGGAAAAGGACCAGTCAGAAATTAAGCTACACTGACTGAAATAAAGAATAATACAGAAGGATTCAAGAGTAGACAAGAGGATTCCAAGAATCAAGTCAATGATTTGAAATACGAGGAAGCAAAAAACACCCAAACAGAAGAGGAAAACGAAAAAAGAATCCAAAAATATGAAGATAGTGTAAGGAGCCTCTGGGACAACTTCAAGCGTACCAACATCCGAATTATGAGGGTGCCAGAAGAAGAGAGAGAGCAAGATACTGAAAACCTATTTGAAGAAATAATGACAGAATACTTCCCCTACCTGGTGAAAGAAATAGACTTACAAGTCCCCAAACAAGGGGAATCCAAAGAGGACCACACCAAGACACATCATAATTAAAATGCCAAGGGCAAAAGACAAAGAGAGAATCTTAAAAGCAGCAGGAGAAAAACAGTTAGTTACCTACAAGGGAGTGCCCATACGACTGTCACCTGATTTCTCAACAGAAACTATGCAGGCCAGAAGGGAGTGGCAAGAAATATTCAAAGTGATGAATAGCAAGAACCTACAACCAAGATTACTCTATCCAGCAAAGCTATCATTTAGAAATGAAGGTCAGATAAAGAGCTTCACAGACAAGAAAAAGCTAAAGGAGTTCATCACCACCAAACCAGTATTATATGAAATGGTGAAGGGTATTCTTTAAGAAGAGGAAGAAGAAAAAGGTAAAGATAACAATTATGAACAACAAACTGACAACAAATACATATCTATCAACAAGTGAATCTAAAAATCAAATAAATAAAAAATTTGATGGCCCTAAACAGTTTGGCTCAGTGGATAGAGTTTTGGCCTGCGGACTGAAAGGTCCCAGGTTCGATTCCGGTCAAGGGCATGTACCTTGGTTACGGGCACATCCCCAGTAGGAGGAGTGCAGGAGGCAGCTGATCAATGTTTCTCTCTCATCAATGTTTCTAACTCTCTATCCCTCTCCCTTCCTCTCTATAAAAAATCAATAAAATATATATTTTTTAAAATCTGATGAACAGAATAAACTGGTGAATTTAATACAATAAGGGGCATGGAAATGGAGCAGACTGACAATTCTTATGAGGAAGGGGGTGTGGAGGGTGCAGGAAGATTTGGACACAGATCTTATATGCATGTATGCAGTACCTATGGACGTGGACAGTGGGATGGCGAGGGCCTGGGGTGGGATAGGAACCAGGTAAAGGGAAGCAATTGGGGGGGAAAAGATGGACATCTGTAATAATCTGAACAATAAAGATTTTTTTAAAATGTCTACAAAGAAGTACACAAGGGTAATAAAAGCAGATTGACTATATTAATTTAGTTACATAGGTATATACATTTATCAAAAATTATTGAACTGTACATTTTAAATGGCTATACTTTATTGTAAGTTATGTCTCAATAAAAATTATTAAAACTAAGATCTAAAAGAAAAAAAAAACGTTGAAATCACATATTCAACAACTTGAATCTCCAAGACATAATGCTGTATCAGAGAAGCCAGTCTCAAAACTTTACATACTGTATGATTCCACTAATATGACATTTTGGGGAAGAAAAAAAAAACAGCAAAGGAGAAAAGACAAGTAGTTCCCACAAATAATAATATATTGGAGAGGAGAAATCTAAAGATAAGCAATAGCATGAGGTAGTTTTATAAAATAGTGAGTCTAGTCTATGCCCAGATTGCATATAAATGATTATTCAAATAATATGTTTTAAAATTCATAGAATTTTTCTGGAAGGTGATTTCTTCACATAATAATATCTATTTGAAATCCTAAATCATTAGCAAATGAATGCCAAAAGAAGAAAGTTTTAAATACACAAATCTGAAAATATTCATCATAAGCCAAATCACACTAAAGGAAACATTAAATGAAGTCCTTCATGCAGAACGAAAGTATATTTTCAAATATAAATCAATGTAAGGAATAGAGAACAGCAGAAATGGTAGTCACATGAGTAAGTATACAAAATATATTTTATTAGTTAAATCTTTTAAAAAGACCACGAGAATGGGTTTAGAGAAAATCCTATCTAATAAATAGGAACTATAACAATTGACTGTCACACCGTCACAAAGATGGCGGCGCCCATAGCCACAAAATGGCAGTGCCCACTTCCGTAGTCCCGCCGGAGTCCCCCAGTCCCTTCAGCCCGACCGGGAGGGTAGCAGGCACACGGTGTGGCTGGACCCAACCTCAACCCACCAGCTGCCCAGCCACCCAGGCCGGCCCGAGGCACAGGCAAGCCTCAGATGGTGGCTGCCCAGCCACCCAGGGCCACCCGAGGCTTGCGCTGCCGGCAGTGGCAGCAGCAGACGTGTGATAGGGGCGTTGCCTTTCCCTGATCGCCAGGTCGTCTCCCACCCCTGAGGACTCCCAGACTGTGAGAGGAGGCAGGTCGGGCTGAAGGACACCCCTCCAGTGCATGAATTTTCACGCACCGGGCATCTAGTAATAAAGATCTCTGAGAATCCTTTTCCATATACACTGAGTGGCCAGATTATTATGACCACCTGAAATTGTAGACAAATTAGCTGTACACTGCATCGTATGGGATATGGAAGCCAAAGGCCTGTTCGAACACCTGTGCTGTCTGCAGTTACCAAAATAAAACGTCTCCAATTCACACAGGAACACAAGGACTGGACAGTCAAGCATTGGTAAAAAGTCATGTGGTCCAATGAATCACGTTTCCAGTTGTATCATGCAGATGGCAGAGTGAGAATTTGGCAGAAACAGCATGAAAGCATGCACCCCGCATACATTAGTACAACCCTTCAAGCTGGTGGGGGCAGTGTTATGGTTTGGGGAATATTTTCCTGGCATGATTTGGGCCCTTTAATTCGTGTGGAACAACATCTGAATAGCACAACATACCTAAGTATCATTGCTGATCAGGTTCATCCTATCATGTTCATGGCGTATCCCAATGGAGATGGCTTCTTCCAACAAGACAATGCGTCATGCCACGGTGCTTGTATTGTGCAGGAGTGGTTTCAAGAACATGAGGGAGATTTTACCTTGCTTAGGTGGCCCCCACAAATCACCAGATCGCAATCCAATTGAGCATTTGTGGGACGAAGTTAAAAGGGCCATCAGTCAACTGGTTCCACAACCATCAAATCTCAAAGAACAGAACAGTGCTATTCATCAGGCATGTTTTCAGATTCCTTGCATCACCTTTCAACATCTCGTGGAGTCAATGCCAAGAAGAATCATCACAATATTGAAGGCAAAAGGTGGCCCAATGAAGTACTGATGGAGTGGTCATAATAATCTGGCCACTCATAATAATATATATCCCAACTTCAAAGGCTGTTAAATCGCATTGTTTACTCATATCTTCAGAAAAAAATCACTTCTATTGTCGTGGTAAACAATCTGCTTCCCTATTTATAATGGTCTGGCCCTCTAGCAACTTCAGCGCAAAATTATAGCTAATTTGCCTACAAACGCCATGTGGTCATAATAATCTGGCCACTCAGTGTATAAGAGAAAACAGAATAACAAAACCTTTCAAAATCAACTTTTTAATGACACTGGAAATTAACCAAAGGCTTGGAATATTTCTTTGCAGGGGAAAACTTAATCATGGAAAAATGGCTGAGCCCTGGCCAGTGTGACTCAGTTTGCTGGGCATTATCCATACACCTAGAGGTTGCTGATTCAAGATTCTTCGTCAAGACACATACCTGGGTTTCTGGTCCATCCCCACTGGGAGGCATGTAGGAGGCAATGGTCAATATTTTGATCTCATGTCAATGTTTCTCTCGCCCCCTCTTCCTTACTCTCTCTCTCTCTCAAAAGCAATTTAAAAATCTTTAAAAAGAAAAAAAATAGCTAAATGTTGGTAAGGAGCCTCTGGGACAACTTCAAGCAAACCAACATCCGAATTATAGGGGTGCCAGAAGAAGAGAGAAAGCAAGATATTGAAAACCTATTTGAAGAAATAATGACAGAAAACTTCCCCTACCTGGTCAAAGAAATAGACTTACAAGTCCAGGAAGCCCAGAGAACCCGAAACAAAAGGAATCCAAAGAGGACCACACCAAGACACATAATTAAAATGCCAAGAGCAAAAGACAAAGAGAGAATCTTAAAAGCAGCAAGAGAAAAACAGTTAGCTACCTACAAGGGAGTACCCACAAGATTGTGAGCTGATTTCTCAACAGAAACTCTGCAGGCCAGAAGGGAGTGGCAACAAATATTAAAAGTGATGAATAGCAAGAACCTACAACCAAGATTACTCTACCCAGCAAAACTCTCATTCAGAATTGAAGGTCAGATAAAGAGCTTCAAGATAAGAAAAAGCTAAAGGAGTTCATCACCACCAAACCAGTATTATATGAAATGCTGAAGGGTATTCTTTAAGAAGAGGAAGAAGGAGAAAAAGGTAAAGATAACAATTATGAACAACAAACTGACAACAAATACATATCTATCAACAAGTGAATCTAAAAAATTAAGTGAATAAAAAAAATCTGATGGCTGAAACCGGTTTGGCTCAGTGGGTAGAGAGTCGGCCTGCGGACTGAAAGGTCCCAGGTTCGATTCCGGTCAAGGGCATGTACCTTGGTCGCGGGCACATCCCCAGTAGGAGATGTGCAGGAGGCAGCTGATTGGTGTTTCTCTCTCATCAATGTTTCTGACTCTCTATCTCTCTCCCTTTCTCTCTGTAAAAAATCAATAAAATGTATTTTTAAAAAAATCGGATGAACAGCATAAACTGGTGAATATAATAGGATCAGGGGCATAGAAAGGTAGTGGACTGACAATTCTCTGGGGGGAAGAGGTGTGGGAGTGCAGGAAAAGACTGGACGAAAATCGTACACCAATGGATGAAGATGGCGGGGGGGGGTGGGGAGGGGAACAACTGTAATAATCTGAATAAAGAATTATCTTTTTTAAAAAAGTAGGAAAAAAAAACACAAACAAACAAACAAAAAAAAATATATTAAGAGAAAAAAAAAAAGAAAGAAAACCCTAAAGACTCCAAAAAAAAAAAAATTAGACTTAACAAATGAATTCGGCAGGATACAAAATTAACACCCAGAAATCTACGGCTTTTTTATACACCAATAGTGAACTCACAGAAAGGAAATTTAAAAAAACAATCCCATTTACCATTGCAACAAAAAAATTAATATACCTAGGAATAAACTTAACTAAGGAGGTAAAAAAACCTGTATTTGAAAGACTACAGGGCATTAAAAATAGAGATAGAGGAAGATATAAACAAGGGGGAGAATATACCATGTTCATGGACTGGTAGAATCAACATCATTAAAATGTCCATACTACCCAAAGAAATCTATAGACTCAATGCAATCCCCATTAAAATACCAATGACATATTTCACAGACCTAGAACAAACACTCCAAAAATTATCCTAAGAGAGAATATGCAAATTGACCATCACGTCGTAACAAGGTAGCTGCACCCACAGCAGAGGCCGAGTTCCCGTAACAAGCCTTAACGAGGAATCAGCAGGGACCTGAGGCTGCGTGGACTAGCCGGGGCAGCGGACCTGAGTCTGCGCCTGCCGCCCGTTGGGGCCTTGACAGGGGACCTCAGGCTGCACCCCCCACACGAGCGCCAGGCCGGGGGACCTAAGGCCGAACCCCCCACCCGGCGGGGCTTGACAGGGGACCTCAGACTATTCCACCTGCCCAGCAGGGCTTGACGAGGGGGACCTCAGGCCGCACCCCCTGACCCAGTGCCAGGCCGGGGAACCTGAGGCTGCATCCGCCACCCACGGGGCTTAACAGGGGGACCTCAGGCCACGCCCCCCAGCCTGTGCCATGGGACCTCAAGGTGTGCCCCACGGTCCGGGCCAGGGGACCTGAGGCTGCGCTCCCCACCCCAGAGCGAGGCCAGGCGACGTGAGTCCTCGCCCCTCACCCAACAGGGCTTGACGGGGGTGGGGCCGGCCGCATCTGGATCTAGCCCAGCCGTGGGCAAACTACGGCCCGCGGGCCGGATCCGGCCCGTTTGAAATGAATAAAACTAAAAAAAAAGAACATACCCTTTTATGTAATGATGTTTACTTTGAATTTATATTAGTTCACACAAACACTCCATCCATGCTTTTGTTCCGGCCCTCCGGTCCAGTTTAAGAACCCATTGTAGCCCTCGAGTCAAAAAGTTTCCCCACCCCTGATCTAGCCCAATGGGGGTGGGGCCAGCCGGGTCTGGGTCTCGCACAATCTGAAGGCACACGTGGTAGGTGGGGACTTGACATTGGTTCCAGTGGCATGCCCCAGACGCTGACAGGAGAAAGATTTTCATATACATTTTACTAATTTTCTTTCATCTCTGACACTTCAATTATAGAGAAAGGGCAAATAGCAATATTAATATACTTCCTCTAATTAATTCCCTTATAATGTGCACAAATTTCGTGCACCAAGTCACTAGTATAAAATAAAAAGACCCAAATAGTCACAGCAATCCTAAGAAAAAAGAACCAAGTTGGAGGGTTCACAATACCAAACATAAAGTTATATTACAAAGCCACTGTTCTCAAAACAGTGTAAGAACAAACATATAGAATAATGGAACAGTACAGAGAACACAGAAATCAACCCAAAGCATTATGCTCAATTAATATTTGACAAAGGAGGCAAGAGCATACAATGGAGTCAAGGCAATCTCTTCAATAAATGGTGCTGGGAAAATTTGAAAGATACTCGCAAAAAAAAGAAATGAAACTACACCACAAACTTACACCATACACAAAATTAAACTCAAAATGGATAAAGGACTTAAATGTAATATAGGAAACCATAAAAATCTTAGAAAAATCTATAGGCAGCAAAATATCTTGAATGTAGCTCGAAGCAATATATTTACTGAAACATCCCCTAGGACAGGGGTGGGCAACCTTTTTGTGAGTGCGTGCCAAAACCAGCAAAATCTGACTCAAAATTCTTCTGCATGCCAACCCTAATTTTTTTAGAACATGTTACACCTACTTGATATCTCTTAAGGTGTACGTATGTGAAGAACCTTGAAGAAATAATAAAATTCACTCGAGCGACAAAAACACAGTATATGATGACGAAAAATACCTTTATTTTTTAATGTATACATGTACACTAATAGTCCGACAGAAAACTTTATGACTCTGTTTGATATTATCAGTGGGACTTTTGCTGCTGCATCACTGATGACAGAGATTTTACATCAGGTTTATATTTCGTGACCTTCAGAGATATGCACGAGCTACTACTTTCATCCGTCAGGCTATTGCTATTACGAGACTTAACAAAATTCATCACTGAGAACAAAGATTCACAAGCGTTTGTGGATGAAACCAAAACACTGGTCGGATCTAGGAAGGCAGGGAAAGTTAAGGCAGAGGCATAGAAATTGCTCTTCCCCTCTCTCGTCAATCCATGTCTATGGTCTTTAAGTAAACTTGTTATGTAAAATTATTTATTTATCTAAGATGCCCCTACACTGAATTTATCTGAAAAATAAAAAAGTCGAGCCAAAACCGGTTTGGCTCAGTGGATAGAGCGTCGGCCTGCGGACTGAAGGGTACCAGGTTCGATTCTGGTCAGGGGCATGTGCCTGGGTTGCAGGCACATTTCCCGTGGGAGATGTGCAGGAGGCAGCTGATCGATATTTCTCTCTCATCGATGTTTCTAACTCCCTATCTCTCTCCCTTCCTCTCTGTAAAAATCAATAAAATATATATTAAATAAATAAATAAATAAATAAAGTCGATATTAAGAAAAAAATTGTAAATGGAAGATTATAACAGAGGGTTTCGCGTGCCAGCAAATATACTGGCGTGCCATGTTTGGCATGTGTGCCACGGTGCCCACCCCTGTCCTAGGACAATAGAAACTAAGGAAAAAATAAACAAATGGGACTACATCAAAATAAAAAGCTTCTGCACAGAAAAAAAAACAAAAAAAACCATCAACAAAACAACGAGAGCCCACTGCGTGTGAGAACATACTTGCCAATGCTATTTCAGATAAGGGTTTAATCTCCAAAATTTATAGATAACTCATACAACTTAACAAAAGGAAAATAAATACAAACAAAATTTAGGCAAAGGACGTGTATAGACACTTCTCCAAAGAGGACATATAGAAGGCCAAAAAGCATATTTTTGAGCAAAAATACTCAAAATCACTACTCATCTGAGAGATGCAAATCAAAACAACAATAAGGTACCACCTCACACCAGTCAGAATGGCTATCATCAGAAATTAACAAATGAAAAGTGCTGGCGAAGATGTGGAGAAAAGGGAAACCTCCTACATGGCTGGTGGGAATGCCTCTGTGGAATAAAGTATGGAGTTTCCTCAAAAAATTAAAATAGAAATCCCATTTGACCCAGTAATCCCACTTCTAGAAATATATCCCAAAAATACCAATCAGAAAGAACATATGCATCCCTATGTTCATAGCAGCGCTATTTACAATATCTAAGATTCGGAAACAGCCTAAGTGCCCATCAGCAGATGAGTGGATTAGAACACTGTGGTACATCTACACAATGAAATACTACGCTGCTGTAAAAAAGAAGGAACTATTACCATTTACAACAGCATGGATGGACCTGGAGAGCATTATGCTAAGCGAAATAAGCCAGTTAGAGAAAAATAAATATCGCATGATCTCACTCATTTGTGGAATATAATGAACAACATAAACTGATGGACAAAAATAGATCCAGAGAAAAGGCAGTGGGGAAGAGCGGGGAATTAGGGCAGGCTGGGAAGAATATGGGGGGAAAGGGGAACATATGTAATACTTTCAACAACAATAAAAATAAATTTTTTTCAAATAGTGAATTAACAACAAAAAACTGTTAATTTAATTATAAGCAAATCTTGGTTTAAAGCATTTAAAATTTAACAGGGTGTTTTCACAAATGACATACTGATTGGAAATTTTGTTCATTAATTCTGAAGTCCATTAAACCAAGGTCTGCAAAATTGAGGATTTACTGTACAGACTTTGCAGAATTATTACAAAGAACCAAACAGCAATAACAAAACGACCACCACAAACCCTGGAAGAAGGAAAAATTTTATTTCCAGAACTGCCACACTGCATTAATAACAATGCCCAGATTTCAATTAAGAAATGTAAGACATGCAAAGAAATAATAATGTATGGACACAGAAAAATAAGAAGAGGAATAGATAGAAACTGTCCTTGACAAACCCAGATATTGAACTTTCTTGGCAAAGACTTTTATCACCTATTTTAAGTATTTTCAAACGAATAAATGACAGTATGACAAAGATGCCTTAATAATGAAAAGTATCAGTAAAGAAGTTGGAATTACAGAAACTATAAAAATTCTGGCATACATTAACTAAAATAAAAAATTCCTTAGAGGGACTCAAGTAAAGACATGAGTAAGTAGAAGAATCAGCAAAATTGAAGAATGATTAATTGAGATGATCCAATCTAAGTAACAGGGGAAAAAATAAAAATGAACAGAGCTTCCAAGACCTGTGGAACATTAAACAAATCAACAGCTATCATATCTAATAAAAGAGAAAAATGGTAATTAGCCATACATCCCCTACCCTTCCCATTGGCTAATCAGGGTGATATGCAAATTAACTGCCAGCCAAGAAGGCGGCCGGCAGCCAGGCAGCTTGAAGCGAACATGAGGCTTGCTTACTTAAGTGACGGAGGACTCCAACGTTCCTCGCCTGCCGCTGCCGGCCTCTGAGCTTGCAGTTTGAAACTTTGTTACAAATACAGAAGCTAAACAAAACCCCAGAAACCTGCTTTCAGCCAGCCGGGATCTCAGAGCTGGAGTTGATACAGTGTTTCGATTATAGAACCCAAACAAACCAGATACCTGCTCTCAGGAGCAGAGGACTCGGAGCTGGAGCCAGAGCTAAAGCTGGCCCAGAATAAAAAAAAAAAAAAAAAGAAAAAAAGGAGCACTTGGGAGCTTCAGTCACCCACCAGCCTGAAAACAGCCCTCAGCCCCTCACCCAGACTGGCCAGGCACCCCAGTGGGGACACCCACCCTGAAGGGTGTGTGACCAGCTACAAACAGCCATCATCACCTCACCCAGGCACCACAGTGAGGACTCCCACCCTGATCCGGGACACCCTTCAGGACAAACCAGCCGGCCCCCATCTGTACACCAGGCCTCTATCCTATATAGTAAAAGGGTAATATGCCTCCCAGCACCGGGATCAGTGGAGCCGCAAGGCTCTCAGCACCAGGATCAGCGTGACAGGGGGCAGCGCCCAAACCCCCTGATCGCCCTGCGGCTCTGTGTGCCAGGGGGCGGGGCCACAACCTCCCTATCTGCCCTGCTCTGTTTGTGACAGGGGAAGGCACCCCAACCCCCAGATCAGCCCTGCTCTGTGCCTGAAAGGGGGGAGCTCCCCAACACCTTGATTGCCATGCGGCTCTGTGTGTGACAGGGTGCGGTGCCCCAACCCCCTGATCGGCCCTGCTCTGTGTGTAACAGGGTGCGGCGCCCCAAACCCCCCCCCCCAATGGGCCCTGTTCTGTGTGTGACGGGGAAGAGCCATAACCTCCCCATCGGCCCTGCCCTGAGTGTGACAGTGGCGGCGCCCCCACCCCCTGATCCGCCCTGCTCTGTGCATGACAGGGGGCGGCGCCCCAACTCCCCAATTGGCCCTGCTTTGAGCCCGACCAGGGGCTGCACCTAGGGATTGGGCCTGACCTCTGCAACCCAGGAGCAGGCCTAAGCCAGCAGGTCATTATCTCCCAAGGGGTCCCAGACTGCGAGAGGGCACAGGCCGGGATGAGGGACCCCTCTCCCTTCCCCCCCCGAGTGCACAAATTTTTGTGCACCGGGCCTCTAGTCCTATCTAATAAAAGAGAAAAATGGTAATTGGCGTACGACGATACCCTTTTCATTGGCTAATCAGGGCTATATGCAAATTAACTGCCAACTAAGATTGGCAGTTAACTGCCAACAAGATGGCGGTTAATTTGCATATGTAGGCACAATGCAGGGAGGCGAAAGGGAAAGCAGGAAGAAGCCCCCTGCCAGTGACAGTGATAGGAAACCCAGGGGGGAGCTAAGAGTTGGGGGGCAGGGCAAAGGCGGCCCTGGGGCCACCTTTGCCCTGCCCCCCAGCCATGATCGGAGAATCAGGCGCCTTTGCCGCCCTGGCCAGTGATAGCAGGAAGTAGGGTGGAGCTCGCGATGGGAGCTGGGCACGGTCGAAGCTGGCAGTCCCGGGAGCTAGGGGTCCCTTGCCTGGGCCTAAAGCGGAGCCCACGATAGCGGGGCCGCTGCAGCTGCGGGTCCCCGCTGCCCAGGCCGGACGCCTCAGCCAGAGGCGTTAGGCCTGGGCAGGGGCGGAGCCTGCAGCCGCGGGGAGCTGGGGGTCCCTTGCCCAGGCCTGACACCTCTGCCAGAGGCCTCAGGCCTGGTCAAGGGGCCGATCCGGTGATTGGTGATTGGAGGGTGATGAGGGTCAAATCCTCTGGCCGAGGCATCAGGCCTGGGTGGGGGGCGGAGCCGGGGATTGAGGGGATATGATGGTCCCCTTGCCCAGGCCTGAAGCCTGGGTCAGAGGCGTCAGACTTGGGCGGGGGGGGGAGCCAGCGATCAGAGGGAGATGGGGGTCCCCTGCCCAGGCATGATTCCTGGGCCAGAGGCCTCAGGCCTGGGCGGGGGCCAGAGCCAGTGATCGGGGGGAGGTGGGGGTTCCCTGTCCAAGCCTGACACCTCTGGCAGAGGCGTCAGGCCTGGGCAAGGGGCCGATCAGGCGATCGGAGGGTGATGGGGGTCTACGCCTCTGGCCGAGGCATCAGGCCTGGGCTGGGGGCAGAACCAGTGATGGGGGGAAATGAGGGTCCCCTGCCCAGGCCTGATGCCTCTGTCAGAGGCGTTAGGCCTGGACAAGGGGCCGATCCTGCGATTGGAGGGTGATGGGGGTCAACGCCTGAGGGCTCCCAGTATGTGAAAGGGGGCAGGCTGGGCTGAGGGACACTCCCCCCCACACACACACACACACACCCAGTGCACGAATTTCATGCACCGGGCCCCTAGTATATATATAAAAGCCTATAGGGTCACTCAACCAGTAAACTGGTTGCTATGACACACACTGACCACCAGGGGCAGATACTCAATTCAGGAGCAGCCCCCAGTGGTCAGCACACTCCCACGGGCCAGCCTCCCGCAGCTGGTCAACCTCTTGCGGTCCCTCCCCCAGCTGGCCAAACTCCCACAGCTCCTCCCCCAGCTAGCCAGCCAACCTCCCACAGCCCTTCCCCCTGCCAGCTAACTCTGCAGCCTCTCCCCCTGGCCAGCGGCCCTGATCAGAACCTCCCGTGGCCCCTCCTCCCAGGCCGGCAGGTCAACTTCGCATGGCCCTCCCCTGCTGGCCAGCCCCAATCAAGGACTGGGCAAGGTGCCCTGATGGGCCCCAATCTCAGGCCAGGCCAAGGGACTCCTTCCGTGCACTATTTCATGCACCGAGCCTCCAGTAAGTATATAATGAGAACACCAGAAGGAGAGGATAGAGCGAAAAGGGAAGAAAAAATATTTTAACAAAGAATAACAAAAAACTTCCCAATTTTAATGAAAAACATTAATCTATACATCAAGAAGCTCAATAAATTCCAAGTACAATAAACTAAGAAAAATGGGTACCTAGACAAGTCATGATCAAAATACTGAAAGACAAAGAATGAATTGTATAAGCAGCAAAAGAGAATGATCATACACGTACCATACAAAGGATCCTCAATAGAAATACACCTAATTTCTCAACAGAAACCATTAAGGACAAAAGACAGTAGAATTATACATTCAAAGCACTGAGAAGTAGGCAACTTGGAGAAAAAAGAATCCAGATTTTGAAAAAAGAAGTATAACTATCTAAATTCATAGATCACATGAGCTTATACATAGAAATTGTGAAAGAATAAAAAAAACCTATTAGATCTAATAAACAAATTCAACAAAGCTGCAGGGTACAAACATAATATGCAAAAAATCCATTATCCTATATAATAAAAGAGAAACATGCAAATTAACTGTCCCTCTGGTACGCTCAAGCCACGCCACAAGCCACGCCCACAAGCCAATTAGCAGCGAGTATGCAAATCAACCCAACTAAGATGGTGGCGACCAAGGAGGTGGAGCAAGCAGGAGGCTTGGGTTGCCCCCGGCGATGGAGGAAGCCAAGCTGCCCTCCTGCCCTGGCTGGCCCTCGGCTCTGCTCAAGGCTACAAAGTTTCAATTATAGAAGATAAATTAATCCCAGATACCTGCTTCCAGACAGCCGTGGCTTCCGCTCAAAGTTACAAAATTTCAATTATAGAAGATAAATAAATCCAAAAAAAAAAAAAAAAAAGGAGAGGCTGGGAGCTTGGTTGCCAGGGGGGACATGGCCAGCCTGAAATGGCCCTCAGCACCTCACCCAGGCTGACCACACCCCCATGGGGTGAGGGTACACACTGGGGGGCTTGGCCAGACTGCAAGCAGCCATCAGCCCCTCATCCAGGCTGGCCAGACACCCCAGTGGGGACCCCCACCCTGAAGAGAGTGTGGCCAGCCTGCAAATGGCCCTCAGCCCCTCACCCAGGCTGGCCAGGCATGCCAGGTGGCCCCCTCACTCTGAAGGGGCTGTGGCAAGCCTGCAAACAGCCATCAGCCCCTCACCCAGGCTGGCCAGGCACCCCACAGGACCCCCATCCTGATCCACCCTTTAAGGCAAACTAGCTGGCCCCCACCCATGCACCAAGCCTCTATCCTATATAATAAAAGGGTAATATGCAAATTGATCCTAACAGCAGAACGACAGGGAATGACTGGTCACTATGACACACACTGACCACCAGGGGGCAGACGCTCAATGCAGGAGCTGCTCCCTGGTGGTCAGTGCGCTCCCACACGGGGAGCTCTGCTCAGCCACAAGCCTGGCTGACGGCCGCCAGCATAGCGGTCGTGGCAGGAGCCTCTCCTGCCTCCTCAGCAGTGCTAAGGATGTCTGACTGCAGCTTAGGCCTGCTCCCCGCTGGCAAGTGGACATCCCCCAAGAGCCCTGGGCTGCCAGAGGGATGTCTGACTGCCAGCTTAGGCCCGATCCCCCAGGGAGCTGTAGAACCCCCCCGAGTGCACAAATTTTTGTGGACCGGGCCTCTAGTATTCTATATACTAGCAATAACAGAAAATAAAATTAAGAAAAATAATTATATATACGGTAGCATAAAAACTAAAATACTTGTAATAATTTAACAAAGAGGTGTAAGACTTATACACTAAACATTTTTAAATATTGTTGAAGAAAATTAAAGAATAACTACACAAAAGAAAAGACATCCTGTATGCCTGGGTTTGAAGACTTAATATTGTTGAAATCTACAGATTTAGGAAAATTCCTATCAAAATTAAAGCTACCATCTTTGGAAGAAAAAGTCAAAAGACTCAAAATGCCCAAAACAATCTTGAGGAAGAAGAAATTTGGAGGATTCACACATCCTGATTTTAAAAACTACTACAAAGCTATAGTAATTAACACATTGTTTGCGGGTAGTTTTTATCGCGTGCTAACAGGTGGCGCAGGACATTTTTGCTAATTTTTTTATTATTATTATTCATTTTGACTTTAGTATAAAGTTACTAAATATCTTTCTACTCAATTTTTATCAAACTGTCATATGTACATAACTGTGACTTGGGCTTCATATTTTCTCTCTATCCTTTGGTCATAACTATTCACATTTTCATTATTGAGTATCAATAAGCCTGTTTGTCAGCAACATTTCTAAGGTGAAAAAAAACAGGTAGAGTATATGAATGCTGGTTTTATATCAGATATTAAGGATTGTATTTAATACCCTACATGGAAATATCCCTTGCTGAATGTCCATATGAAAGGTTTTATTTACTCCATAATAACATAATTAGGCTAACTAAGGAACTAATACTAACTTAGAGATAATTTAATGAAACTCCAAAAAGGCATAGTAAATTTTAAGTAGATAATAATGCAATAGAAATGATACTATTTAAAAGAAAATGATAAAATCCTACATGACATACTAAATATAAATTAATTATAGTTTATTGACTCATTTTCACAAATATAATCTCTAACTCTGCTAGGACATGTTATAACTAAAGTAATCCATTTCCTTGATGCAATAGTAACCTTCCTTCATTCTTCTTTTTTAAAGTCAAGAAACACAAACATAATTTCACAAGTTTCTGTATGTTTTCTCTAAATGAAGTTTGTTTTCATTATGTCAATTATTTCCCTCAAAGGTATGTGGAGTAATAAATGAAAATATAAACAAGCATAATAGTGATAATACATCTGTTGCAGCACACAATAAATTATATTATGAGGACATTCAAAAATTAAAAATTAGCAATCTTATGCTCGCTTCAGCAGTTCATATACTAAAATTAGACCAATAAAGAGGAGATTAGCTTGGCCCCTGAGTGAGGATGACATGCAAATATGTGAAGTGTTTCATATTTTTAAAGAAAAATTAAATGAAATGGAAGCAATCAAAATAGATGCAAATTTTAAAATAATGGTTATAAGGATGCTCAAGGACCTTAAAGGAAGAATTGCTGGAGTCCAACCCCAGCGGGTCCAGGTGTTCCCAAAGGTGTAGACGGCGTCAGCGAAGAAGGAATGACACGGAGACAGCGTTCAGTTGATCAGCAGCATAGCCAGGATCTCCAGCCAAGTTCTGGTCTGGATCTCCAGCAAAGTTCTGGTTAGGATCTCCAGCCAGGTTCTGTGTCCATGTTCTCTTGCTAGGTAGGTTCTCCAGCCAGGTTCTGTCCAAGTTCTCTAGCCAGGTGCCGGGGTCCAACCCCAGCGGGTCCAGGGGTTCCTCAAAGGTGTGGACGGAGTCGGCGACGAAGGAATGACATGGAGGCAGGGTTCAGTTGATCAGCAGCCTAGCCAGGATCTCTAGCCACAATCTCCAGCCAAGTTCTGTGTCCATGTTCTCTTGCTAGGTTCTCCAGCCAGGTTCTGTCCAGGTTCTAGTCAGGCTCTCTTGCCATGTTCTATAGTCAGGTTCAGTCCAGGATCTATTGCCATGTTCTCTCCAGCGAAGTTCTTCTGTCTCCAGGCTCCGTGTAGGTTCTGTCTTCTGAATTCTGTCTCATGAGTTCTGAGTTCTAAATTCTGTCTGTCGTTGTCTTGTTGCATCTGTATTTATACCAGTTGATTCTAATCCTGTCAATTTCTATTACAAAGGTTAGGGCGTTTCTTATCTCCATTCCAGGGAGTAAAGATTATGTAGCTTAAGCATGATTGTTTGCAGTTAAATTGATTAACTACCCGCCTGGCACTTAGTTAAGGAGTTTCATCCCCTCCCTAACTTCAGGGGAAAATCCCTACCTGGGGATTCAACCTTTCTCGGAGAGGTGACCTTGGTTAAAACACAGCGCCAAGAAGGTGAGCAAACATATTAAGAACCGTATGCTATATATGCCAGGTCCCTTGAAACAGCAAGGATGGACCGGCTCCCGGCAGCCAGGTTCAGTCACCAGGTTCTAGTCAGGTTCTCTTGCCATGTTCTATCCAGGTTCTGTAGCCAGGTTCTGTCTCTAGGTTCTTCAGCCAGGTTCTCTTGCTAGGTTCTGCCTCTAGGTTCTGTGGCCAGTTTCTGTCCAGGATCTTTTGCCATGTTCTCTCCAGCGAAGTTCTTCTGTCTCTAGGTTCTGTGTAGGTTCTGTCTTCTCCATTTTTGCTAACTTTTTGCGCAAATGGCAACGTTCAGTAAAATTACGATGACTTTAGTTTACGTATTTATACGTTACCCTCATTCTACCGCTAGTCTATAAAAAACGTATTAATACGTGTCCCGCGCTCTACTACCTCCAATCAACGTAAAACATATAAATACGTTTCCCGCATACAATGTGTTAAGATAAGGCAGTAATACCATATAGATAAACAAGTAGATCAATGGGTTAAAACTGGGATAAAGAAATAAATCCTTGCATTAATGGTCTACTGAGTTTCAACAAGGATGCCAAGACAATTCAATGGGGACAAACTGTCTTTTCAACACATGGTGATCCATATGCAAAATAATAAAGCTGGACTCCTACCTTATACCATATAAATAAATAATTCAAAATGAATCAAAGACCTAAATGTCAAGGTGAAAAATATAAAACTCTTAGGAGAAACCATAGGTATAAATCTTCATGATCTTGGATTTGGCTATGGTTTCTTATAATAACACCAAATATACAAGTTACTAAAGAAAAAATAAACTGTACTTCATCAAAATTAAATACGTTTGTGCTTCAAAAGACAGAATAAAGAAAATGAAAAGACAATCCACAGAGTGGGAGAAAATATTTGCAAGTCATATATCTGATCCACATCCAGAATATATAAAGAATTGTTACAACTCAATAGTAACGAAAAAGAAAGATTCATAGTTTTAGATGGGCAAAGAATTTGAATAAACATATCTTCAAAGATGATATACAAAAGAACAACAAGGGCATGGAAAACATGGTCAACATCATTAGTCATTAGAGAAATGCAAATCAAAACCAGGAGATACCACTTCACACATAGTAGGACAATAATAATAACAAGTATAGGTGAGGATGTGGAAAATATGGAACCCTCAGACATTAATGGTAGGAATCTAAAATAGTGTAGTCATTTCAAAAAACAGTTTGGAAGTTCCTCAGTTAGTTAAATACAACTACAAAATGACACAATTCCATGCCTAAGTATATACCCATGAGAACTGAAAACATATGTCCCCACAATATCTTGTACATGAATGGTCATAACAACATTATTCATATAGCCAAAAAAAAAAAGGAAACAACCCAAATGTTCATCAATGTATAACTGGATAAACAAAATTGGTATGTCTATACAATGAAATATGATTCTGCTAAAAAAAAGGATATGAAGTACTGGTAACATCTCACAACATGAATGGACCTTTATTTTATTCGTTAATCCTCATCCAAGGATATTTTCCCATTGATTTTTAGAGAGAGTGAAAGGGGGGGGGGGGCAGGGAGAGATAGAGATACAGAAACATCACTGTGGAAGAGATACATAGATTAGTTGCCTCTGGAACACGCCCCAACTGCGCTGGGGATTGAGCCTGCAACCTAGATACATACCCTTGACTGGAATCGAACCTGGAACCCTTCAGTCTTCAGGCCAAAGCTCTATCCACTGTGCCAAAATGGTTAGGGCATGAATGGACCTTTAAAACACTATACTAAGTGAAAGAAGTCAGACACAAAGAATATATATTGTATAATTCCATTTATACAATGAAATATCTGGAATAGGTAATCCCACAGACAGAACACAGATTGGTGGTTTCCAAGAGCGGGAAGAAGGGCAGAATGGGAAGTGACTGATTAATGGTCATGGGATTTTCTTTTGGAATGAAAAAGTTTTGAAACTAGACAGAGGAAGAGGTTGTGTAACAACGTGAATATATTAAATGTCACTGAAGTATACACTTTAAATAGTTAATTTTATGTTATATGAATTTCACCTCAAAAAAGTAAAAAAAATTTTACAAGAAGGCAAAAAAAGATAAAGGACACAAGGAATATAAGGGATTAATAGGAAATAATTCAAGAGGATACATTCAAAGGTAACCATATCAGGAATCTCATTAAAGGTAAATGGTAAAAACAGCCCAATTAAAAGCCAGAGATAGTCACATTACTTAAAAAAGCAAGGCCCATTGACAACCAAGAGAGTTTCGTAGGTAAACACCAATAAGCACCGCTGCCAACACCACATCAAAATTACAACTGGAATACAGAACAACCATCATTCACAACCACCTGAAATCTGGCTAAATGGAAGTCCTAAAACTAGAAAAGTAAAGAGAAAAGCACATGGAGACTAGTAGGAGGGGTGGAGGCACAGAATGGGCTTGTCTGACACCCACGGGTATGTGGCATGTTTTTAATCAGAAGGGATATCTTGGTTGCTGAGGTCTTCCATGAGGAGCAAGGGGTCCCAGCCCCACACCAGACCACTGGACAAAGGTTCCAGAGTTAGGAAGAGAAGCCCCTGTAAATTCAGGCTCTAAAAACCACAGGGTTTTTGTCTTGGTTTGGGTTTTTTTTAATATATATTTTTTTAATTAAATCTTTATTGTTCAGATTATTACATTTGTTCCTCTTTTTTTTTCCCCCCCATAACTCCCCTCCTCCCAGTTCCCGCCCCACCCTCCGCCCTCACTCCCCACCCACTGTCCTCATCCATAGGTGCACGATTTTTGTCCAGTCTCTTCCCACATCTCCCACACCCCTTTCCCCCCCAAGAATAGTCAGTCCATTCCCTTTCTATGTCCCTGATTCTATTATAATCAACAGTTCATTCTGTTCATCAGATTATTAATTCACTTGATTCTTAGATTCACTTGTTGATAGATGCATATTTGTTGTTCATAATGTGTATCTTTACCTTTTTCTTCCTCTTCCTCTTCTTAAAGGATACCTTTCAGCATTTCATATAATCCTGGTTTGGTGGTGATGAACTCCTTTAGCTTTTCCTTATCTGTGAAGCTCTTTATCTGACCTTCAATTCTGAATGATAGCTTTGCTGGATAAAGTAATCTTGGTTGTAGGTTCTTGGTATTCATCACTTTGAATATTTCTTGCCACTCCCTTCTGGCCTGCAAAGTTTCTGTTGAGAAATCAGCTGACAGTCGTATGGGTATTCCCTTGTAGGTAACTGAGTTTCTTTCTCTTGCTGTTTTTAAGATTCTCTCTTTGTCTTTTGCTCTTGGCATTTTAATTATGATGTGTCTTGGTGTGGTCCTCTTTGGATTCCTTTTGTTTGGGGTTCTCCGAGCTTCTTGGACCTGTAAGTCCATTTCTTTCACCAGGTGGGGGAAGTTTTCTGTCATTATTTCTTCAAATAGGTTTTCAATATCTTGCTCTCTCTCATCTTCTGGCACCCCTATAATTCTGATGTTGGTACGCTTGAAGCTGTCCCAGAGGCTCCTTACACTATCCTCGCATTTTTGGATTCTTTTTTCATTTTGCTTTTCCGGTTGGATGTTTTTTGCTTCCTCGAATTTCAAATCATTGACTTGATTCTTGCGCTCCTCTGGTCTGCTGTCGGGCGTCTGTATAATATTCGTTATTTCAGTCCGTGTATGCTTAATTTCTCGTTGGTTCCCCAATATAAGATCGAGGGTCTTATTAGTTTTCGTGTAGATCTCATTAAGTTTATCGACAGCTTTTAAACAGTTCTTGAGAGACCTTAAAAGTGTGGTTCTGAACTCTATATCTTCCATTGACAATTTTGTCCTGTTTCTTTGTCTCTGCATTTTGTTATGCTTCCTTGGTGTACCCCCTAGTGGTCTTTGTTCGAAGTCTTATAGTTAAATCTTGATTGTTGTAGCTAATTCCAGGGAGGGTTTGACCTCCAGGCCAAGTGGCTATTAATATATTTTTATTGATTTCAGAGAGGAAAGGAGAGGAAGAGAGAGATGGAAACATCTACACTAATAAAAGAGAAACATGATAATTGGCGTACGACCGCTACCCATCCCATTGGCTAATCCCCCTGTTACTCACAGACTAGGGCCAAGATATGCAAATTAACTGGCAGCCAAGATGGCGGCCAGCAGCCAGGCAGTTGATGCGAACAGGGAGGCTTGCTTGCTTCAGTGACGGAGAACTCCAACGTTCCCCGCCTGACTTGCCGGCCTCTCAGCTGCAACTCTAAGCAACTATGTTGCGAATATAGAAGCTAAAAAAAACCCAGAAACCTGCTTTACTCAGCGGGGCTTCAGCCAGCCAGACCGCAACATTGTATCAAATACAAACGGTAAACAAAGGCCAGAAACCTGTTTTCAGCAGCCGAGGCCTCAGAGTTAAAGCTGGTCCAGAATAAAAAAAAAAAAAAAGGAAAAAACGGAGCGGTTGGGAGCTTCAGTCCCAGCCTGAAAACAGCCCGCAGCCCCTCAGCCAGACTGGCCAGGCACCCCAGTGGGGACCCCCACCCTGAAGGGTGTGTGACCAGCTGCAAACAGCCATCATCCCCTCATCCAGGCTGGCCAGGCACCCCAGTGGGGACCCCCACCCTGATCCAGGACACCCTTCAGGGCAAACCAGCCAGCCCCACCCATGCACCAGGCCTCTATTCTATATAGTAAAAGGGTAATATGCCTCCCAGCACCGGGATCAGCAGAGTCGCTAGGCCTCCCCGCACCGGGATCAGCGTGACAGGGGGCAGCGCCCAAACCCGCTGATCACCCTGCAGCTCTGTGTGTGACAGGGTGCAGGGCCCCAACCCCCCCGCCCCCCACGGACCCTGTTGTGTGTGTGATGGGGTAGAGCCATAACCTCCCCATTGGCCCTGCCCTGAGTGTGACAGTGGCGCCACCCCAACCACCTGATCGGCCCTGCTCTGTAGGTGATAGAGGGCGGCACCCCAACCCCCCCCCCCTTACGGGCCCTGCTCTGTGTGTGATGGGGTAGAGTCATAACCTCCCCATCTGCCCTGCCCTGAGTGTGACAGTGGCGGCGCCCCAACCCCCTGATCGGCCCTGCTCTGTGGGTGATAGAGGGCGGTGCCCCAACCCCCTGATCTGCCCTGCCCTGAGTGTGACAGGGGGCGGTGCCCCAACTCCCCTATCGGCCCTACTCTGTGAGTGACAGGGGGGAGCTCCTCAACCCCCTGATCGGCCCTGCTCTGTGCATGACAGGGGGGAGCTCCCCAACCCCCTGATTGACCCTGCTCTGGGCATGACAGGGTATGGAGCCCCAACCCCCCTGATGGGCCCTGCTCTGTGCATGACAGGGGGTGGCGTGGCGCCGCAACCTCCCCATCGACCCTGCCTTGAGTGTGACAGGGGGCGGTGCCCCAACCCCCCAATCGGCCCTACCCTGAGCGTGACTGAGGGTGGCATCGCAACCACCTGATCCACCCTGCTCTGTGCATGACAGGGGAAGGCGCCCCAACTCCCCAATCTGCCCTGCTCTGAGCCCAACCAGGGGCTGCACCTAGGGATTGGGCCTGCCCTCTGCCACCCGGGAGCAGGCCTAAGCCAGCAGGTCGTTATCTCCCGAGGGGTCCCAGACTGCGAGAGGGCACAGGCCAGTCTGAGGGACCCCCCCTTCCCCCGAGTGCACAAATTTTTGTGCACCGGGCCTCTAGTCAATAATAAGAGAGAATCATTGAACAGCTGCCTCCTGCCGCCCTATACTGGGGATCAAGCCCTAAACCTGCGCATGTAACCCTGACGGGAATCAAAGCTGGGACCCTTCAGTGCTCAGGCTGATGCTCTATCCACTGAGCCAAACCAGCCAGGGCCAGAGAGTTTTTGAAAAGCCCTGGTCTAGACGGCTTCACAGAAGAGTTTTATCAAACATTCAAAGAAATAACACCCATCCTCCTCAAACTATTCCAAAAAATTCAAGAGGAAGGAATACTTCCACACTCTTTTTATGAAGCCAGCTTTATCCTAATTCCAAAACAAGATAAAGACACTACAAAGAAAGGGAACTACAGGCCAATATCCCTGATGAACATAGATGCTAAAATCCACAACAAAATATTAGCAAATCAGGTCCAGAAATATATTAAAAAGCTCATACACCATGACCAAGTGAGATTTATTCTGGAGATGCAAGGCTGGTACAATATTTGCAAATCAATAAATGTGATACATCCAATAAACAAAAGATAAAAACCAAATGATCATAACGATTGATGCAGAAAAAGCATTCAACAAAATCCAGCACCTTTTTTTATAACAACTCTCAGTAAAGTGGGAATAGAGGGAGCATACCTGAACACAGTGATGGCGAACCTATGATATGCGTGTCAGAGGTGACATGCGAACTCATTTTTTTGGTTGGTTTTTCTTTGTTAAATGGCATTTAAATATATAAAATAAATATCGAAAATATAAGTCTTTGTTTTACTATGGTTGCAAATATCAAAAAATTTCTATATGTGACACCGCACCAGAGTTAAGTTAGGGTTTTTCAAAATGCTGACACGCCGAGCTCAAAAGGTTCGCCATCACTGCCTGAACATGATAAAGGCTATATATGACAAACCTATAGCCAACATAATACTCAATGGGCAAAAATTAAAAGTGTTTCCCTTAGAACAGGAACAAGACAAAGATGTCCACTTTCACCACTCTTATTCAACATAGTACTGGAAGTCCTAGGCACAGCCATCAGAAAGCATGGATGGACCTAGAAAATATTATGTTAAGTGAAATAAGCCAAACTGAGAAAGACAAATATTACATGATCTCACTTATTTGTAGAATCTAAAGAACAAAATGAACTGACCAACAAAATAAGACCTGAAGCAGGGAGGCATGGAACAGACTGGCATAACTAATGTGGGCTTGGGATGACAGGAGAGATAAACCAAAGAACTTATATACTTACTAGAAGCCCAGTGCATAGATTGGTGCACCAGTGGGGTCCCTTGGCCTGGCCTGTAGGGATCAGGCTAAAACCGGCAGTCTGGCATCCCCCAAGGGGTCCCAGATTGCGAGAGGGCACTCTGAAAAATTGCTGTCGCTCAACAGCTCCTGCATTGAGTGTCTGCACCCTTGGTGGTCAGTGCATGTCATAGCTACCAGCCGGTCAGCCAGTCAGCGGGTCACTTAGGCTTTTATACATATAGACTAGAGGCCCGGTGCACAAAAATTTGTGCGCTGGGGGGTAGGCGGTCCCTCAGCCCGGCCTGTACCCTCTCACAGTCTGGGACCCCTCGGGGGTGACCACTTCCTGGCTTAGGCCTACTCCCCAGGGGATTGGGCCTAAGATGGCAATCAGACATCCCTCTCGCAGCCCGGCAACCCTTGGCGGATGTCCACTTGCCAGCGGGGAGCAGACCTAAGCTGCAGTCGGACATCCTTAGCGCTGCTGAGGAGGCAGGAGAGGCTCCCACCACCACCGCTGTACTGGCATCCATCAGCCTGGCTTGTGGCTGAGCAGAGCTCCCCACTGTGAGAGCGTACTGACCACCAGAGGGCAACTCCTGCATTGATCGTCCGCCCCCTGGTGGTCAGTGTGTGTCATAGTGACCAGTGATTCCCAGTCTTTCTGCTGTTAGGGTCAGTTTGCATATTACCCTTTTACTATATAGGATAGAGGCCTGGTGCATGGGTGGGGGCCAGCTGGTTTGCCGTGAAGGGTGTCCCGGATCAGGGTGAGGTCCGGCTTAGGTACCTGGCCAGCCTGGATGAGGGGATGATGGCTGTTTGCAGCTGGTCACACCCCTTTCAGGGTGGGGGTCCCCACTGGGGTGCCTGGCCAGCCTGGGTGAGGGGCTGAGGGCCATTTTCAGGCTGGCGGGCGACTGAAGTTCCCAGCCTCTTTTTTTTTTTTTTTTTATTCTGGGATTTATTTACCTTCTATAGCTGTCACTGGAGCTGACAGCTGGCTCCAGCTCTGAGGCCCAGCTCCAGCTCTGAGGCCGTTGCCAGCTGAAAGCAGGTATCTCAGTTTGTTTAGCTTCTATACTTGAAACATTGTTGCTTCCGGAGCTCAGAGCTGGGCCGATGCAGTTGTGGAACCCTGGCTTCCTCCATCACTGGAGCAAGCAAGCCTCATGTTCACTTCAGCTGTGTGGCTGCCGGCCACCATCTTTGTTGGCAGTTAATTTGCATATCCTGCTGATTAGCCAATGGAAAGCGTAGCGGAGGTATGGTTAATTACCATGTTTGTCTATTATTAGATAGGATATGCATAACCCATGGACACAGGCAATAGGGTAATGAACACCTGGGGGATGGCTAGAGCCTGGGAGGAGGGGGGGTGAAATGGGAGATATCAGTAATACTATCAATAAAAAATATATTAAAAAAAATAAAATAATATCAATATGTAGGCCACACAGACCAAAAAAAAAACAAACAGAAAAGAAAGGTAAGGTCTCAAATCAATGACTTCACATACCACACTAGGAAACTAAAAGAGTAAATGTAATGTAATTAAGTTACATTAAATGTGATGTAAACCAAAAAAAAATAAGGGTCAAAGCTGAAAATACTGAAATATAAAACAGCAAAAGAACAACAACAAAAATCCATAAAACCAAAATGTGGTGCTTTACATAATAAAAGAATATTATATAAAACATGATGTCAATAAATTTAACATAGATTGACCAAAAACTTTCTTTGAAAAACACAAATTACCAAAGCTCAATCAAGAAGAATAAATACACATAGCTCTGTATGTACTTGAAAAGTTAAAACTTTGTTTAAAAACTTTGGGGGTGTGGGGGGGGGGGCAAAATAAACACAAACAAAACCACACCAGGGTCTTACTTCATTGATAATATCTAACAGAGATAATAGGAAAAAATACCAGATTCACACAAACTTTTCCAAAAATGTGAAAGACTTCACAACTCCTTTCCATTGGGCCTGCATTTCCCTGATACCAAAAACAAACAAAAAGGCATTAAAGAAAACAATATTTCTCATGACCACAGATGCAAAAATTCTAAACAAAAATGTTAGCAAGTCAAACCAGAAAAACATTAAAAGATAATACATCATGACCAAGTGGCCTTTATCCCAGGAATGCTAAGCTGGTTTGCCATTCAAAAATCCATCAATGTAATTCACCATATTATAACAAATTATTTTTTTTAATCATATGATCATCTCAACAGACAGAGAAAAAGCATTTGACAAAAAATCTAATACCTGACCTGGCTGGGTAGCTCAGCTGGTTAGAACATCATCCTGATACCCTAAGGTTGTAGATTGGTCAGGGCACATACAAGAATCAACCAATGAATGCATAATTAATAGAACAAATCGATGTTTCTGTGTCTCTGTCTCTCTGTCTCTGTCTCCCCCTGCCTCTTCCCCCTCTAAAATCAATTTTTTAAAAAATCCAACATCCATTCCTAATAAAAAAAAATCTAACAAAGTAGTAATAAAAGGGAACAACCTCAGTCTAATAATGAGGATTTACACAAAACCAACAGATATCATCATACTTATTTAAGGACTGAATGCTTTCCCTCTTATATTCCACATTATACTGGAGTAACCAATGAAATCTGCAAGGAAAAGAGACATTTGGATTGGAAGGAAGAAATAAAACAGCCCTTTTATTCACAAACACGATCTCCTATGTGCAAAAGCTAATGGAAACTAAAAAAAAAAATAACAGAACTAATATTTGCATCTAGCCAGGTTATAGAATACAAAAACAATATACCAAGATCAACTGTATTTCTATACACTAGGAATTACCAATTGAAAAATTTTAAATGCCATACATGAAAAATTGAGATACAAGCTTACCAAAGTTATAAAAGACTTGTACATTGAGAACAACAAAATACTGCTGACAGAAACTACACATCTTAATAAATGGAGTAACTTGTTCTTGGGTCAGATGACTTAATATTGTTACCATGTCAAATCTGCCCCAAACTGAGCTACAGATTCAATGCTATACCAATCAAAGTCCCAAAGGCTTTTATAGGGAAATTGATGACTTAGTTATAAAATTCATATGGAAATGCAAAGAATCTAGAATGTCCAAACAACTCTGCAAAAAAAAAGAAACTGGAGGACTAATACTACCCAATTTCAAGAATTATTGTAAAGCTATAAAATGAAAATAAAGTGGCACTGGTATAAAGGCAAACAAACAGGACAATGTGACAGAAGAATCCAGAAATAAACTGACATATACATGGGCAAATTATTTTTTAAAAAAAGACACAAAGGCAATAAGGTGAAGAAAAAATAGACTTGAAACAAATGAATATTAACAGGTAATCTCTGCATCTCTATTTGCACCATATACAAAAATGGACCACAGTCCTAAATGTAAATAGAAAAAAATACAAGAAAATCTTTGCAACCTAGTAGTTAGGCAGTTTTCTTAAATGTAACACCAAAAGAACAATCCATAAAGAAAAAAATGGCTACATTGAAATTGATCAAAATTTAGTATTATGGTCTTCAAAAGGTACTATTAAAACAAGATTAGCCCAGCCAGTGTGGCTCAATGATTGAGTGTCAACCTATGAACCAGGTCATGGTTCAATTTCCAGTCAGGGCACATGCTGAGGTTACAAGCTCGATCCCTGGTATGGGGAGTGCAGGAGGCAGCCAATTAATGATTCTCTCTCATTGTTGATGTTGCTACCTCTCTATTCCTCTCCTTTTCTCTTTCAAATCAATAAAAATATTTTTAAAAAAGAGATGATTAAATCTGGGAGAAATTTCACCAAGGAGGTGAAAGTTCTGTACAATGAAAACTCTAAAATATTAATAAATAGAAAGGTATTCCATGCTCATGGATTTTAAATGTCCATATTACCCAAAGCAATCTACAAATTCATTGCAATTCCTATCAAAATTCCAATGGCATATTTCACAGAAATGGGAAAAAAATCCTAACATATGTATGGAGTTACAAAAGACACTAATAGCCAAAGCAATCTTGAAAAAGGAAAATAAAGCTGAAAGCATCACATGTCTTAGGAAAAATATTGCAACTATCACTCCTCCTGATTTTAAATGATATTATAAAGCTATAATAATCAAACAGTATGATGCGGACAACCATGATGGCGGCATAAGGTATATACCTATACGTGCCGCCCCTCACAAACACATTAAAACTACAACTAGGCATGTTTTGGAGAAACCAAGATAGCAGCATAGGTAAACACCTGAAATTGCTGCCTCACACAACAGCTTCAAAAATACAACAAAAATACAAAACAGACATCATCCAGAACCACAAGGAGGCTGGCTGAGTGAAAATTCTACAACTAGAAGGAAAGAGAAAAGCATACCGAGACTCAGAGGAGCTGTGGTGCAGATGTAAAGTACAGAGGTATGGAGGCGCACGCGGAGAGGGCTGGCGGCTGAGGACACGGTTATATTTGTCAATCGGTAGGGAGTCTCAAGCTCTGAGCTCAAGTTCTGGGCGAGTCTCTGGGGACCCAGACTCATACGGGAGAAACTGGACTGTCTGGCATCAGTCGGAACTCAAAGACAGCTTTCTCTCAGAGGTGCTTGCAGCGATTGCCAGGACACTGAGAAACGGGGCCTCTGAGGGCAGCCATAGCTGCTTGCTCCACCCTGTTGATCCCCTGGGACCCCTGCCCCGCCCAAGCTGTGTGCCGGCTTTTGCATATGAAAGGCCTGGCCCTTTGCAATCTGAAAATTACCTAACAAACTGCAGCTGGTCCAAGGCCCAAGGGCAACTTGCATTGCTTCACAGCTGAGCTCCTGCTGGGTAGCCTCAGGGAGAGGCTAGATTAGCACCTCCTTAGATCCAGGAGCCAGTGTGCCCGGTGGTCAGAGTGTGACCATCCAGATTGCAGCTCCTCGGATCCATGAAGGACACACTCAGGGGGCAGACTCAGTGAGCATCAAAGCCCCACTGAAGCAAGTCTTGCCCTGGAGGGGTGTTTCTAGCACAGAAGTTCTCCCACTGCAGAAAACAGCTGATTCTCACAGCCAATTGGCCTGGATGTCAATTCCTCCCAGTGATACCTACAACAATCAAGGCTTAACTACAACAAGACTGTGCACAAAGCCCACAAGGGGGTTCACCAAGAGTGTCCACCTCAGGTAAATGGGGAGGCTGAGCCACTGGGCCCTATAGGACACCTAGCACAGAAAGCCACTCTAGTAACACAGGGAAGCATAAAAAATGCAGAGACAAAGAAACAGGACACAAATGACAGAAATGGGTGAAAGCAAACTACTGGATATAGAGTGCAAAACCACACTTTTAAGGTTTTTCAAGAACTTTCTAGAAACCGCTGATAAATTTAGTAAGACGCTCAAAAAGTTTGGTGAGACTGCTGATAAATGTAGTGAGACCCTCAAGAAATCTAGTGAGACCCTCAAGATTATGAGAAAGGACCAATTAGAAATTAAGCATACACTGACTGAAATAAAGGATATTATGCAGAGTTCCAACAGCAGACTAGAGGATCGCAAGAATCAAGTCAAAAATTTGAAATATGAAGAAGGAAAAAACACCCAACCAGAAAAGCAAAAATGAAAAAAGAATCCAAAAATACGAAGATAGCGTAAGGAGCCTCTGGGACAGCTTCAAGCGCACCAACATCTGAATTATAGGGGTGCCAGAAGAAGAGAGAGCAAGATATTGAAAACCTATTTGAAGAAATAATGACAGAAAACTTCCCCTACCTGGTCAAAGAAATAGACTTACAAGTCCAGGAAGCGCAGAGAACCCCAAACAAAAGGAATCCAAAGAGGACCACACCAAGACACATCATAATTAAAATGCCAAGAGCAAAAGACAAAGAGAGAATCTTAAAAGCAGCAAGAGAAAGTCAGTTTCCTACAAGGGAGTACCCACAAGATTGTGAGCTGATTTCTCAACAGAAACTTTGCAGGCCAGAAGGGAGTGGCAAGAAATATTCAAAGTGATGAATAGCAAGAACCTACAACCAAGATTACTTTATCCAGCAAAGCTATCATTCAGAACTGAAGGTCAGATAAAGAGCTTCACAGATAAGGAAAAGCTAAAGGAGTTCATCACCACTAAACCAGTATTATATGAAATGCTGAAAGGTATCCTTTAAGAAGAGGACGAAGAAAAAGGTAAAGATACAAATTATGAACAACAAATACACTTCTATCAACAAGTAAACCTAAAAATCAAGTGAATAAATAATCTGATGAACAGAATAAACTGGTGATTATAATAGAATCAGGGATATAGAAAGGGAGTGGACTGATTATTCTTGGGGGCGGGAAAGGGTGTGGGGGATGCGGGAAGAGACTGAACAAAAATCGTTCACCTATGGATGAGGACAGAGGGGGGGTGAGGGCGGAGGGTGGAGTGGGAACCAGGTGGAGGGGAGCTATGGGGGGAAAAGAGAGGAACAACTGTAATAGTCTGAACAATAAAGATTTAATTAAAAAAAAATAAAAAATGAATGACACTAAATAAATAATTAAGACACTGAAAAAAAAACTACAACTAAAAGACAAAACAGCTTTCATCCAGAACCACGGGAAAGCTGGCTGAGTGGAAGTTCTACAACTAGAAGGGAAGAAAAAAGCGCATTGAGGCTGGGTAGGAGGTGCGGAGGCATCAAGAGCAGAGGTACAGAAGCGCGCAAACCAGGCTGCACCTAGGTGCGCAGTTTTTTTCAATCAGGAGATACAAGGTCACAACTGCACTGAACTTGTTTCCGGCAAGACTCTAGGGACCCAGATTCCTACGGGGAGAAAATGGACTGTCTGGCATTGGGTCGGAAAGTGAGGGTGGCTTTCTTGCAGAACTGCTCACAGAAATCATTGTTACTGTTGGGGGGCGGGACTCGGGACACAGAGACGCCGACTCTCGGAGACAGCTGAGGACAGCCATCGCTGTTTGCTCCACCCTGATGATTCTCTGAGACCCTGCCCCACCCAATTTACAACCCCACCCAATCTGTACACAGCGGTGCAAATGAATCGCCTGTCTTTTTGCAGCCTAACCTAACAAACTGCAGCTAGGTCAGAGAACTCCAAAAATTCCAAACCCCAAACAAAGAGGAGAAATAGCAGATCTCGCAGTAGCTCCTGCTGGGTGGACTCACACAGAGGTTGAATTTGCACCTCCTTGGAGATCCAGGAGCCAGTGTACCCAATGGTCAGATACTAGGTTTCAACTGCTCACATCCATAAGTGACACACTCAAGAGGCAGGCTCAGTAAGCACCAAAGCCCCACTGAAGCAAGTCCTGCCCCATAAGGGTGTCTCCAGCACAGCAGTTCTTCCACTATAGACACAGCGGGTCCTTGCAGTCAATTGGCCTGAAGGTCATTTCCTCCCAGGGATACCAACAGCAATCAACGCTTAACTACAGCAAGATTGTGCACACAGCCCACAAAGGGGTGCACCAAGAGTGCCCACTTCAGGTGACTGGGGAGGCTGAGCCACTGGGCCCAATAGGACACCTACCACACAAAGCCACTCTATCCACACAGGGAAGCAGCCAAAATGCAGAGACAAAGGAATATGTCACAAATGAAAGAAATGGAGGAAAGCAAATTACTGGATTAAGAGTTCAAAACCACAGTTATAAGGTTGCTCATGAATTTTCGACAAACCTCCGAGGAACTTAGTGAGACCTTCAAGAATCTTAATAAGAATCCCCAAAAAATGGAAAATGACCAGTCAGAAATTAAGCTACACTGACTGAAATAAAGAAAAATATACAGAGATCCAACAGAAGACTAGAGGATCCCAAGAATCAAGTCAAAGATTTGAAATACAAAGAAGCAAAACACACCCAACTGGAAAAGCAAAAGGAAAAAGGAATCCAAAAATATGAAGGTAGTGTAAGGAGCCTCTGGGACAACTTCAAGTTACCAGCATTCACATTATGGGGGTGCCAGAAGAAGAGAAAGAGCAAGATATTGAAAGCCTATTAGAAGAAATCATGACAGAAAACTTCCCCTACCTGGTGAAAGAAATAGACTTAGAAGTCCAGGAAGCAAAGAGAACTCCAAATAAGAGGAATCCAAAGAGGACCACACCAAGACACATCATAATTAAAATGCCAAGGGCAAAAGACAAAGAGAGAATCTTAAAAGCAGCAAGAGAAAAACAGTTAGTTACCTACAAGGGAGTGCCCATACGACTGTCAGCTGATTTCTCAACAGAAACCATGCAGGCCAGAAGAGACTGGCAAGAAATATTCAAAGTGATGAATAGCAAGAACCTACAACCAAGATTACTCTACCCAGCAAAGCTATCATATAGAATTGAAGGTCAGATAAAGAGTTTCACAGACAAGAAAAAGCTAAAGGAGTTCATCACCACCAAACCAGGATTATATGAAATGTTGAAGGGTATTCTTTAAGAAGAGGAAGAAGAAAAAGGTAAAGATAAAAATTATGAACAAAGGGACAACAAATACATATCTATGAACAAGTGAATCTAAAAAATAAGTCAATAAAAAAATCTGATGAACAGAATAAACTGGTGACTATAATAGAAGAAGGGGCATAGAAAGGGAGTGGACTGACAATTCTCAGGGGGAAAGGGGTGTGAAGGGTGCAGGAAGAAATTGGACAAAAATCTTACACCTATGGATGAGGACAGTGGCGGAGGTTAAGGGCCTAGAGTGGGGTGGGAACCAGGTGGAGGGGAGCTATGGGGGGTGTGGAAGAGAAACATCTGTAATAGTCTGAACAATAAAGATTTATTTTTTTAAAAAAAAATAACAGTATGATGCTGCAATTTACAATAGCTAAGATCTGGAAACAGCCCATTTGCCCATCAGTAGATGAGTGGATAAAAAAGCTGTGGTACATTTATACCATGGAATACTAGGCAGCAGTAAAAAAGAAGACTCTCTTATCCTTTGAGATAGCATGGAGGGACCTGGAGAGTATCATGCTAAGTGAAATAAGTCAATCAGAGAAAGACACATGATTGCACTCATATGTGGAATCTAAGTAACAAAATAAACTTATGAACGGAGTGGATCCAGAGACATGAAAGTATGGAACAGAGTGTGGAATCTCAGAGGGAAAGTGGGGGAGGATGGGTGTTTAGGTGATAATCAACCAAAGATCTTGTAACATATATACATAAACCGTGGACACAGATAGTAGGGTGGTGAAGGACTCAGGCAGGGGGTGGGGGCAAATGGGAGGGGGTCAACGGGGATAAAGGGGGACGTATGTAATACTTTCAGCAATAAAGATTGAAAATAAATAAATAAAGTGTGGTATACCCACACAATGAAATGCTACCTTATTAAAATAATAAATTATAGGCACACATAACATGGATGAATCTTAAAATAATCATATTGAGTAAGATAAGTCAAACATAAAGGAGTACATATAATTATATAGTAAAATTCCATTTATATGAAATTGTAGAAAATACAAACTAATCTACAGTAGCACAAACCACATAAGTGGTTTTCTGCAAATGAGTGGACTAGAAAGGGTGTGAGAGAGGTATTACAAAGAGATATGACAAAACTTTAAGGATAATAGATATGTTCTGTATCTTGACTATGGTAGTGGTTTAATAGGTATATACATGTGTCAAAATTTATCAAACTGTACACTTTAAATATGTGCAGTTAGTTCACTGTATCTCAATTATACCTTGCAATCTTTTTTTTAATATATTTTATTGATTTTTTACAGAAAGGAAGGGAGAGGGATAGAGAGTTAGAAACATCGATGAGAGAGAAACATCGATCAGCTGCCTCCTGCACATCTCCTACTGGGGATGTGCCCGCAACCAAGGTACATGCCCTTGACCAGAATCAAACCTGGGACCTTTCAGTCTGCAGGCCTACGCTCTATCCACTGAGCCAAACTGGTTATGGCGCAATCTCTCTCCTTAATAAGCAATATCACCTTTTCCTTTCAGCTCTAAAACAAAAAGCTATTTTCTTTCCTTTCCAGCCTTGATAGTATTACTCTCAAAACATTACAGAACTAAAAAAAAAAAAAAATTACCCCATAATCTCTACATTTTCAAAAGTGAACCCTTAGAATATCAATGCTAGACACAGATGTTAAGGCTGCCAAGATAAAAATATATTGACAAGAATATTTTCCCCAACCACCTATTTCCATAACCCTATTACTAACAGTTTTGCCACCGCTATTTCCCTTTGCAGGGGGATACATATGACTTCAATCATATCTTTATTTTGCATCATTATGACCCAAAAACACCCTTAGAAAAAATATTGCCACTATCTCCCAACGTTCTTTTTTTGCTGTTCCATTTTCGTATTCCTTGGTAAGTTATGACATCCATACTTCTATTTAGTTTCATTTCATTTTCTCACATCTACCAGACTTTTATTTTTAATTTTTTTAATACATGTTTAGGAGTAAGGAAAGTATTTCTACACACCTCAAGAACTGGTCCGGCTCCAAGAATAATTTGTTCCACTCCACTGGCAAATCCTTTCTGACTGAGAGCAGTAAGGTGGTGAATAAGAAAGTTTGTGCTTTGAGTCTTCCCAGAACCACTCTCTCCTGAAATCACAATACACTGATTCTTTTTGCGCTGAAGCATGGTATGATAAGCTACATCAGCCACAGCATAAATGTGAGGCTCAAGTTTTCCCAACTGGTGGTTATCATACATTTTTACATATTTGGGGTTATAAATAGGAAGAAACTTGAATGGGTTAATGACTATTAGAATACTGCCAACATAGGTATAAATTTTTTCATGCTTAAAGCGATTTCGTAGATTTTCTAAGAGAGTTTTCTCATTCAAATAAGGTAAGCTACATAAATCATCAAAGTCTTTCTGTTGAGGCTGTGGAAGAAAACCCCGTTCCATCATCCTGCGACGTTCTTCTGTTACCCGTAGCCATGACTGAAGACTACCATAATGGATTGACCCATCAAGGTTTTTTTCTCTCAAAAGAAATCGGTAGTCCTCTCCACTTAGGCGATTTTCCAGAGCCATTCGAGGCCACAACATCATTCGTTGAACTGGACAGTCTGTTGGATTGAGTATCCATTCTTCTCCACCAAATTCCTTTACCTCTGCTAGAACATAACATTTTGTTTTGTCAAGATGAAGTCTGTTTATAAGAGAGTCGATCACCTCAGCAGCTGTGGAGTTTTTTCTGGCAGGAATAGGGCAGTAGATTGTCCCTTCTGAAATTGTCCCAGGATATATATGCAATGTATGTTCATTATCCTCAAAGCGTCGTCTTCCTCCATCATTTATATTCATATTGAATCTTGTCCCATCAGCATGAATAGTACATGTTCAGGATTGTGAAAACCATTTTCGTGGCAAAAGAACTGTAATATAAAAGATGTGAAACATTTAGAAGTCACATTACACAATCATTGCTTTCTGATGCTCAACAAAGAAAGGTTTAACAATCATTTTTATTACATTTTTAGAACATAAAATCCTAACTCAGTATGGAAAGTCTTTTTTTTTTTTAATCTAATTGGCTTGGCCGGATCATGTGGTCCAGTGGTTAAGTGTCATCAACCTATGAACAAGAAAGTCACTGTTCAATTCCCAGTCAGGGCACATGCCCAGTTTACAGGCTCAATCCCCAGTGTGGAGCATGAAGTAGGCAGCCGATCAATGATTCTTTCTCATCATTGATGTTTCTAACTCTTTCTTCCTCTCCCTTTCTCTCTGAAATCAATTTTAAAAATATTAAAAAGGAAAAAAATCTAATTGGCTTTACTAAGTGATTCATGAATTGGGCAGCATCCCATCTAGCAATGTCAAGGAGAAACAGTCTTGAAAACAATCTCATTGAGACCACATAATATTACATTTTATTGTTTAAATGAAGACTCTTTCTAAAACAGCAACTTGCCAAAAATTGTTTCAATGTTTTATATTAAATCAAAATCCAAGGAGTACAAAATAAAAAATTATTTTGTCTTTTACTATCTCAAATGTTTTTAAAGTACCTGAGATTAGAATTAGGTCCTTTCTTTATATCTGAAGAGCCTCTCTGAAGACTAAGATGGACAAAATAATCACACAAATCTAATCATCCTGCACTGAAAAGCTCTTATGAATAAAGCAAAAACAAGAAAAAAATGCCATTGATGGAGCAAATATTTTGTGAAATAGAAAACAGTAAGATGAAATAAGAAAGTAAACTATTTTAATTTAATTAATAATTAGATAAGAAAACCTGCTAAAGAATAGACATATTCAAAAACTTCTATACTCTTGAGGAGAAGGGGGCAAAAAGATCATGCCCTTACCCTGGCTGATGTTGGTCATCGGTTAGTTAGAGGGTCAGCCCACACACCACAGGGTCATAGGTTCAATTCCCAATCAAGGGCACATACCTGGGTTGGGACACATGCGGGAGGCAACCAATCGATGTGCCTCTTTCACTTCCATGTTTTTCTTTCCCTCCCCCCACTTGTCCATCCCTAGGCCTATCTTAATTACTATAGCTCTGTAAGTTTTGATATCTGGAAAGCATATCACCTCTATTTGTTCTTCTTTAACGTTACTGTCACTATTTGCTCTGCCATAAGAATTTTAAGAGCCACATACTAACATAAAATAACCTTTTGGCAGTTTGATATTGTATAGATTTTATAGATTAATATAGGAAAAAACTGGCATCCTATTGACTTCCCATTCATGAATACCATGTTATTTTTTTTAATTATACTATTTTTCACTTCTAAGATTTCTTTCATTTTCATATCCACTTGATCTTTTCTCTCCCTCTTTAAATTTCATAATTGTTTTAATTTAAGGGATATTAATTGTTCACTTATCTCCTTGAAAGTCCTAAATATATATAATTTTATATTTTCCAAACTAAAACTTTAAACTGCTCTTCTGTATCCACTGTAAACTGCTCTTTTGATTATTGATTTTATTTTGTATCTTTCTCAGCATTAGATGGCTTAATTTGTTTGAGAATTCAGCTTTATAGTCACATTTTTTTAAATATTGTTTTTATTGATTTTTTTACAGAGAGGAAGGGAGAGGGATAGAGAGTTAGAAACATCGATGAGAGAGAAACATCGATCAGCTGCCTCCTGCACACCTCCCACTGGGGATGTGCCCGCAACCAAGGTACATGCCCTGGACCAGAATCGAACCTGGAACCCTTCAGTCCGCAGGCCGACGCTCTATCCACTGAGCCAAACCGGTTTGGCCACATTTTTTGATACAAGATTTTTTTTTTTGGTCTTTCATACATTTACTGAGAACCCACTATTTTCTACTTTTTAAAAACATAACCACAATACCACTAATTGCACCTTTAAAATTAACAATTTTTTAAATTTGTATAAATATTTTTGTTTTTAGAGAGAAAGGGAGAGGGAAAGAGAGAAACATCAATTGGCTACCTCCTACACACCCCCTACTAGGGATCAAGCCTGCAACCCAGGCATGTGCCCTGACTGGGAATGGAATCTGTGACCTCTTGGTGCATGGGACAACATTCAACAAATCGAGCAACACCAGCCAGGCTAAAAATTAACAATTTTTAATATTACTATTTTTTACTTCCCCAGCGTTCAATTTTCCCATTTAACTCATAAGTATTTTTCTTACAGTCTACTCAAATCAGGAGAGTTGTCCTGAAGTAACAGTATGGACATGCTATGAGCTGGCAGGTTCCTAGTTGTAAAGCTATGTTTGCATTCTCCTGAATCTCTAGGTATATGGCTTCATATAAACTGTGGCCTCTGGCACCAGTCAACAGCAAAGCTACTCCTTCCAGTCAAGTAAGCTGTACCTTGCACAACCAGGAGATGCAATGCAAAACTGTAGTCTGATCTCCAAAGGTGTACAAGATGGCAGTCCTAGAACTAAACTCAGAAATACCTCTTTCAACAGAGGAACCCTACCTATCCTGGCCCATGGTTTCCAACAATGAGACCAACTGTAAGAACTCTTCCCCATTTTCAACGAAGAAGCCAAACCTCTGTTGCTTTACCTGCAGTCTAGGCTCCAAGCCATAGCCTCACCCACTACTTTGTGTTCTATTCCCTTCCTGAAACATAAAAATGTTTTTCTTTTTTTGAGCCCCATGTATGTCCATTTGATTTTTCTCTTCTTGTTACTTTATCAATCACTGCTTTGTGTTTGGGGGGCAGGGGGGGGAAGGTTGCCTCAAAATATCATCACAAATACATATTGACAATAAGCCATGAGAGTTTATCAAAATCATCTGGGAAACATTTTTAAAAGATACATTTCTAGGCCCAATAATGTTTCTGAGGTTGGGAAATCTAGGCAATTCTGTTGTTGCTGGTCCAGAGTAAAGCATTTGGAAATCAATGGTCTATATTTCCACTCTCCACTCCCTTACCACTCTTCCCACATAGCAAGTTACTGCCAATGTTCTTTGAAAATATCACCAATTACCATAAAGTTGCCTAATCCAAGAGCCTCTTCTCAATTCTTATCCTAACACACCACACTGAAGTGGCCATCTTATTCTTGAAACTGCAATCACATGACAATTACTTTTTTTTGCAATATTCTAATAGGCTCACTCTTTCTGATGCACTCTTATAACTCTTTTTCCTCACTTTAAAAATAAAAATATTCTCAGTTTCTGGTATCAACCCAGTGTTCTTTTACCTGGATAATTTTATTTAGTTCTTTATAACTAGATGCCCAGTGCACGAAATTCGTGCACTCGGGGTTGGGGGGAGGTACCTCAGACTGGCTACGCTCGCCAGCCATGAGCCCAGCTTCTGGTTGAGTGGCACTCCCCCTGTGGGAGTGCACTGACCACCAGGGAGCAACTCCTGCGTTGAGCATCTGCCCCCTGCTGGTCAGGGCACATCATAGTGATAGGTCATTCCGCTGTTCAGTCGATTTGCATATTAGCCTTTTATTATAAGATTTATACAGTTGCCTATTATCTATGAATTTTTGTGCTACAATGGCAGAACTGAGTAGTTGTGATAAAGACCATATGTCCATAAAGCCAAAAATGTTTACTATGTAGTTTTAAAAGAAAAAGTTTATAGACCCCTATTTCAGGGTAACCATTAAAAACTATCTTAAAAGTTTAACTTCTCAACTAGTAGAGTAAAAAAAAATGGAAGGATGAAAAATAATCAATTCCATGCCCTAGCCAGTTTGGCTCAGTGAATGTGGCATTGGCCTGCAGACTAAAGGGTCCCAGGTTCAATTCCAGGCAAGGGCACATACCTCAGTTGCGCTCCATTCCTGGCCCTGGTCGGGGAGTGCATGCAGAGGCAACCAATCAATGTGTCTCTCTCACATCAATGTTTTCCTCTCTCTCTTTCTCCCTCTACCTTCCACTCTCTCTAAAATTCAATGGAAAAATATCCTCAGGTAAGGATTAGCAAAAAAAAAAAGTCAATTCCAAAGAAAAGCAACAAAGGGTAGGTTAAAATAGATGGAACAAATGGAAAGCAAACTAAATATATCAATTACTGTATTAAGTGTAAATGCTCCAGTTAAAAGACAAGGATTATCAGACCAGATTTTAAAAATCCAACTATATGCTGTTTTCAATAGACACAAAACTGTAATATGAGGAAACAGAATCCAGAAGACAAAAAAGAGAAGATATACCATGGAAATTCTAGCCAAAAGAAAGTCGGTATAATCTAAAATAACATCAAGCAAAATAGAAAAAGAAAATTGAGTTAAATATATCGTAGGTCCCTTTTAGACCTTGCATTTTATAATTCTAGTTGTAGGCCTGAGACCATGGTCAGCAAACTGCGGCTCGCGAGCCACATGCGGCTCTTTGGCCCCTTGAGTGTGGCTCTTCTTAAGCTTTAGGAGTACCCTAATTAAGTTAATAACAATGTACCAACCTATATAGTTTAAGTTTAAAAAATTTGGCTCTCAGAAGAAATTTCAATTGTTGTACTGTTGATACTTGGCTCTGTTGACTAATGAGTTTGCCGACCCCTGGCCTGAGACAAAGGTCTCTGGATATCATTTGTGATCCTGAAAAAGACTAAGTTAAGGAAGAAGTAGCAGACTGGCAAGTAAGTAGACTAGCAGGTATTAATAAAATAGTCTATAAATGAAAGAGAGAAAAAAAAGAAAGAGAAGTATGAGTTAAATGTGTGTTAGGATCTTGGGAATACATCTTCACAGCTACAAATAGAATCAAGTAGAGAAGCAGAAACTGAAAACTTAAAAGAATGTCTGCCCTGGCCAGTATGGCTCAGTTAGTTCAGTGCTGTCCAGTGCACCAAAGGTTACTGGTTGGATTTCCAATCAGGACAAATGCCTGGATTTCAGGCTCAATCAATAAAAAATTATTTAACTGATAAACTAAGGTTTTTATGGTAAACAAGACTAAATGAGATTAGGTCAAAAGCCGAAAGGTGCTTTTTACTATTTCTTCTTCTGAAAAAAAAAAAAAAAAAAAAAAGATGGGTTGAGAAACAGCTTTTCAGGTAAGATTTGATGAGTACATGTCAGCTGATCTTCATCACTACATACACCATATACAGTCCCCCTTTTACATACAGTATTGCCAAATTGGGTGCAGAAAGAAAAAACATTTTGTAGTATTTCAACTAAAGAAAAGGTGATGTACAATATGTTACTACATGACACACTATAGCATAGGTACATGGACAGCTATCAATTTAATCTTCCCAATAAGCAATCTATACCTTCTCCTGGTGAAAGTACTATGTTTTTCTTTGAAGAACTATCTTGTCATCTTACACAGTTTAAATGTATCAAACTCAACCCCTAGTTAAGGTAGAGGGGTGGTTATTAATTGTGACCCAGGCCCAGTCAGTTTATTCCATTCACTCTAGTGATGATGGTGGCAGTTCACTATACTGAAACTTGGCTGCAACTATTAAAAAAGAAATGCTTTTTTCCACTAGGGCTGCTAATCTAGAAAGATGTACATTACTGCCCCACTTAGCTACAGTTTCACTTTCTGTATTTTTAATTATCACAGTTAACCACTGTCCAAAACTATTAAATAGAAAATTCCAGAAGTAAATAATAAGTTCGTAAGTTTTAAATTGTGTGCCATTCTGAGTAGTGTGATGAAAGTTTACACCATCCCACTCTGTCTGCCCCAGGGTCATGAGTCATCCCTTTGTCCAGTGTATCCCTCTATATAAGCTACTCAACAATCAGTAACTTAGTAGCTCGCCATAGCTCGATTATCCAGGATCACGCAAAGTAAATGACCCTTTTTCTGCCATAAGATCAATAGCAGCCTAACAGTATATCACAATGCTTATGTCATTCACCTCACTTCATCTCATCATGTAGGCATTGTATCATCTCACATCATCAAAGGGTGAGTATAGTACAATGATTTTGAGAGCAAGAGAGAGACCACATTCAAATAACTTTTATTACAGTAATTCTTTAATTTTTAATATTTTTTATTGATTTCAGAGAGAGGAAGGGAGAGGGAGAGATAGAAACATATATATATATGGCTAATATGCAAAGTATCCCCTCAGGAGTTCGACCAGGAGACCAGGAGTTTGATCGCTCACTATGACATGCACTGACCACCAGGGGCAGCGTGGAACAAAGGAAGGCCCCTGCTGGCAGCCAGAAGGCCCCAATTGGCCCTGATCGCCGGCCAGGGCTAGGGTTCCTACCCATGCCTGAATTTCGTGCACCAAGCCTCTAATCAATGATGAAAGAGAATCATCGATTGGCTGCCTGTACACCCCCTACAGGGGATCAAGCCCACAACCTGGGCATGTGCCCTGACCAGGAATCAAACCATGACCTCCTGGTTCATGGTTCGACACTCTACCATTGAGCCACACTGGCCAGACTATTTCAGTATTTTTTATAATTTTTCTATTTTATTATTATTTACTATTGTTAATCTCTTACTGAGCCTAAGTTATAAATTAAAATTTATCATATGTATGGGATAAAACATAGTAAGGTTAAGTACTACCCATGGTTTCAGGCATTCATGGGGGTCTAGGAACATATGCCCCGTGGATAAGGGGGGACTACTGTAAACCTAGAGCTGTTGGCAGCCATCCCTGAATGCATTAATAAATAAATTTTTAAATTAAAAAAAAGTTTCTCTGTAGTAAAAAAGAATGAACTAACATACATTCTGTTTGGGCCACTGAATCCAGTTGTGAATCAAATAAACTCAACCACTGAACTTTCTTGTTAAGTGTGCCAATCAATACTCTTTTATGCGCTAAGCCACTGTGATTGTCCTCTGCAATCAAAAGATCCCACTACAATAAATAACAATGCAATACCCTTTGAGAATATACGTATTCTTTGTTATCCAAATCCTTGATATCTAAATATCTCTCTAAACTCAGGAATCAAATATATTTAAATAAACTTTTGGATACCTCCTTCACTATCATACTACTTGCTATCCAAACTTGAGAAACCAAACAGATTCAAATAAGGCAGTACTCCCGACATCCAAATTCACATTTCAAACTGAAGAATTAAACAAGAGTTAGATAGTGGCCAAAACCGGTTTGGCTCAGTGGATAGAGCGTCGGCCTGCGGACTGAAAGGTCCCGGGTTCGATTCCGGTCAAGGGCATGTACCTGGGTTGTGGGCACTTCTCCAGTGGGGGATGTGCAGGAGGCAGCTGATCGATGTTTCTCTCTCATCGATGTTTCTAACTCTCTATCTCTCTCTCTTCCTCTCTGTAAAAAATCAATAAAATATATTAAAAAAAATGTTTAAAAAAAATTAAAAAATAAAAAAAGAGTTAGATAGTGAAGGATACTTGTAATGCCAATCTTGAAGAAATATGGCAAGGAATATACAACAGAATGCTAAATGACAACCCACAAAATATAAAATTCTATTTGAAGGTATATATATGTAAAAATGGACAAAAATGTTAGGCTTCTGGGAAATCTTCAAAATTTCCTTTTATAGTTTTCACCAAAAGTAAGCTTGAAGTGCATTATCTCATTTGAGTTTAATAGCAATTCTCTAAGGGAACAAACCTTTCAAGTCAGAAAATTCAGGCTTAAAAAGGAAAGAAATCGACTTTAAGGTAAAGATGGCATTTCAAATCACCAGAGAAAAGGAAATTATGCTATAATAATGTGGGGATAAATGTGGAAATAAAATTATACAAAATCCCTGACCGGTTTGGCGCAGTGGATAGAGCGTTGGCCTGCGGACTGAAGGGTCCCAGGTTCGATTCCGGTCAAGGGCATGTACCTTGGTTGCAGGCACATCCCCAGTAGGGGGTGTGCAGGAGGCAGCTGATCCATGTTTCTCTCTCATCGATGTTTCTAACTCTCTATTCCTCTCCCTTCCTCTCTGTAAAAAAATCAATAAAATATATTTTTTAAAAAAGAATTAGCACATTACTGGTACTTCTGCAGCAATCAAACATTGCTGCATCTTTTATAAAGGAAATTAATATTCTTTTTATTCTCTATACCAAAGTAGTTATTTCAAAAATATATACTAACAGAGGAAAACAATGTGGTAGACAGTTGCTGTGGAGAGTAGGGTGTGGTTCAGAATAGGCCAGCTTATGATGGTATTCACTGGACTAAGTTAGAAGAGACTAATTATAGAGGGAAACTATGGTGACAAAAGAACGAAGTTAGTAATTACAGTTTGCTTTAAATTACAAGTTCAGCTAAAAATATAAAATGACTACAGATTTTTAATGCAGTTTTGTATCTGTGCGCTAATAAAATTTAATTTTCAAAAAATATATACTATTGCTTTTACTTTTTTATCAAGTTCTTAAGGTTATTTTCCAACAACAACAAAAAAGGGTATCCTTTTTCTTTATACATGTTTTATCATAGGAATCTATTGATGAATGTTAGTAAACAGAATCATACATTATCATTCAGTAACAAGAGAAGTGGAAGAATAGAATCAGGCAAATATATGTCTGAAAAATAAAAATCTAGCTTCACTAAAGGAAAAAAAAATATCACTTAAGCCCTGGTCAGTGTGGCTCTGCGGCCAGAGTGTCGGCCCTCACAGTGAAGGGTCACAGGTTTGATTCCCAGTCAAGGGCACATACCCTGGTAGCAGGTTCGTTCCCCAGCCCAGGTCAGGGTGCATGTGCAGGAGGCAACTAATTGATGTGTCTCTCTCATATCAATGTTTCTCTCCCCCCACCCCTTTCTCCAATCGATCTAAAAGGGATAGAAAAATATCCACAGGTGAGGATTTTTTAAAAATCACTCAAAGCAAAGGTCACACCAGTACATATTAAAAGGAGAGCATTCTATTATTATCAAGGCAAGGTCCAATTGTGGAAAACAACAGTGATTTGAGTGCACCTATAAATTTCATGGGGAGAGAGCTATTAAACACTTTGAACGTATTTTAGAAAAACAACTCTGGGAAAGTGGTGTACATGTTTCTTCATTAATTCAAATGTTCTACAAATAAACATAGTTATTATAACGATGTGTAGTCACATATATATGTGTATATATATATATATATATATATATATGCAACTTACATATGTAAACATATTTTTAAACTCTACAAACTGTTTCATAATGATTTTTTTTTCAGTACAACCCAAATACTCTTACAAACCCATTTCCTCCTTTCCTATGCACATACCTGGACTATATTTCCCAAATTTCCTTGCAGTTAGTTACATATGGCCATGTGACCAAATCTTAAGCAAATGGTATGTGGGCAGGGGCGATGAACATTCCCTTCAAGCTAATCAAATAAGATTCTCATTCTGCTGGAAAAATGGAGAGGATTCAGGGAAAAGCTCTAAGGCAGTGATGGCCAACGTATGACACGCGTGTCAGAGGTGACACGCGAACTCATTTTTTTGGTTGATTTTTCTTTGTTAAATGGCATTTAAATACATAAAATAAATATCAAAAATATAAGTCTTTGTTTTACTATGGTTGCAAGTATCAAAAAATTTCTATCTGTAACACGGCACCAGAGTTAAGTTAGGGTTTTTCAAATTGCTGACACGCCGAGCTCAAAAGGTTCGCCATCACTGCTCTAAGGTCCTAAGGCAGTGGTCGGCAAACTGCGGCTCGGCAAACCGCAGTTCACGAGCCACATGCGGCTCTTCGGCCCCTTGAGTGTGGCTCTTCCACAAAATACCGACTTCTGCGCAAGGGCCACAAAGTTTCAATCGCACTGTACGTACGGGCCCGCACGTGGTATTTTATGGAAGAGCCACACTCAAGGGGTCAAAGAGCTGCATGTGGCTCGCAAACCATGGTTTGCCGACCACGGTCCTAAGGGATACAGAGCCACTAGATGGAAGGACCCTAGGCCCAAAATGACTACTTGAAGAAGAGTGCCCACCATCACCCCTCCTCCATTTATTTACATGGGACGGTGATATAAATAAAAACTAAAGTCTTACTGTGCAGAGCCATTGATACTTAGTTCTTTAGTTGTAACTAAACTAAGCAGTTACCCTAATGCATTACTATAAAAATTTTCCCATGCTTTCCCCTGTAGAAGTTCCGTAAGGAAATCCTCTTATATTCAATCCATCAATAAATAATACTGAACTACCTTTAAAATATATCGTGAATCTATTTTTTTTAATATTCCCATCTCTACCACCATTCTCTCATCTGAATTAGTGAAAGAGTGTGATATCCTTGCTTTATTATTGCTCCACCATAGTCTGTTATTTATGCAAAATACACAGTCAGGCTTTTTAAAGGTAAATCAGATCATGTCACTCTCTCTCCTATTCGCAAACCCTCAGTGGATCTCCCATAACACAAATAAAATTGAAACCTCTTACTGTGGCCTAACTTCATCTTTCCCTCACTCCACTCCATCCCATCCTCAATCGTCTTTTATCTGTGTTTAAATTTTTCCCTGCTTCAGGACCTTTACATTTCCTGCTCTCTCTGCCTAGGCCTTCTTTTATATCACTGAGGTCTCTGCTCAAATGCCAACTGTTCCCATTGGCTTTTGTTTACTACCATATCTAATCTAATAAAAGAGAAACATGGTAATTGGTGTATGACCGCTACCCTTCCCATTGGCTAATCAGGGAGATATGCAAATTAACTGTCAGCCAAGATGGCGGCTGGCAGCCAGGCAGCTTGAAACTAACATGAGGCTTGCTTGCTTCAGTGACGGAGGATTCCAACGTTCCCCGCCTGCCTTGCCGGCCTCTGAGCATGCAGTTTGAAACATTTTAACAAATATAGAAGCTAAAAAAAAACCCAGAAACCAGCTTTCAGCGAGCTGGGATCTCAGAGCTGCAGTCAGAGCTGGAGTTATATATTGTTTTGATTTCCTACATTCAGCAGCGGAGGCCTAAGAGCTGGAGCCTCAGAGCTAAAGCTGACCCAGAATTAAAAAAAAGAAAAAGAAAAAAAGGAGCGGTTGGGAGCTTCCGTCACCCGCCAGCCTGAAAGCAGCCCTCAGCCCCTCACCCAGACTGGCCAGGCACCACAGTGAGGACCCCCACCCTAAAGGGTGTGTGACCAGCTGCAAACAGCCCTCAGCCCCTCACCCAGGCTGGCCAGGCACCCAAGTGAGGACCCCAACCCTGAAGGGTGTGTGACCAGCTGCAAACAGCCCTCACCCCTCACCCAGGCTGGCCAGGCACCCCAGTGGGGACCCCAACCCTGAAGGCTGTGTGACCAGCTGCAAACAGCCATCATCCCCTCACCCAGGCTGGCCAAGCACCCCAGTGGGGACCCCCACCCTGAAAGGTGTGTGACCAGCTGCAAACAGCCATCATCCCCTCACACAGGCTGGCCAGGCACCCCAGTGGGGACCCCCACCCTGATCCAGGACACCCTTCAGGGCAAACCAGCCAGCCCCCACCCATGCACCAGGCCTCTGTCCTATATAGTAAAAGGGTAATATGCCTCCCAGCACCGGGATCAGCATGACAGGGGGCAGCGCCCAAACCCCCTGATCGCCCTGCGGCTCTGTGTGTGACAGGGGGTGGGGCCACAACCTCCCTATCCGCCCTGCTCTGCTCGTGACAGGGGAAGGCGCCCCAACCCCCTGGTCAGCCCTGCTGTGTGTGTGACAGATTAGAGCCATAACCTCCCCATGGGCCCTGCCCTGAGTGTGACAGTGGTGGCGCCCCAACCCCCTGATCGGCCCTGCTCTTTGGGTGATAGAGGGCGGAGCCACAACCCCCACCCCTCCCACGGGCCCTGCTCTGTGTGTGATGGGGTAGAGCCATAACCTCCCCATCGGCCCTGCCCTGAGTGTGAGAGTGGTGGCATCCCAACCCCCCAACAGGCCCTACTCTGAGCATGACTGGGGGTGGCATCGCAACCTCCCAATCCACGCTACTCTGTGCATGACAGGGGGCGGCACCCCAAATCCCCAATCGGCCCTGCTCTGAGCCCGACCAGGGGCTGCACCTAGGGATTGGGCCTGCCCTCTGCCACCCGGGAGCAGGCCTAAGCCAGCAGGGCGTTATCTCCCGAGGGGTCCCAGACTGCAAGAGGGCACAGGCCAGGCTGAGGGGCCCCCCTTCCCCCCGAGTGCACAAATTTTTGTGCACCGGGTCTCTAGTCTAAAATAATCCTCTTGCCCTAGCTGGTTTGGCTCAGTGCATAGAGCACTGGCCTGCAGACTGAAGGTTCTCAGGTTCGAATCGGGTCAAGAGCACATGCCTGGGTTGCGGGCTTGATCACCAGTAGAGGGTGTGCAGGAGGCAGCTGATAAATGATTTTCTCATATCATTAATGTTTCTCTCTCTCTCTCCCTCTCCCTTCCTCTCTGAAATCAATAAAAATATATTTTAAAAAATATCTATCTACACTAATAAAAGACAAACATGCAAATTGACGGTAACTTTGTTATGACTTAAGCCACGCCCACCAGCCAATCAGAGCGACTATATGCAAATTAACCCAACCAAGATTGCGGCTGGCAGCCATGGAGCTACAGCGAGCAGGAAGCTTGGTTGCCCCAGTAATGGAGGAAGCCCAGCTTCCTGCCTGCCGTGCTGGCTCTGAGCTCCACTGAAGGCAACAAAGTTTCAATTATAGAAGATAAATAAATTCCAGATACCTGCTTTTAGCCGGCCGTGGCCACGGAGCTGGAGCGAGCAGGGGGCGTGGGTTGCCCCTGGCGATGGAGGAAGCCAAGCTTCCCGCTCCACTCAAGGCTAAAAAGTTTCAATTATAGAAAGTAAATAAATCCCAGAATAAAAAAAGAAAAAAAGGAGAGGCTGGGAGCTTCCGTCACCGGGGGGCTTGGCCAGCCTGAAAACAGCCCTCAACCTCTCACCCAGACTGGACAGGCACCCCAGTAGGGACCCCCACCCTGAAGGGGGTGTGACCAGCTGCAAACAGCCATCATCCCCTCATCCAGGCTGGCCAGGCACCCAAGTGGGACGCCCACCCTGATCCAGGACACCCTTCAAGGCAAACCAGCCGGCCCCCACCCGTGCACCAGGCCTCTATCCTATATAGTAAAAGGGTAATATGCCTCCCAGCACCGGGAACAGCGGAGCCGCGAGGCCTCCCGAACCCAGGATCAGCGGAGCCGCAAGGCCTCACGCCCAGGGATCAGCGGAGCCGCGAGGCCTCCTGGCACCGGGATCAGTGGAACAGAGGCCTCCCAGTACCGGGATCAGCGGAGCAGCGAGGCCTCACTGCCCCTGTGTCAAGCGGAGCCGCGAAGCCTCCCAGCACCGGAATCAGCGGAGCAGAGAGGCCTCCTGGCACCTGGAGCAGAGTGACAGGGGGCAGCACCCAAACCCCCTGATCGCCCTGCGGCTCTGTGTGTGGCAGGGGGCGGGGCCACAACCTCCCTATCCGCCCTGCTCTGTTCGTGACAGGGGAAGGCGCCCCAACCCCCTGATCAGCCCTGCTCTGTGCCTGATACGGGGGAGCTCCCCAACCCTCTGATTGGCCCTGCTCTGTGTGTGCCAGGGTGTGGTACCCCAACCCCCTGATCGGCCCTGCTCTGTGTGTGACTGAGTGGAGCCGCAACCTCCCCATCAGCCCTGCCCTGAGTGTCACAGGGGGAGTGCCCCAACCCCCTGATCAGCCCTGCTCTGTGTGTGACAGGGGGTGGCACCGCAACCTCCCCATTGACCCCACTCGAGTGTGACAGGGGGCGGCGCCCCAACACTGGCAGGGGAGAGCAATTAGGGGCGATAAAGCTGGCAGGGGAGGGCCATTGGGGGTGACCAGGCCAGCAGGGGAAGGCCGTTGGGAGACAACCAGGCCAACAGGGGAGGGCAGTTGGGGGCGACCAGGCCGACAGGGGAGGGCAGTTAGGGGCAACAAGGCCAGCAGGGGAGAGCAGTTGAGGGCAATCAGGCTTGCAGGGAAGCAGTTAGGGGTGATCAGGCATGCAGACAGAAGTGGTTAGGGCGATCAGGTAGGCAGGCAGAGAGGTTAGGGGTAATCAGGCAGGCAGACAGAGGGGTTAGGGGCGATTAGGCAGGCAGGCAGGTGAGCAGTTAGGAGTCAACGGTCCCAGATTATGGTAGGGATGTCCAACCGATCGGGCCTAAACCGGCAGTCGTACATTCTCCAAGGGGTCTCCAATTGGAGAGTGTGCAGGCTGGGCTGAGGGAACCCCCAGTGCACGAATTTCGTGCACTGGGCCTCTACTATATATATAAAAGCCTAATATGCTAAGTGTCTGACCAATCGGTCAACCGCTCAACCAGTCACTATGACGTGTACTGACCACCAGGGGGAAGACGGTCCAACCGGTAGATTAGCTTGTTGCTGGGGTCCGGCTGATCGGGACTGGGTGAGATGGGCTGGAGACACTCTGAAGCCCTCCCACGGTCCCTCCCCAGCCAGCCGGCCCTGATCAGCCCTCATGGGGACTGGGTGAGACAGCCCCAATTGAGACTGGATGAGACGGGCCAGACACACCCTGGAGCTCTCCCGCCGTCCCTCCCTGGCCGGCCAACCTCCTGCAGTCCCTCCCCAGCCAGCCGGCCCTGATCGGCCCCGATGGGGACTGGGCGAGAAGGCCCCAATTGGGACTGGGTGAGAGGAGCTGGACAGGCTATGGAGCCCTCCTCCCTGGCCTCTAAAATATTTCTTCTAATTAATTTCCTTTCAATGTGCATGAATTCATGCACTGGGCCTCTAGTATAATAAAAAAACAAAATAAGCCTCTTTCACCACTCTATTCTCCTTATCCTAATTTATTTTTAATCAAAAAACTTGATGCACTACCTAAAATGGCATTTGTTTGCTTTTGTTTGTTTTTGTTAATCCTCACCCGAGGATATTTTCCCATTGATTTTTAGTGAGAGTAGGAGGGAGAGACAGAGAGAGAAACATTAATATGAGAGAGAGACACATCGATTGGTTGCCTCCCGCATATGTCCTGGACCAGGGCCAGAGATCAAGCCTGCAACCTAGGTACATGCCCTTGACCATAATAGAGCCTGGGACTCTTCAGTCAAGGGCTCTAGCCACTGAGCCAAACCAGTGAGGACTATTTTCTTTTTTGTTTATTCTCTGACTTCCCCACTAAAGGGTAAAAGACTTGTCTTTTTCATCAGAGGTATCCATAGCATTTTTTCCTTTTCCTGCTGACTTCCTCGTCTATTTCCATTATTTCACTTTCTAAGAGCTATTTTCAACAATAATGTGATAATGTTTGGCTTTAAAAATGAGCAAGTAATGAAAGTCCTTTTTTAGAAGTAGTTAATGTTACTGATACATTTACGCATGCCAAGCAATATATATGGAAGAGTGGCTCTTAAGAAAGGTTATCCAAATGGCCAATAAGAACATGAAAAAGAACTCAACATATGTTGTAGATTATTCAAATATATTCACTACCTACCTTCATGTCTGTTGGAGAAGTATACCTTCCCATGCATTGAATTTGGGCTAAGCAACATGACTTAGTTTGGAGAGTGGGAAGGTAACAGATATGATATAAACAAGGTCTTGAAATATGCTTGGCCAGCTAGGTATGCCTTCTTGCACTTGTGTCACTGCCCTGAAAACATGCCTCATCTAGCTTACCAATACTAGTCCCAGTAGAAAGATGAGATATATAGAGCAGAGTTGTTCCAGCTGATCCACAAAATCATGACCAACAAATAAATACTATTGTACATCACTGGCAATTTTCAGGTTGTTTATTAAGCAGTAATAGTTGACTAATACAAAATCATTAGTCATCAAAGAAATGCAAATCAAAATCATGAGAGCATGGCCAGAGTTGCTCAGTGGTTGAGGGTCAACCCATGAACCAGGAGGTCAAAGTTCAATTCGGGTCAGGGCACATGCAGGTTTGATCCACAGGGGGGTGAGGGGGTGGGGGGTAGTAATCCCAAGATATATAACTAATATGTGGGTGATTTGGGGTTAGGAACCAGATTCCAATTTCTTAATCAATATACTAAGCACTAGTGAGAAACATGATAATTAAAAATAATAGCAACAAACACTCATATAGCTTTTACTATGTGCTTAGATAATTTAATCCTCATAACAATCTTAATTAAATGTAAACTATTATCATCCGCATTTTAAAAATCAAGAAATTGAAGCCCATGAGGTTGCCACTTCTCTAAGGTTACTGGCATAGTCAGTGGTCTAGCCCCAGAATTGGGGTTCTTAACTACCATCTACTTTTCCTTTCAGAAACTACCTTATATTACATTTGATAAAGTAAATGTCACATTTACTCTATGAAATTATAAACTTTTATTAGAGAGCAAAGATCAAGTTTAGCCCCACTATACCACAGGATTAGGTTTTTTTCTAGCATAGGGACTGGTAAGTAATAAGGGGCGACTAGAAGGTATACACTGGGGCCCTAAGAAAGGCTTCTTTGCAATAGTAATAGTTGAGCTTTGCCTTGCCACTGAACTCCAAAAATTACATTATCTAATTACTTAGTAGTCTCCCCTACTAATCTACAGGCTTGTTGAGGGCTTTTTCTTTGACTTTGTATCTGCTTCACAATCTTTATACCTAGCAGAAACTCAAAAAATGTTTACTGAACAAATATATGAAACTCTTATTACACAGTGTTATACCTCACAATCCCCACTATCAATAAAATCAATAATATAAAAGAGACTCATAAGCAATTATATAACTTGTGGTGAACCACCTATTAGGTTGTTGAAGTAGGAAAGTAAAGTAATAGGCAGTAGAGACATATGTTATAACCAGCAGTAAATATGGGAGCAAAGTAAAACAAAAGGGACTTCTTTTTCTTAATTTACATATTTATAAATTTGTCTGCCTTTAGTTTTGTTCAAGATACCCTTCATTGAGCACCTGTCTTCCTTTGATTTTCAATAAGAATAAGAAACTAGGGGAGTTCATCTATGAGTTGATCCATTTATGAACTTCACAAATGTTTTCATATTTTGGGTGTCTTGGAAATAAGACACTGTATGGCTATACAGTGCACATCAAAATGCTGTGAGACTCAGCATCACTTTCCATATTCTTAAGCTTGTGCAACAACAGCTCAGCACTTATTTAGAAGCATGGCCTAGGAATATCTTTCACTCTACTACTTTGCCTAGGGAACACATGCCTCCATAATATGACAGGTTTCAGGTACTTAGTCACTTTTCAGATGTACATACTCTTAATTATCTGAATAGTTTCACAGATATACTTAAAATTCAGATTTCAATCCTCCATATGAATGATTTTGAAGGGGCTTTCAGAGTCATATGAGCAGTAGATCCTTTGAACAAACCACCTTTTCTTGTCTACTTTGGAAGAAGTCCCACAGACTTTTTAGTCTTTGTCCCTACAACATTTTTATCTGTTCTGCCTTTCTACTCTTTGAACAATGATTCTAATAGTCCCTTTATTAACTACTAGTGTCCCAGTGCATAGATTCGTGCACACTGAAAGGAAATTAATTAGAAGAAATATTTCAATATCACTATTCGCCCTTTCTCTATAGAAGTGTCAACCAAATTCACGATTGACAATGACAGATCGAAACACAAGCATGCGACTGGCATCAGTGAGAGCTTTATATGTATTATGCATGCGTGAGTCAACTTAGCATTTTATATATGTAGATAAACTTATTAATTAGACCTGCTTTCTGACTTAGATAAACTTTTTCCAGCCCAGTGATGCACCCCAACTTCTCTTTCAGGTAATTGTCAGCAACACAGCAGTAAATATCAACACAAAGCAGATTATTATTGTCGATCATGCAGAAAGAAAAGGGTAAAATATTTAACTGTAGCAGTGTTTGACTATACTCTGCACAGTGAGAAAACCTGAAGTCATTTTCAAGTTCCACCATTTCTTACTTCTTTTCAGTCGGATCAAGTTTCTAAACTTTCTAAATCTCCACGATCTTGCTAATGAAAAGAAAATAGGATTCTACTGAGTCTCCTAACTACTTCAGGACTTCTGTGAGGATCAAATGAGATGAGGCATGGGAAAACACTTCACAGACATTTGGTTGAACTGTTTGCACCTGGCTATAAAGCAAGTCGTGTTCCTGGGCTGAAGAAACTCCAAGGAAGCTAGTCGCTAGGGAGAGGAAGCCAGGCATTGCTACGTGACGTCATTACCCTGCGCCCACAGCCACCATTTCCGGGATGGGCTGGGCTGTGGGCTACATTTTGTCCCACAGCAAAATGGGACAGCGTTGGCTGCAATTTGGTGGGGTGTCGCTCCAGGGTTCTAGTGGGGCCTTTGTCCCACTAAGAGAAAGCGGAGTGTTGGTTTGTCGGTGCCAGGTCCGTGGTGCCGTTTATTTTTAAATGGCCAATGTGCATCATGGCAGCTCCTGCATCTGCCCCCGGGTCATCAGTGCACATCATACTACCGGTTGGAGGGAAGGAGAGACACTTAGCCTTTGATAGATAGATAGATAGATAGATAGATAGATAGATAGATAGATAGATAGATAGATAGATGGATGCTCAATTTCTTCATTGCAGAGATCTTAACCAACATGTCAAAACCCTTCAACAATTAAGTATTCTGAGAACAAAAAAAATACCAAGGATACAAATGCACAAAGTAATTCTGAATATCCGTAAGTTCTTTCTGTAAAGGGTCAGACAGTAAATATTTTAGGCTTTGTGGGTCACATCAAACCTAAGTCACATATTCACTCTTTTCAAATGTTTAAAAAAATCTAAAAACCATTTTTAGCTCTCAGACACTACAAAAACAAGTTACCTGCCGGATTTGGCCTGTGGGCAGTAGCTGTCTATGATTATAACAGAGGACTGATGTGTGCTTATTTTAGTTATCGCAACACTCAGTGAGGCCTCTGGGAGACGGTCAGAAACCGAAAGGACACAAAGGAGCAAACTGCTAATATATGGGTGATATACTTCAAGGTAAGAAGAATAGGTAGTGCAAAATATCAAAATCAGAAACGAATTTAGCATGTTGAGAAAGAGAAAAGAGGTTAGTGTGTCTGAAGCAAACTTTTCAAAAAAGAATATGGAAAAAGATGAGGTTAGAAGTAGGAAAGGTTTGGACTGTGTAGTACCTTGCAAAATGCAATAGAAAGCCTCTAGGTATTTTGTTTTGATACAGGGAATAATATTGAGTCATATTATTATACAGGTTATATTATATCATAATATATAGGTTATATTATAATACAACCTAATGTATATTTTTAAAAGATTACTCCAATTGATTGAAAGAGAATGGATTAGAGGGAGGGAGGGAGGAATGGAGGAGTAGAAGCAAGAAGATCAATTAGGAGGTGCCTGTAGTAGTATAGCAAAGACAATGGTTGTTTGACAGAGCAGTAGCAGTGGAGACTGAAAGTGGACAGATTGGATGTGTATTCTGAACTTACTGAAATACTCGAGTAAATTTATCCCATAGAGCCAATTTGAATTAGATGTGGGAACAAACACAACATGTAGGTTTATTTGAAAGCAACTGGGTAAACAGTGGTTCTATTTACTAATATGGGAAAGAGGAATAAGACTTCAAATGCCTTCAGTCATATTAAATCTAAAATTCCTATAGAATATGCAAATGAAAGTATCATGTAAATAATTGGATATATACAGACTGAAAAACAAATGAGGAAAAGACTAGAGATAATGCACATCTGGTAATCATCCACATATGGTTGGCATTTTAAGCAACCAGACTAGATGAACTCACATATGAAGAGACTGCAGATAGAGAAAAAGAACTATGACCAAGCCCTGTGCGTTACCAATGTTTAGTGGACCAGGTGAGAAAGAAAGGGGAGTGAAAAACAGTGCAGCTAATGACTTAAAAGCACTTGTAGTAACAGTGGTTAAGTAATGGTTAACCCTTAGAATACTTCTGTGCCAAAGTATTCATTAAAGTCATTAAATCGAAGAACAACTTTGGAAGGTAAGCACTACTAACACCATTTTCAAATGAAGAAACTGAAGAAGAGGATAAACAGCCTGCTTACTGGTAGATGACATTTCTAAGCAAAGGAAAACCACCAGACAAATGAAGAGTCACAAAAGAGAAGTATCTCAGCCCTACCGGTTTGGCTCAGTGGATAGAGCGTCGGCCTACGGACTCAAGGGTCCCAGTTTCGATTGCGGTCAAGGGCATGTACCTTGGTTGCGGGCACATCCCCAGTGGGGAGTGTGCAGGAGGCAGCTGATCAATGTTTCTCTCTCATCGATGTTTCTAGGTCTCTATCCCTTCTCCCTTCCTCTCTGTAAAAAATCAATAAAATATATTTTTTTTGAAAAAAGAGAAGTATTTCAAGAAGTAGCAAATGAAGTCAGATAAGGGTAGACAAATGACCTATATATTTTTAACTATGGAAATCAGTTATGACCATTTTTGTGCTTGATTTATGATTGTGGCTGATTGACTCTAGGCAAGTACCTCAATTTCCTCATGGGATTAGTGTGAGAGATAAATAAGTTTAACATATGGAAAGAATTTCAAACAATATCGAGCACACAGTAAGCAGCCATTAGGTGTCGGCAAGTTTTATTAGTATAATAATAATTATTGAGTATTCCATTACCTACATATAAGCAGACAGACATCTTTCCTATTATAAATCATTCATGGTTAGTAATCTATTTCTATAACATCATCCTCTAATATGAAGTCCCAGGAGAATCCAAACCTGCCAATACTTTGATCTTGAACTTTCAGCCACCAGAACTGTGAAAAAAATAAATTACTGTCATTTAAGCTACCTAGTCTGTGGTATTTTGTTATGACAGCCCTAGCAAACTAATACAGTTTCAGCACACAATTATTAATACACTAGAGGCCCGGTGCACAAAAATTTGTGCACTCGGGGGAAGGGGGGGTCCCTCAGACCGGCCTGTGCCCTCTCGCAGTCTGGGACCCCTCGGGAGATAACGACCTGCTGGCTTAGGCCTGCTCCCGGGTGGAAGAGGGGAGGCCCAATCCCTAGGTGCAGCCCCTGGTCGGGCTCAGAGCAGAGCCGATGGGGAGTTGGGGCACCTTCCCCTGTCATGCACAGAGCAGGGCAGATTGGGAGGTTGCAATGCCACCCTCAGTCACGCTCAGGGTAGGGCCGATTGGGGGGTTGGGGCACCTCCCCTTGTCACACTCAAGGCAGGGTCGACGGGGAGGTTGCGGCTCCACCCCCTGTCACGCACAGAGCAGGGCCCATCAGGGGGGTTGGGGCTCCATACCCTGTCATGCCCAGAGCAGGGTCAATCAGGGGGTTGGGGAGCTCCCCCCTGTCATGCACAGAGTAGGGCCGATAGGGGAGTTGGGGCACCGCCCCCTGTCACACTCAGGGCAGGGCAGATCAGGGGGTTGGGGCGCCGCCCTCTATCACCAACAGAGCAGGGCCGATCAGGGGGTTGGGGTGCCGCCACTGTCACACTCAGGGCAGGGCAGATGGGGAGGTTATGACTCTACCCCATCATACACAGAGCAGTGCCCATGGGGGCGGGGGGGTTGGGGCGCTGCCCTCTAACACCCAAGAGCAGGGCCGATCAGGTGGTTGGGGTGCCGCCACTCTCATACTCAGGGCAGGGCCAATGGGGAGGTTATGGCTCTACCCCGTCACACACAGAGCAGGGCCCGTGGGGGGCGGGGGGGTTGGGGCCCCGCACCCTGTCACACACAGAGCTGCAGGGCGATCAGGGGGTTTGGGCGCTGCCCCCTGTCACGCTGATCCCAGTGCCGGGAGGCCTCGCGGCTCCGCTGATCCCAGTTCTGGGAGGCATATTACTCTTTTACTATATAGAATAGAGGCCTGGTGCATGGGTGGGGCTGGCTGGTTTGCCCTGAAGGGTGTCCTGGATCAGGGTGGGGGTCCCCACTGGGGTGCCTGGCCAGCCTGGATGAGGGGATGATGGCTGTTTGCAGCTGGTCACACACCCTTCAGGGTGGGGGTCCCCACTGGGGTGCCTGGCCAGTCTGGGTGAGGGGCTGAGGGCTGTTTTCAGGCTGGGACTGAAGCTCCCAACCGCTCTTTCTTTTTTTTTTTATTCTGGGCCAGTTTTATCTCTGAGTCCTCAGCTGCTGAAAACAGGTTTCTGGCCTTTGTTTACCGTCTGTATTTGATACAATGTTGCGGTCCGGCTGGCTGAAGCCCCGCTGAGTAAAGCAGGTTTCTGGGGTTTTTTTAGCTTCTATATTCGCAACATATTTGCTTAGAGTTGCAGCTGAGAGGCCGGCAAGTCAGGCGGGGAACGTTGGAGTTCTCCGTCACTGAAGCAAGCAAGCCTCCCTGTTCGCATCAACTGCCTGGCTGCTGGCCGCCATCTTGGCTGCCAGTTAATTTGCATATCTCGGCCCTACTCTGTGAGTGACAGGGGGATTAGCCAATGGGAAGGGTAGCGGTCGTACGCCAATTACCATGTTTCTCTTTTATTAGTGTAGATTTTAATTGACATTATATCTACACTAATAAAGGAGAAACATGCAAATTAACCATCTCTTCACGATGCCCACAAGCCATGCCCACCAGCCAATCAGGAGTGATATGCAAATTAATCCAACAAAGATGGCGGAGGCCAGAGCCGGGATACTTGCATTGCAGCCACAGCTACCATGCAAGTATCCTGGCTCTGGCTGTTCCATGCCTGTTGCAGACGCAGAAGTCAGGGGAGACAGAGAAGTCCGGCTCCAGCGCCTGAGGCTGGCTTTGGCCCGGGAGATGAAGAAGCCGCATGGCCTGGGAGATAAAGAAGCCACCTACCCCATGATCCCAGGCTGCAGCCAGCCGGAGAAGCCCACACTACATTCCAGGGGAGACAGAGAACCCGGGCCCAGCGCCTGAGGCTGGCTGCAGCCTGGGAGACAAAGAAGCCGCGTGCCCCGTGATCCCAGGCCGCAGCCAGCCGGAGAAGCCGCCCACAATGCATCCCAAGGGGACACAGAGAAGCCACCCACCTGCATTCCAGGTGCCAGCGCCTGCGGCTGGCTGCGGCCCAGGAGACAAAAAAGCCACCCACCCCGAGGTCCCAGGCTGCAGCCACCTGGAGAAGCTGCCAGCCCTGTGGTCCAGGGCGCCAGCACCTGTGGCCTGGGAGATAGGTTCCCTCTTCTCCCACTGCAGTCATTACTCCAATATTCCCCTTCTGAATTTCTTTCCTCTGCCGCAACCCAACTCCACTTTTCATTTGAAGGATATGGAACAGAGAGAGCAGTGTTAAAAGCTTACATTTTTAAGCTGGTAAGGTTGATACTTAAATATATAAATGGAAAACTAGAGTCCTTAAGGTAACAAAGGCTACAAAGGGAGGGGACAGAGAGACAGGGCATGACATTTTATATCCAGCAATCCATATGGGGACTGAAAATGCAGTGATGACAATTAGTGAAGATATGAATCAACTAAAATAGTTGACAGGGACAATTCTTCCATCTTTGAAAATATCTACATCAAGTCTGTTTAAATAGATTTTCATCTGTATAATATAAAACATTCTGACAAGACCACCACCACCAATGTGATCAGCGTTGTGCCAATAAATGTTTAACAACTGGCTCTCAATCAAAGAAAACAAAACTCTGATTTATACTATCGGCCAACTTCTGTGGCATAAATTCTCCATCCATGGCTGATTTCAGCTGCTAATGTGATGCCACTAAATGCAGAGGTGAGGAGAAACATGCAGTAATACACTATTATATTCTACCAGAAACACCCAAAAGATATAAATAATGTCAAGTCAGAACAGTAAAGTGTAGTAAATAATTGAGGAGTGATGAATTTAGAGTATGTATTACCTTTGGTTTTATTTTTATCTTTTTAATATATATTTTATTGATTTTTTACAGAGAGGAAGAGAGAGGAAGAGGGATAGAGAGTTAGAAACATCAATGAGAGAGAAACATCGATTCAGCTGCCTCTTGCACGCCCCCCACTGGGGATGTGCCCGCAACCCAGGTACATGCCCTTGACCAGAATTGAACCTGGGACCCTTCAGTCCGCAGGCCGACGCTCTATCCACTGAGCCAAACTGGTTAGGGCTACCTTTGGTTTTAATGTAACTTATTCACTTTTAAGATTATATAATTTAGTTTTTAATAATGAACATGTTTAACAACCAGCTTACAAAATTCCTGAAAATTTGTGAGCCAGTAAGAGCAGGCTCTAGCACAGCGGTTCTCAACCTGTGGGTTGCGACCCTTTTGGCGGTGGAACGACCCTTTCACAGCAGTCGCCTAAGACCATCCTGCATATCAGATATTTACATTATAATTCATAACAGTAGCAACATTACAGTTATGAAGTAGCAACGAAAATAATTTTATGGTTGGGTCACAACATGAGGAACTGTATTTAAAGGGCCAGAAGGTTGAGAACCACTGCTCTAGCACAATACTGAGTGGAGTATAATGGTTAAATGGCATGGCTCATAGATTTGAAATGAGACTCAGCCACTTTCAGGTTTTACTAGTCAAGTTACCTGATCTCTTTATACCTCAGTGTTCTCATCTGTGTAATTATAGTACCTACTGTATAGAGTTGTTGCAAAGATAAAATGAAATCTGTGTATGACACAGCACAGTACCTGAAACAATAATTCACTCAATTTGTTATAAACTGTTACTGCCTCAAAACATTGTTGACAAAATTACTCATGCTGAAAGAATGAAATTTTATTGATGAGAAAAATGCCTTATTTTGTGACCTACATGGAGACAGTCAATTTTACTTCCTAGGCAGTAATCTACTACTAGAAACTGCAAGGGGAAAAATGACCTCAATCAACATGATTAAGGCAATGTATTATTACCTGCATCATAAAGCAAAGAGGATGCCATATATTCTGGAATACACCTGCAGTAAGAGGCTTCACCTCAGGTATTAATTCTGATCAACTAAGCATCAGACTTAAGATGAACAGTGAGAAGGATTCTGAGGCTGCTTCTAGACTTAGCAGGAATAGAACTTTAATACATAAGCAACAGTTACTATGGTTAATGATGGCAAGAAAAAACACACCATGATCTATTCTAATAAAAAGGTAATATGTTAATTAGACTGCACATCTTCCAAATGACATCCACACATCCTTCCTGACAAAGCAGGGCCCAGGCGAAGCCACCTGCCGGCAGTCCCAGGCACCAGTGCCTGCGGCTGGCTGTGACCCGGGAGATGAAGAAGCTGCCCACCCTGTGGTCCCAGGCACCAGCACCTGCAGCTGCAGCCCAGGCGAAGCCACCTGCCCACCATCCCCTGCGGCTGCAGCCAGCCTGGGCAAAGCCAGCCCGGGTCCCGTGTGCCAATGGCTGACCAGAGGAAGGGAAGCCCAGGTCCCAGGTGCCTGTGGTCCGCTAGAGGAGGGAATCCTGGGTCCCGGGTGCGGGGCTGAGGCAGAGATGGTTGGGGCAATCAAACCAGTAGGGGAGCAATTAGGGATGACCAGGCTGGCAGGCAGAAGCAGTTAGGGGCAAGCAGGCAGGCAGGTGAGCGGTTAGGAGCCAGCAGTTCTGGATTGTGAGAGGGGTGTCCGACTGCCGGTTATCCCCCGAGGGGTCCCAAATTGGAGAGGGTGCAGGCTGGGCTGAGGGACACCCCTCCCCTCCTTGCATGAATTTCGTGCACCAGGCCACTAGTTATATTATAATGAACTCCAAAGGATACAAACTCTAGTTTTCTGCCATTGTCTAAGAAATACAACTTCCTCTATGCCTAGTATCTTTCTTGTTCTAACAGAGCTTCAAATATTATACTCAAGTTCCTTTCTCTTCCATCCCCTCAACTGTAATCATCTCTGTTCTCTATTCTTAGTATTTACCTCCATTATCAGGGCTATTTTCCAACACACTATCAAATTTGTAATCTGACATATTTGACACTTGCCACTCTGACAACTTCTTCATCTTCACTCACTCCTTTACCAGATGCCTCATTTATACTTCTTAGCCTCAGCAGTGTTGACAATGAGGCATTTAGAAGCATCACCAGCTAATGAGAGCACTTCTGGTTCATGAACAAACCATTAACATGATGTTTCTGTCGATTATTTAGCTTATTGCTCACACCAGAAGGATGGGGTTGTTTTTCTGACTATTGCAGCTATTCCTTCAGTTCAGAAAGTCCAAATGTTAACTCTGTAGATTATTAAAGTGAAAAACACTGCTCTTCAAATACTATCAAGAGAGTCCAGCTTCATTATTACCATCAACAAAACATGTGCTAAGAGTTGATTTCTCTACTTACACTGATAAATCTGTGCTCATTTATCTACTCATCTAGTGTCCCTTCTCTGACCAATAATGTGCATTTTTGCAAAGCAATAGCCCTCCAAAAGTAGTAGTACGATCAGAGAACAGAGTATCCCTTACCAACTTACTCAAGAATAAAGCCTAAAATTCTGTTACCATTAGAATGAAAACAGGTAAGTTATGCTTCAAAATGTTCATCAAATATTACCTTACTGCCTAAAGAGTCAAACATGGCAAATGAATCATTTTTATTCCTTCAAGGTCTTGATCTTATCACCAGTAATGTTGTCAGACCAGTTACAGAAAAGTTCAATCTTAAATTTTTCCTTGGGTTTTGGTCCTTTTAAAAAGGTGCCATCATTCACTATGTGTCAAAAACTATATTATGACAATGGCTTCAAGTGGGATTATAAATAATCTTACCTCTGCTTTGTTAACCTGTAAGATAACAATTCTAAATTAATAACTTATTAAGACTGAGTATTCGTGAAAAGAAGTTACTAACATTATGTAAAACAAAAGTACAAATTATTACTTTACAGCATGGTAATCATTATTTTACTGCATAGAATCAGATAGCTAGTCACAAATTACTTATTAGTACAGAATTACTTCTTAGTAAAATTTCAGATAAACTTTTAGCTGAAATGAATTGGAATTTCAGCTCTTTAAGTATTAGAAGTTGTTTTCAAATACTCTGGATGAAATTATTTCCACAACATATTTCAAGAACTTTGTATCCTTTTAAGCAGGGTATACTGAATATAATTTATGTTTTACTTAAGAATTTGAAAAATTACAATAAATGTCAATTTTTATATGGTAGTGATATTCATAGAAACTACTGATATATATATGTATTATATATATGTGTACATGCACATATATATGTGTGTCTGTGTGTATATATATGTATGTGTGTATATATATGTATATATGTACATATATATATGTGTGTGTATATATATACATACATATATATATATATATATGGAAGGCCATCTGCCTCCATCCTCAATATCACAAGATTAGCAAACTTTTAGTTTATAGAGAAGCTTTTCATCCTGTCAGCATAACAACCTGCAAACATCCCTGTTTTATTGCTGCCTCTAATCCATGTGACCTTGAAAACCAAATACTCACTTATATTGTCTAAAATAAACTAACCTCTAAATGAAAAGTCTGAGGGATTCTCATATAAGTATAGAAATGTTAACCATATCTATCTTATCTAATAAAAGATGAAAAGGGTAAATGACCATACCTTCACTATGCTTCCCACTGCCTACTCAGCACCATATGCAAATTAACCGCCATCAAAGATGGTGGATAATTTGCATACTGCAGGCAGGGCTGGCCAGTGCCAGACGCCATCCGGGCCCCATGTGTGGCCCTGGGCGGCTGGGCTTAGGTGGCGCAATTGAGTGACCTAAGCCCCGCCCCAGCCAGGACCCCAGTGTGCCGCCTAAGCCCCACACCGCTTAAGCCCTGCCCCAGTCGGAACCCCCACTGCCAGCTGGGACCCCATGGCGATGGGCAGGCGGACCCAGGTGGGCCTGCTCCTAGGATCGCCATGGCAATCCCAGAGCAGGCAAGTGCGGAGGGCGGGCAGCCCCCAGGTGGGCCTGCTCCTGGGATCGGCGATCCCAGAGCAGGAAAGTTCCCCACAGGCAGCACCCAGCAGGGTCTGCTCCCGGTCTTTGCAATGATACGGTGATCCATGAGCAGGAAAGCACAGCCTGCAGGCAGCACCCGACCTTGGCCACAGCTCAAGGGAGAGAAAAACACGCAGTAGAGGCCAGGGGCCTGATAGATCAACACAGAGGGGCGCCTACTCCAAGCCTCCATGATGTGGCTGGGGGCAGGTCCCCAGCAGACACGCGCGCGCGCGCACACACACACACACACACACACACACACACAGCGCCTGCTCTGAGCTTCCAATGCGACTGGGGACAGGCCCCCAGCGGACACATACACACAAACACACATACACACACACACACACACAGGATGCCTGCTCCGACCCTCTGGTGCCAGACTGTGGCCATCAGTAGGACATCCACTGAGGACTCCGGGACTGTGAGAGGGGCAGGCTGGGCTGAGGGAACCCCACCCCCCAGTGCACGAATTTCATGCACCAGGCCTCTAGTGTATATATAAAAGACTAATATGCTAAGTGTCCGACCGGTCGCTATAACACGCACTGACCACCAGGGGGTAGATGCTCAATGCAGGAGCTGCCGTGACGCGCACTGGCCATTTACAGAGAAAGGGCACTGCAGACCTGGTGCCCAAAAAGCAACACCCAGCTTCCCCCAAGTGGGACACAGGTCCTGCCACCACCCCAGAGTGACAACTCACCAAATCACAGCCAACACTGCCAAGAACCCATGGCACAGAATGCAGCCCACAGCCCAGTCCAGCCCGGAAATGGTGGCTGTGAGCGCCAGGTAATGACATCACGTAGCAATGCCTGGTTTCCTCTCCCTAGTGACTAGCCTCCTTGGAGTTTCTTCAGCCCAGGAACACAACTTGCTTTATTGCCAGGTGCAAACATTTTACAGTCCAACCAAAAGTCTGTGAAGCATTTTCCCATACCTCATCTCATTTGATCCTCACAGAAGTCCTGGAGTAGGCAGACAGGAGACTCGATGGAATCCTATTTCCTTTTCATTAGCTAGAAAACAGAGACTTAGAAAGCTTAGAAACTTGACCTGACTGAAAAGAAGTAAGAAATCATGGACCTTGAAAATGACTTAAGGTTTTATCACTGCGCAGAATAGTCATGCACTGCTCCATGACTTTGTTCTCCCTGCATGATCTACAACAATAATCTGCTTCGTGTTGATATTTATTGCTGTGTTGCTGACAATTACCTGAAAGAGAAATTGGGGTGCTTCGCTGGTCTGGAAAAAGGTAAGCTACATCAGAAAGCAGGTCTAATTCAGCAAGTTTTTCTTCTCTATATATAAAGCTCTCACTGGCGCGAATCACCAGCATGTGTTTCGATCTGTCATTGTCGATCATGAATTTGGTTGACACTACTATTACAGAAAAAGGGCAAATGGCGATATTAAAATATTTCTTCTAGCCCTGACTGGTTTGGCTCAGTGGATAGAGCATCGGCCTGCAGACTGAAGGGTCCCAGGTTCGATTCCAGTCAAGGGCATGTACCTTAGTTGCGGACACATCCCCAGTAGGGGGTGTGCAGGAGGCAGCTGATCGATGTTTCTCTCTCATCGATGTTTCTAACTCTCTATCCCTCTCTCTCTTCCTCTCTGTAAAAATCAATAAAATATATCAAAAAAAATATTTCTTCTAATTAATTTCCTTTGATGTGCACAAATTTGTGCACCAGGCCACTAGTATTTTCATAAATTCTCCACTAACGTGTAGAGACCGTTTTTTGTTTTTGTTTTTGTTTTGTTTTTTTTGCAATACAATTGTATAGGGAAAACATGGGCTTTATAGTCATACTAGAGGCCCAGTGCACAAAAACTTGTGCACTCGGGGGGGAAAGGGGGGTCCCTCAGCTCGGCCTGTGCCCTCTCGCAGTCTGGGACCCCTCGAGAGATAATGACCTGCTGGCTTGGGCCTGCTCCCGGGTGGCAGAGGGCAGGCCCAATCCCTAGGTGCAGCCCCTAGTAGGGCTCAGAGCAGGGCCGATAGGGGAGTTGGGGCGCCGCCCCGTCAGGCACAGAGCAGGGTGGATTGGGAGGTTGCAAGGCCACCCTCAGTCACGCTCAGGGTAGGGCCGATTGGGGGGATGGGGCACCGCCCCCTGTCACACTCAAGGCAGGGTCGATGGGGAGGTTGCAGTACCACCCCCTGTCACGCACAGAGCAGGGCCAATCAGGGGGTTGGGGTGCTGCCCCCTGTCACGCACAGAGCAGGGCCCATCAGGGGGGTTGGGGCTCCATGCCCTGTCAAGCACAGAGCAGGGCCCATCAGGGGGTAGGGGAGCTCCCCCGTCCCGTACAGAGCAGGGCTGATCAGGTGGTTGAGAAGCTCGCCCCTGTAACTCACAGAGTAGGGCCAATAGGGGAGTTGGGGCACCGACCCTGTCACACACAGAGCAGGGCGGATCAGGGGGTTGGAGTGCCACTACTATCACACTCAGGGCAGGGCCGATGGGGAGGTTATGGCTCTACCCCATCACACACAGAGAAGGAACCATGGTGTGGGGGTTGGGGCGCTGCTCTCTATCACCCACAGAGCAGGGCTGATCAGGGGGTTGGGGTGCCGCCACTCTCACACTCAGGGCAGGGCTGATGGGGAGGTTATGGCTCTACCCCGTCACACACAGAGCAGGGCAGATCAGGGGGTTGGGGTGCCGCTACTGTCACACTCAGGGCAGGGCCGATGGGGAGGTTATGGCTCTACCCCATCACACACAGAGCAGGGCCCATGGGGTGGGGGTTGGGGCACCACCCTCTATCACCCACAGAGCAGGGCTGATCAGGGGGTTGGGGCGCCGCCACTCTCACACTCAGGGCAGGGCCGATGGTGAGGTTATGGCTCTACCCCGTCACACACAGACCAGGGCCGATCAGGCGGTTGGGGTGCTGCCCACGTCACACACAGAGCAGGGATGATCGGGGATTGGGGTGCCGCACGCTGTCACACACAGAGCTGCAAAGCGATCAGGGGGTTGGGGAGCTGCCCCCTATCAGGCACAGAGCAGGGCTGATCAGGGGGTTGGGGCCCCTTCCCCCGTCATGAACAGAGCAGGGCGGATAGGGAGGTTGTGGCCCCGCCCCGTCACACTGATCCCGATCCCAGGAGGCCACTTGGCTCCGCTGATCCCGGTGCTGGGAGGCATATTACCCTTTTACTATATAGAATAGAGGCCTGGTGCACAGGTGGGTGCCGGCTGGTTTGCCCTGAAAGGTGTCATGGATCAGGGTGGGGGTCCACACTGGGGTGAGGAGATGATGGCTGTTTGCAGCTGTTCACACACCCTTCAGGGTGGGGGTCACCACTGGGGTGCCTGGCCAGTCTGGGTGAGGGGCTGAGGGCTCTTTACAGGCTGGCCTGTGACTGAAGCTCCCAACGGCTCCTTTTTTTCTTTTTCTTTTCTTTTTATTCTGGGCCAGCTTTAGCTTTGAGGCTTGGCTCCAGCTCTTAGGCCTCCGCTGCTGAAAGCAGGTTTCTGGCCTTTGTTTACCTTCTGTATTTGAAACAATGTTGTGATCCTGCTGGCTGAATCCTGGCGGACTAAAGCAGGTATCTGGGTTTTGTTTAGCTTCTATATCTGTAACATAGTTGCTTAGAGTTGCAGCTCAGAGGCCGGCAGCGGTAGGCGGGGAACGTTGGAGTCCTCCGTCACTGAAGCAAGCAAGCCTCATGTTAGTTTCAAGCTGCCTGGTTGCCGGCCGCCATCTTGGCTGACAGTTAATTTGCATATTGCCCTGATTAGCCAATGGGAAGGGTAGCGGTCGTACGCTAATTACCATGTTTCTCTTTTATTAGATAGGACTAGAGGCCCGGTGCACAAAAATTTGTGCACTCGGGGGGGAAAGGGAGATCCCTCAGCCCGGCCTGTGCCCTCTCGCAGTCTGGGACCCCTCGGGAGATAACGACCTGCTGGCTTAGGCCTGCTCCCGGGTGGCAGAAGGCAGGCCCAATCCTTAGGTGCAGCCCCTAGTCGGGCTCAGAGCAGGGCCGATTGGGGAGTTGGGGCGCCGCCCTATCATGCACAGAGCAGGGCGGATTGGGAGGCTGCGATGCCACCCTCAGTCACGCTCAGGGTAGGGCCGATTGGGGGGTTGGGGCACCGCCCCGTCACACTCAAGGCAGGGTCGATGGGGAGGTTGCGGCGCCACCCCCTGTCACGCACAGAGCAGGGCCAATCAGGGGGTTGGGGAGCTCCCCCCTGTCACGCACAGAGCAGGGTCAATCAGGGGGTTGGAGCGCCATACCCTGTCACACACAGAGCCGCAGGGAGATCAGGGGGTTGGGGAGCTCCCCCTGTATCAGGCACAGAGCAGGGCTGATCAGGAGGTTGGGGCGCCTTCCCCTGTCACGAACAGAGCAGGGCGGATAGGGAGGTTGTGGGCCCCACTCCCTGTCACACACAGAGCCACAGGGCTATCAGTGGGTTTGGGCGCTGCCCCCTGTCATGCTGATCCCGGTTCCGGGAGGCCTCTCGGCTCCGCTGATCCCGGTGCTGGGAGGCCTCGTGACTCCGCTGATCCCAGGTGCTGGGAGGCATATTACCCTTTTACTATATAGCATAGAGGCCTGGTGCATGGGTGGGGCTCGCTGGTTTGCCCTGAAGGGTATCCTGGATCAGGGTGGGGGTCCCCACTGGGGTCCCTGGCCAGCCTGGGTGAGGGGATGATGGCTGTTTGCAGCTGGTCACACACCCTTCAGGGAGGTGGTCCCCACAGGGTGCCTGGCCAGTCTGGGTGAAGGGCTGAGGGCTGAAGCTCCCAACTGCTTCTTTTTTGTTTGTTTGTTTATTCTGGGCCAGCTTTAGCTCTGGCTCCAGCTCTTAGGCCTCTGCTGCTGAAAGCAGATATCTGGTTTGTTTGGGTTCTATAATCGAAACAATGTATAACTCCAGCTCTGAGATCCCAGCTGGCTGAAAGCAGGTTTCTGGGGTTTTGTTTAGCTTCTATATTTGTTACAATGTTTCAAACTGCAGGCTCATAGGCCGGCAAGGCAGGCGGGGAACGTTGGTTTCCTTCGTCTCTAAAGCAAGCAAGCCTCATGTTAGTTTCAAGCTGCCTGGCTGCCGGCCGCCATCTTGGCTGGCAGTTAATTTGCATATCGCCCTGATTAGCCAATGGGAAGGGTAGCATCGTACGCTATTTACCATGTTTCTCTTTTATTGGATAGGATATGGGTTCAGATTCTACTATTAGCACTTACTAGATGTGTAATCTTGGCTAAGTAATAAACATCTTCCCTATGCATATTTATTACAAGAAATCACCATAATTTCATAGCTCACATTTGCTATGATATTAAATATGCTATTATATATTATAAGAAATCAATGATTGCTACAAAACAGGTTCACAGCAAAGGTCTACTTTGATCTTTGAATCATATAGTTAACATGGCGAATTTACTGAATTTTACTGTCTTTTATTCAGTCAACAAAATTTTCCATTTCTTTTTCAACATTTTTAGTTCTCAAGTATCTATATATAATCTCTATATTCTGCCAAATAGCTTTTGAATATTTTATGCCTTTCTTGTCTTCTGTAACTGAAATACTTCTTCTGCATGACCCAAACATCAGAAATCCTTAAGACTGTACTGGGAACGTAGAAATAATAATTGTTCACCTTCCTAGATCATAAATAAGCTCCCTATTGCCCAACTTGAGCTTTGGTTTTCACTGTCTCATAAAAATAAAAGTCATGCCCAGGGCCCACCTTAGGTAGTAAGTCTTATAGGAGATACTATACCTGGAACCCATAAATGAACCAAAGTAAATGTGATCCATTTTAACCTATCTCCTAAGAATTGTGAGGAAAGTTCTTTGGCACTGCGGTTTAAAGGAGAAAGGAAAAGGTGAGTTCTTGACAAGTTAGAACTTTTTCTGTAAAGGGCCAAATATATATACTCTAGGCTTTTAGAGGCCATGGGATCTCTGTTGCCACCACTCAACTCTGTCACTGTAGCATGAAAACAGCCACAGACAAAACAGAAAACACTATTTATGGACACTAAAATTTGAGTTTCATGTCACAAAATACTGTCCTTTCTTTCCACTTACTTAAAAATGTTAAAACCATTCTTAACTTGCAACCTTACATAAACAGGCTATAGGCCACAAGACATATACTGCCGCCTCAGCTACCACTACCCCACACAGACATACACACACACACACACACACACACACACACAGATTTGTGACCTTAATTCACATAACCTGGATAACACAGAAAACCCAAGTTATAGACATCTAGAAGATGCATTTGCAAATGTCACAAATAATGACCCAAGAAAAGGCATTATTTAGAACAAGCAAGAAGGAAATGAAGCACCATGAAAGAATAGAAATAAATATGCAAAAATTTCAGATATAGGAAATGATCATACACAAAATATAAAATAACTGTTTACTAACGTTTAAAAGAATAAACAAGCCTTAAAATACCTAAAAGGGACAAGAACCACAAAAAATTACTTGGAAGATTTGAAAAAAACTAAAAACAATTTATGGAATTATAAAACACAACAATTGAAATTTAAAATAAAGTGGAATAGTTGAAGAGAAATTAGTGAATTAAAAGACATATCTGGCCCTGGCCGATGGCTCAGTTGGATGGACATCATCCCATACATCAAAAGATTACTGGTTTGATTCCTGATCAAGGCACATACCCAAGCTGCTGATTCAATCCCCAGTTGGGGTGTGTACATGTACGGGAGACAACTAAATGATGTTTCTCTCTCTCTCTGTGTTCCTCTCTCTAAAATGAATAAAAACATATCCACAGGTGAGGATTTTTTTAAAAAGGGCATATCTGAAAAAATTACCAATAGTGAAAGAAGGAAAAAAAAAAAAAAAAAAACAAGGTTAAAAACATGTAAGGGAGCCCTAACTGGTTTGGCTCAGTGGATAGAGCGTCAGCCTGCGGACTGAAGGTTCCTATGTTTGATTCCGGTCAAGGGCATGTACCTTGGCTGTGGGCACATCCCCAGTAGGGGGTGTGCAGGAGGCAGCTGATTGATGTTTCTGTCTCATGGATGTTTCTAACTCACTATCCCTCTCCCTTCCTCTCTGTAGAAAATCAATAAAATATATTTTTTAAAAAAAAAACATGTAAGGGAGAAAATCTAATATATATATACATATATGCAAATCAGAGATTCAGAAAAAGAAAAAAATAGCACTGAAACCATAATATCATTTCCTTTTAAAACAAACAGATATCAGTGACAAAAAGATAACTAGGGGCCCAGTGGCTTGGAGGCAGCCTGGGCTACAGCAAGGACTGACTGCCCACAGGAGGCATGACAGATGACTTGAGTTTTCAGGCTAGGAAATTGGAGTTTCAATTCCTTTCCACTCCAAGGAGGGCCATGGGAGCGGTTGGCAGGAGGGCTGGGAGAAATAAACGATGTTTCGTTTCGCATCTATTGCCTGTAGACACACAGCTCGGTCACTGTGGCGTGTACTGGCGGTTACATGCATCTGTTCTAGAGCAGAAATGACTAGGCTCCCGCGCTGGTTCTCTGTCTTACTATGTGACTTTGGGCTAGTTATTTAACTTGTAAATATAAGCTATTTAAAGATAGAGATATACGGTAGAAATAAGATAGATAAGATAGAGATAATATAGTGCTGTCTTTGGAAGGTGGTTTAAGTTGGAATGAATTGTTACACAACGTTGAAGTGCTTAGTAAAAGTTGGGCATAAAGTTAGGAGAGAAGTGATTTGTTGCTGGCAGAAGGTCAGATGGCAGTGTCCAGCCAACCCTTGCAAAGTGGCACTGGAGTTTAGGATAGAAATTAGTGATTGCAATACAGTTGTATTCATACAGGCAATAGTAGCTGCCAGAGTAACATAAATAAGACAAAAAGAGCAGAGAAAGTCCGGAACCTGGGGAAATACCTTCATTTTCCATTTCCGGGGCCATTTTTAAGCCTAGCACTGTGTTTCCTCACAAATTAACAGTGCCACCAGATCCAGAATTGCCTCTAAGAAGGGATTTGATGATAGGCTGTTTAGTATCATAATAACAGAAGCTTATGGAGTTTATAATTTGTACCATTGGCAACATACTTTACTTACATAATGAGAATTTGCACACATTAAAAAAAGAGAGATAACTAGAAATAACAAATGGTATCTTTCACACCAATATATATCCCATTCTATACACTTCTACTAGAGGCCCGGTGCACAAAATTCGTGCACTCGGAATTGGGGGTGGGGGGGAATCCCTCAGCCTGGCCTGCGCCCTCTTGCAGTCCAGAAGCCCTCAGGGGATGTCCGAGTGCCACACAGGCGGGATAAGCTCCGCCACCATCATTGCACTCGCCAGCCATGAGCCTGGCTCAGTGCTTCTGGCTGAGCGGGACTCCCCCTGTGGGAGTGCACTGACCACCAGGGGGCAGCTCCTGCATTGAGCATCTGCACCCTGGTGGTCAGTGTACGTCATAGCAACCGGTAGTTCTGCCATTCAGTCAATTTGCATATTGGCCTTTTATTATATAGAACTAGAGGCCCGGTGCACAAAAATTTGTGCACTCGGGGGTTTCCTCAACCCGGCCTGTGCCCTCTTGCAGTCTGGGACCCCTCGGGGGTGTCCACCTGTTGGCTTAGGCCTGCTCCCTGGGGGAACGGGCCTAAGCTGGCAGTCAGACATCCCTCTAGCAGCCCAGGAGCCCTTGGGAGATGACCACTTGCAAGCGGGGAGCAGGCCTATGCTGCAGTCAGACATCCTTAGCGCTGCTGAGGAGGCGGGAGAGGCTCCCGCCACCACCACTGTGCTAGCAGCTGGCAGCCATCAGCCTGGCTTGTGGCTGAGCAGAGCTCCCCCTGTGGGAGCGTACTGACCACCAGGAAACAGCTCCTGTATTGAGCGTCTGCCCCCTAGTGGTCAGTATGTGTCATAGTGACCAGTCATTCCCAGTAGTTCTGCTGTTAGGGTCAATTTGCATATTACCCTTTTATTATATAGAATAGAAGCCTGGTGCATGGGTGGGGGCTGGCTGGTTTGCCCTGAAGGGTGTCCCGGATCAGGCTGGGGGTCCTGCTGGGGTGCCTGGCCAGCCTGAGTGAGGGGCTGAGAGCCGTTTTCAGGCTGGCCACACCCGCTTCAGGATGGGGGTCCCCACTGGGGTGCTTGGTCAGCCTGCAAACAGCCATCAGCCCCTCACCAAGGCTGGCCAAGCACTCCAGCAGGGACCCTCACCCCATGGAGGTGTGTCCAGCCTGGGTTAGGGGCTGAGGGACGTTTTCAGGCTGCCCACAGCCCCTTCAGGGAGGGAGAGTCCTACTGGGGTGCCTGGCCAGCCTGGGTGAGGGGCTGATGGCCGTTTTCAGGCTGGCCACACCCCCCAGCAACCCAAGCTCCCAGCCTCTCCTTTTATTCTTTTTCTTTTTTTCTAGGATTTATTTATTTTCTATAATTGAAACTTTGTAGCCTTGAGCGGAGTCCAGGGTAGGCGGGAAGCTTGGCTTCCTCCATCGCCAGGGGCAACCCAAGCCTCCTGCTCGTTCCAGCTCTGTGGCCGCCACCATCCTAGTTTGGTTAATTTGCATACTCACTCCTGATTGGCTGGTGGGCATGGCTTGTGGGCATGGCTTGGGCGTAGCGGAGGGATGGTTAATTTGCGTTTTCTCTTATAATATAGGACTAGGGGCCCGGTGCACGACATTCGTGCACTGGGTGTGTGTGGGGGGGAGTGTCCCTCAGCCCAGCCTGCCCCCTCTCACATACTGGGAGCCCTCAGGCGTTGACCCCCATCACCCTCCAATCGCAGGATCGGCCCCTTGCCCAGGCCTGATGCCTCTGGCCTAGGCATCCGGCCCGGGCAGCGGGGACCCGCAGCTGCAGCGGCCCCGCGATCGTGGGCTTCGCTTTAGGCCCAGGCAAGGGACCCCTAGCTCCTGGGACTGCCAGCTTCGACCGTGCCCAGCTCCCATCGCTGGCTCCACCCCTACTTCCTGCTATCACTGGCCAGGGCGGAAAAGGCACCTGATTCTCCCATCATGGCTGGGGGGCAGGGCAAAGGGTTTCCGATCACTGTCAGTGGCAGGGGGCTTCTTCCTGCTTTCCCTTTCGCCTCCCTGCATTGTGCCTACATATGCAAATTAACCGCCATCTTGTTGGCAGTTAACTGCCAATCTTAGTTGGCAGTTAATTTGCATATAGCCCTGATTAGCCAATGAAAAGGGTAGCTCGTACGCCAATTACCATTTTTCTCTTTTATTAGTGTTGATAATATAATGTTGATACTTTCCCCTAAGTTCTCTCCCCCTTGAACTTTGGTGGACCTTTCCAACTGTCTAGACCTGTGACTTTCAACCATTTTCATCTCATGGCACACAAACTAATTACTAAAATTCTGCAGCACACTGAAAAATCTATTTTTTGTCAATCTGACAAAAAAAAAATAGGAATAACTTTGATTCAGTCACACCGGACAGCTATTGTTGTGTTGGCTGCTGTCATTTTTTTATTTGACAGTCTAAAGGAAAGACGTCAGTGCCACTGATTAAATAGCCAAGTAGTCCATGTTTTAACCTTTTGTATGACATAAGCATCTATGCTTTAAAATCATTTTTTCATGAGAATTTTCAACTGAAAATATTCAAGAACACCCAAATTGTGAGTAATATATTTATTTTTATAATATTCATTGCAATTGATATTTTAAATTAAATTCAAAATATTATGGTGTATGGGACTGGCTTCCGTTTTGGACGCATGGCAGTTAACTGGTTAAAAATTCTCGCAGCACCAGTTGAAAATGATTCCACAAAATACCACGTGCAGGCACACACGTACAGTGCGATTGAAACTTCGTGGCCCATGCGCAGAAGTCGGTATTTTGTGGAAGCATTGATATTTTGTGGAAGAGCCATACTCAAGGGGCCAAAGAGCCGCATGTGGCTCGCAAGCCACAGTTTGCCGAGCCACAGTTTGCCAACCACTGCTCTAGACCAGTGGTTCTCAACCTTCTGGCCCTTTAAATACAGTTCCTCATGTTGTAACCCAACCATAAAATTTTTGTTGCTACTTCATAACTGTAATGTTGCTACTGTTATGAAATGTAATGTAAATATCTGATATGCAGGATGGTCTTAGGCGACCCCTGTGAAAGGGTCGTTCGACCACCAAAGGGGTCGCGACCCACAGGTTGAGAACTGCTGGTCTAGACCAAAAGAATCTAGTAAAGTGAGGCTGTTAGTATTGTAACTAGCTAGTTATTAATATTAATGGAAGAAAGCAAAGGTAAGGCCAGACATTATTAGCATGGCATCTCGGCAGCTTCACCAGGAAGCTGCAACTTTATATAACCTAGGGAACCACCAGTAAATTCCCTGCAAATCACTTGGGGAAGGGGTCCAACAAAGGGGAAACGGACACATGTGCAGTGAAGTCAGGGTGATGTGGGAAAGGTGCCTATCAGTCTAACCTAGAAACAAAGATCACTGGCTAGGAGGGTGGACCCCAATGCAAGCCCACGAAAATTTGGGAATACATAATCCCCAAAGGAATTCTCACTCTCTTGTTCCTTTTACTTCTCTCTTGTTTCCATGCACTCACTGTGTGCCTCCACAGTCATAAGGACCTCACACACAATGGACTGCAATTGGGAACACAAGCTAACCTAGCCAGATGCTGGACTGGACTGTGCAAATATGGAGCAGAAACTTTGGGCACTGGCTTTGATCTTAACTCTACTGAAGACAAAATGGGACTTTTCCCAAGGTGGGATGGAAGGAGACGGGACCTTAGAAATACAGAGGTTTAATTCCACAGAAATAAATCTTTCCACAACATCTCATCCTCCCGTGGGACCCACAGGAAATTCTTATTCCCACAGCACCCCAAGAGCCCCACTTCCACCAGTGATAGGTGGGGACACGCAGAGCACCCCGCTAATAACAAGGCTAGTTCATAAACAGTAAACAGCAGTATGGCTTCTACCTGTCACTTTCTCCCTAAGGAATTCCAGTGGTCATACCGTAACAGCACTTTAAAAGCCCCATGGAAAAATCCAAATACAAAGGAACTGAAGCAGAACTGCCAAGCTGAACCACTCCTGAATTCCTAACCCACAAAAACTGTAAACAATAATGAGCCACTAAGTTTTGGAGTTAACTTCTTATGCCACAATAGATAACAAACATACTAGAAAATGCTCACATAGGTAGTAAATTTAAAAATATATTTCCAAATAATCCACGTGACAAATAAGTACACAGAAAATATTTTGAACTAAACTATAACAAAAATACATTTCAAAACTTGAGAAATGCAACTAAAGCAATACTTTATAGCACTGGTTGCCAATCTTTCAGACCTCACAGACTACCAGTGATTCACAGACCACTGGTTGGCAACCGCTGCTTTACAGTAAAATTTCTAACCCCAAACAGGTATAATAGATATAATAGGTATTTCTATCTATTCAATAAGATAGAAATCGAATAGCAAAATAAACTTTGGACAAGTAAAAGGAAATAAAAGAAATAATGAGAATCAAAACAAAAATATACACTAGGTCCAAAAGCCAGAAGTTTTGAAAAAACTATAAATTGGCAAATATCTGTCAAGATGACAAGTGAAAAATAGTGTTATTAGGGGAAAATGAAAAAGGGGACAAAACTACCAATGCTGTAAATATTAAATATTTAAGAGGATTTTTTAATTTAGATGAAATTGAAAAAATCCTAATAAACACTATATAATTTAGTAAAACTTACTCAAGAAGATACAGAAAACCTGAGTGGTCCTGTTTATTTATTATTTTTTTAATCATCTGAGGATATGTTTTACTAATTTTTTTTTTTTTAGAGAGAGAGGAGGGGGAGAGAGAAACAGAGAGAAAGTAGGAGAGAGAAACAGTGATGTGAGAGAGATACATTGATCACTTGCCTTCAGTCTGTGCCCAACTGGGGGATCAAATCTGCAACCTAGGTGTATGTGCCATGACCAGGAATCCAACCTGCAACCTTTTAGTGTACAGGATAATGCTCCAAACAACTGAGCTACCTGGCCAGGACCTGAATGGTCCCATTTATAAAAACAAACAAACAAACTTAATGACTTCAATAAAAAAAAATCTCACCCTAACTGGTTTGGCTCAACTTCAATAGTAATCATGGAAATGCAAATTAAAATAATAGATTCATACCTTTAGACTGGCAACAATTAGAGTATGACAATATCAAGTATTGAGAAAGTACAGCAATGGGAACTGTCATACATTACGTTGGTGAAAGTGTAAATTGAAATAATTTTGAAAAACGCTTTGCTATTATCAGATTTATTATATGCATACCTTGCAACCCAGCAATTCCATTCCTAGGAATCCTAGGGAAATATTTGCATACCTGCAAACATGAAAGAGATACAAGAGCACTCACCACCGAACTTTTTGTGTAACAGCAAAAAACTAAAATCAATTCACAAAACTAGAATGAGTAGCCCTGACAGCGTGGCTCAGTGATTGAGCATCAACCTAAGAACCAGGAAGTCATGGTTTGATTCCCAATCAAGGCACATGCCTAGATTGTGGCTCTATTACCTGTGGGGGGGTGTACAGGAAGCAGCCGATTAATGATTCTCTCTCATCATTGATATTCTCTCTCTCTCGCCCTCTTTCTACTCTCTAAAATAAATAAAAACAGATTTGTTTTTTTATATGCTAGAATGAGTAACCTGGCCCTGCATGGCTCAGTAGTTGAACATCAACCTATGAATCAAGAGATCACAGTTAGATTCCTGGTCAGGGCACATGCCAGGGTTGCACGCTGGATCCCCAGTAAGGGGAGTGCAGAAGGCAGCCTATCAATGATTTCTCATCATTGATGTTTCTGTCTGTCTCTCCTTCTCCCTTCCTTTCTGAAATCAATAACAATACATATTTTTCCCCCCTAGCCAGTTTGGCTCAGTGAGTAGAGCGTCGGCCTGCGGACTGAAGGGTCCTGGGTTCGATTCTGGCCAAGAGCACATGCCTGGGTTGCGGGCTCGATCCCCAGTGTGGGGTGTGCAGGAGGCAGCCAATCAATGATTCTCTCTCATCATTGATGTTTCTATCTCTTTCTCCCTCTCCCTTCCTCTCTGAAATCAATAAAGATATATATTTAAAAAATATGTATATATGTATAAATATATGTATATTTAAAATATATGTATATATTTTTTAAAAACCAGAATGAGGAAATTGTATTATAATCACACAATGAAATACCTTTTACCACAATGAAATCTAATGAACTATTAAGGCTAACTACAACCTGGAAATACTTTTATAAATGCTGAACTAAATTTTTGAAATCACATAAAATACTCATAAAGTTCAAAAGCAAGGAAAACAAAATTATATAGTTTCAAAATATATAACCTGGAATTTTAAATTATGAAGCAAAGAAAATTATAGTCACAAAGGTCAGGATAATAGCAACCTTTACAGAAGGGGATATACTGACAAGGGCAAAGGGAGGGTGAGATAAGGGGGAGACATCCCCTGAGGGCTCCCAGTCTGTAGAGGGGGCAGGCTGGGCTAAGGGACACCCCCCCCCCCGCACAAATTTCGTGCACCGGGCCCCTAGTACAACAAATCAAAATCTGAGACCATAAAAACTCATTTGCCACCATTGTAGGTGATTATTAGACCAACTCCTCACTCTGAAAATTAGATGTGAAAGAATTAAGCATTTATTTATTCTGCCCTTTTTAAAGAAACTGTATAGTTCACTCCCAGTTTATGAAGGTTATAAAGCTCTTGTTAACTAAAAAAACAACAGCTAATAATTGTAACTGAATTACAGAATTAGAAAAATCACCAGTTTTCAAACTTCAGTTAACTGATTTGCCAATGACTCAAAGGATGCTAAAATTATTTGGTAAAAATACTGAAGAATGGAATGGTACCAAAGTATGGTAACAAAGTATCACCCCCACAGATTACTGCACTTAATGATCACAGAAGGAAAAAGATATGCTTTTACAATGGAAAGATATAACAAACACCACCATAAATCTCATAAAACTGAGATCACTAATTGTGACATTATATTCCTCCCAAGTTATGTAACATTAAATATAACATCAATTATTAAGTATTTTTACCAAAACTTTTTAACATGGACCTAATGAAGCCTTTAAAATATAACTTCCAGTGTACAGGATATACAGGGAATAAAGGAACAAGTAAAAAACACAAAGAAACAATCCAAATAATCTTAAGACATAAGCCACTGTACAAGATCTGGCCTTTCAAGAGAAATTTCAATATCATAAGAAAGGGGAGTGGAGAAAGGAATTTTTGCTAGATTAAAAGAGACTACAAAGATAATCACATGCAAATGCAAAATCTTGATTGAATTCTGGTTTTAAAAATATCATTTTATGGAACAATTGGGAATATTTAAACATAGAGTAAATAAAATGTTATTAGGAAATTAGTGTTATTTTTCTTAGGAATTGGTAATGGCATTGTGATAAGAACACCTATTTTCTTAAGCAATATACTAGTATGCTGAAGTATTTTGAGGTAAATGTCACAATATTCAAAACTTTCAAAAAGGTTCATGGGGGACTGGGTGAAAAAAGGAAAAGGGATTTTTTTTTTAAGTTCAGTGAGAGTATATCACACACATATACATAGAAACCCATAAAGATATGGATGGCATATTAACTTCTGAATCTGGGTGGCAAATATAGCACTACTCTTTGTTCTATTCTTTCAACTTTTCAATATTTTGTTTTTTATTATAAAACAGCAGAGTTGGCAGGAAGATAATTAAAAGAAAGAGCATGTCAAAAAAGAACTATGAGCTAAAAATCATTTATAAACACATATCCACAATCACCTGAAAACCTTTCACCCTTACATTAAAAAAAAAAAAAATCCAGATTACTCAGCCCACTATCTTCTGCTCCATATAAGTAAACAGATTTCAAACAAATACTTGACCCTCTACAAACAGCAATAAAACTACAATCTATCAATGATTTAAGGAATATTTGTCATTGGCAAACAGAACATTTTATTGATATCTCATACTGAATCGAAATATATTCTAACATCCATTAATTTTATATGCTGACATTAAGAAAAGCATTTCTTTTAAATTTTTTGAATTGAAAAATGTGATTACACTTGAAAGAGAGCTAGCTGGCAGATGATCCTTCCAAGATTTACTTCTATTAGCAACAAACTTTGGTTAGCCATTTATTCTAATGTCACACAATGAAATTCTTTAAATCCTTGATCTCATACTTAAACATAAGATATAGATATATTCAAGGGGGAAAAGAAAGACTTATTGAATATCAACTATGTGCATCGTGCTTTAAAAGTGTTTAATTTTAATGATTATCTTGTGAGGTAAATATTCTCATTTGAGAAATCAACATTCTTAACCATCAGAAATGTTAAGTGACTTGCCCACAAATGACAGCTCATAAGTATTAAGGATGGAAATTGAATGAAGTCTATTGGAAATGCAGGTTTGAAAGTCCATATGCTTTTCAATTAATTGGCCTTAGTGGTTTTAATATTTACAGACAGAAAAGCCCATCTAAGGAAAAAGTATTTTTAAAAGAATACCTTTATATCCAAAGAACTATATAATCTTAAGGGAACAGAGTCAATAATATTGTGATAACTATGTATGGTGCCAACTGAGAACTGGAAATATCAGGTGGGAACACTTTGTAAAGTATGTGACTGTCTAACCACTATGCTGTAAACCTGAAACCAATATAAGATAATACTGAAAGTAGACGACAACCAAGATGGTGGCATAGGTAAAACCTGAACTTGCTGCTGCACACAACCACATTAAAACTACAACTAAAAGACGAAACGAATACCATCCAGAACCACGAGAAGGCTGGCTAAGTGGAAATTCTACAACTAGAAGGAAAGAGAAAAGCACATTGAGTCCGGTAGGAGGTGCAGAGGTATGGAAGTGTGGAAGTAAAGAGGCACGCGCGAAAGGGGCTGGCAGTTGGGTACACTGTTGTCTTTTTCAATCAGGAGGGAGAAACAAGCTCCCGACTGCTCTGAACTCCAGTTCCAGGTGAGAATATGGGGACTCAGACTCATACGGAGAGAAACTGGACTGTCTGACATCAGGCAAGAATGTAAGCGCGGCTTTTTCACAGAGGTGCTTGCAGGGTTCCCTGTTCCTGCATGGTGCGCAGGACACAGACCCCAGGACCACTTCAAGGCAGAGCAGATTGGCAGCCATTGCGGTTTGCTCTGCCCTCGTGATTCCCTGACACCCTGCCCCACCCAATTTACAACCCCACCCAAGCTGTGCTCAGAGGCTTTTGCATACGAATGGCCTAGCCTTTCTCCACCTAAAAACCTGTCAACCGGTTGCTGGGTCAGAGAACCCCAGAGTTTCCAAAAGAAGGCCTAAGCCTCGTCAGGAGCCTGCATTACTTCACAGATGCACCTCATCTGGGCACCTCCAAACGCCAAACAAAGAGGGGGAATCTGCAGATCTCTCTGTAGCTCCTGCTGGGTGGCCTCAGGCAGTGGCTGACTTTGCACATCCTTGGAGATCCAAGAGCCAGTCTACCGAGGGGTCAGAGTGAGACCATCCAGATTACAACTATTCATATCCATAAGGGACACTCTCAGGGGGCAGACTCAGTGAGTGCCAAAGCCCCACTGAAGCAAGGCCTGCCCCATAAGGGTGTCTCCAGCACAGAAGTTCTCCCATTGTAGACACAACTAGTCCTCACAGCCAATTGGCCTGGAAGTCAATTCCTCCCAGTGATAGCAACAGCAATCAAGGCATAACTACAACAAGACTGTGCACACAGCCCACAAAGGGGAGCACCAGGAGGCTGAGCCACTGGGCCCTATAGGACACCTAGCACACAGAGCCACTCTATCAACACAGACAAGCAGCCAAAATGCAGAGACAAAGAAACAGGTCACAAATGAAAGAAATGGAGGAAAGAAAACGACTGGACATAGAACTCAAAACCATGGTTAAGATTACTCAAGAATCTTCTAGAAACCTCCGAGAAATATAGTGAGACCCTCAAGGTTATGAAAAAAGACCAATTAGAAATTAAGCATACACTGACTGAAATAAAGAATAATATACAGAGATCCAACAGCAGACTACAGGATCCCAAGAATCAAGTCAAAGATTGGAAATACAAAGAAGCAAAAAACACCCAACCAAAAAAGCAAAAGGAAAAAAGAATCCAAAAATATGAAGACAGTGCAAGGAGCCTCTGGGACAACTTCAAGCATAACAACATCCAAATTATAGGGGTGCCAGATGAAGAGAGAAAGCAAGATACTGAAAACCTATTTGAAGAAATAATGACAGAAAACTTACAAGTCCAGGAAGCACAGAGAACCCCAAACAAGGGGAATTCAAAGAGGACCACACCAAGACACATCATAATTAAAATGCCAAGGGCAAAAGACAAAGAGAGAATCTTAAAAGCAGCAAGAGAAAAACAGTTAGTTATCTACAAGGGAGTACCCATAAGACTGTCAACTGATTTCTCAACAGAAACCATGCAGGCCAGAAGGAAGTGGCAAGTAATATTAAAAGTGATGAAGAGAGGAGGAGGCAAAATGGTGGCGGTATAGACAGACGTGTCCCGTGACTTGTCCCGGAGCAGATAGGGCGAGCAGCTGAAACAAGTAACATCCAGCCCGAATTGGCAGAGGAAATTCAGCTGGGAGACGGTTTGCAGCCAGGAAAGGCAGAGGACTCCCGGAGAAAGGGGACAGTTGGAGACTGTCGGTTCAGGCTCCCCTAACCGGGCAGCTTTCACTGCTGCTGAAATCTCTCCCGGAGCAGCTGGCTCAGCCGCAGAGACAGCGCCATCTTGAGTGGCTGTTAAGCTTATACATCCAGGGACCCTGCAACCACAGCACCCAGGGACTAGCTACGAACCTGGGAACACCGGATCTCAATAAGCGCAAATGCGTGGACTCAGATGAGCCCTGGTCCTCCTCACGGGAAGGTCAGATTTCGCCTAAAGGTGTGGTTTGTAATTAAGGTCGGAGAGAGGAACGCGCACGAGGGAAGTCTGCACCCCACAAAGTCCAAGGCCGTTGGGGCAAGCGTGATCCGCAAGTGTGGAAGGGGTCCCGCAGGGCTGCTGGCTGAAGAAAACTCTAAAAATCAGCCCATAGCTGGACTGGTTGCAAAAAGGCAACCTCAGATTTTACCAGTGAGCCAGCTGCTTAGTGCTAGGGAAGGGAGGACGTGCGGAAGAGACTTTGGGAAATTTGCGCACAGAGCTGGATGGCTCACACACTTACTCAGGCTCTTTTTTTTTTTTTCCTCCTTAAATCTTTGTGTTTGATTATTAAACCCAATACACAGGATCGCCCAATTGGGGTCACTCACTGAGACTGCAGGGGAAAGTTGTTTTTGTGGAACCTGGGAATCAGAGCGGGGAGTAAAGATCAACCAACCCTGGGGCAGCTTACTCTCCCAAACCAGTATTAAGTGTGATAGGAAAAACAAAACCTAAATACTGGCTAGAGAGGACTTATAGCCTCAGAGGTCAATCCAGAAACACTGCCACCCAGGGGCTTAAACCAAAAACTGACTCTTCTGTAAATATAAATAAAAGAAGTCTGGAAAACAAATACAGCCTGCTGTAAATCAGGACTGTGGTTTACAACACAGAGGAAGAGTGTCTCGCAGGAAACTTCAACACTTTCCTGAATATATGACAGGAATAAGGCATGCCAAACAGAAGTGTAGAGGAAGTGAAGGACCTTCACTAATGCACTTTTTTTTTTTTTCACCATTTAGTTAGGAAACTAAATTTTTTTTCTTTTTTCATCACCTGATTTTTCCTTTTAAATTACAACATTTTTATTTTTAACCAGTATTATTACTACTACCATTTTACCTTTTTTTAAAGTGTCACTTTATTTTCTCTTTATTTTATTTTGGGATTAGTGTTTTACATTCTATTTTTATCTTTCCTTTAGCATCATTTTACTCTATCTCACCTTTACCCTTATGCCAAAACTCTCTTCCTCACTTTTCCCCTTTTGTTGTCCTGTTTCACTTAACCTATTCCGGCTTTAGATTTTCCCTATTCCTTCTTTTTACCCCATTAAAATTTTACCCTACTTATAGATCTAATTTCCAATCCCCTGCTCTAAGTCCATATAGACCTCTCTCTTCTCTTTCTTCACTATGCAAATTTTTTTTCTTTTTTTTCTCTCTGTCGTATTGTCGTTTGCTTGTTGATTATATTGGTTTTTTTTATGCTTCTTTGTGAGATTGTTTTTCTTTTTCTTTTTTTGGTGGTTCCCCCCCACCCCCCCCCCCACCCCGGTTATTTTTTTGCTTCTGTTTTCCCTCGCATTGCTTGATATTAGTTGTTGTTTGTAGTTTGCATTCATCTCTAGGTATCTGTTGCTGGAATTTTTGGGGATTAGTGGCTGCTCTATTGGGAGTTTTCGCCCTATATAAATAGTTTCTTCCCCTCTTCTATTTCACTCTCTTTCTTTTCTCTCTTACTTTTCTGGTTTTTTTCCTTTTCCCAAATTCATTTTTGCACTTCTTTTTTTTTCTTTTTCTCTTCTTTCTTCCTTATCCACTAATTATCTTTGCTCTGGTGGTCACCTTTATTTGGGGTTATTAGTATCATGAATACATTTGTGTTCAGTGCCTTGTGCTTTGTGCCTTGTTGTGTGGTATTTTGTGCCTTTAAATCAACGCAACAGAGAGAGAACTACATGACCAAACACCGGGAGAAGAGAGATCATGGGGAGACAAAGAAACAGCCCGCATATGAAAGAAAAACAGGCATCACCAGAAAAGTAAGTAAATGAAATGGAGGCAATGGAGGCAAGCAACCTGTCAGAGAAAGAATTCAGAGAAATGGTCCTAAGGTGGATGAAAAGAATGGGAGACAAATTCAACAATATGTGTAAGAACCAAGAGGAAATGAAGAAGAACCAAGAAGAAATGAAAAATGACATCACTGCTATAAAGAACTCAATAGAAAGCATCAACAGTAGACTAGAAGTAGCAGAGGATCGCATCAGTGAGCTTGAAGACAAGCTAGGAAAAAATACCCAAGCAGAGGAGCTTCTAGGAAAAAAAATTAAGAAGCAGGAGGACAGCCTAAGAGAACTTTGGGACAACACAAACGAAACAACATCCACATAATAGGGGTGCCAGAAGGAGAGGAAACTGAGAAAGGAATAGAAAACCTGTTTGAAGAAATAATGACAGAAAACTTCCCTGATATAGGAAAGAAAAAGTTCACACAAATCCAAGAAGCTCACAGAGTCCCAAACAAGATGAACCCCAAAAGACTGACGCCAAAGCACATTATAATTAAATTGGCAAACACCAACGACAAAGCAAGAGTCTTAAAAGCGGCCAGAGAGGGACAGAAAGTTACCTACAAAGGATCCCCCATCAGACTAGCGACTGATTTCTCAACAGAAACACATCAGGCAAGAAGGGAATGGAATGAAATATACAAAGTCATGCAAAGGAAGGGTCGGAATCCAAGAATACTGTACCCAGCAAGGCTATCAATCAAAATTGAGGGTGAAATCAGGAGCTTCACACACAAAAAAAAGGACTACGGGAGTTCATTACCACCAAATGAGCAATGTAAGAAATACTAAAGTGCCCTAACCGGTATGGCTCAGTGGATAGAGCATTGGCCTGCAGACTGAAAGGTCCCAGGTTCTATTCCGGTCAAAGGCATGTACCTTAGTTGCAGGCACATTCTCAGTAGGAGGTATGTAGGAGGCAGCTGATCGATGTTTCTAACTCTCTATCCATCTCTCTTCCTCTCTGTAAAAAATCAATAAAATATGTTTAAAATAAATAAATAAATGCTAAAGGGTCTGCTGTAAAAAGAAAAAATAAGAAACAAAGAAGGAACACAGGGGTAAAGAATAAAAATGGTGACAAAAAAGTATCTATCAATAATAACTTTAAATGTAAACGGATTAAATGCCCCAATCAAAAGACATAGAGTAACTGAGTGGATAAGAAAACATGACCCATACATCTGCTGTCTTCAGGAAACTCACCACAGAAAAAAAGACACACACAGACTGATGATGAAGGAATGGAAAAAGGTTTTTCAGGCGAATGAAAATGAAAAAAAACTGGGGTAGCAATACTTATATCTGACAAATTAGGTCTCAAAGTGAAGGACATAAAAAGAGATAAGGAAGGCCACTTCATAACACTAAAGGGAGCAATCCAACAAGAAGAAATAACTCTGGTAAACATATACACACCCAATATAGGGGCACCCAAATACATAAGAAAACTTCTGGAAGAGAGCAAGGGAGAGATTGACAGCAAAACAATCATAGTAGGGGACTTTAACACCCCACTATCACCAATGGACAAATCCTCTAAACAAAAAATCAGCAAAGAAACATCAATCCTAAATGACTCACTAGATCAGATGGAATTAATTGAAAACTTCAGAACATTTCACCCCAAAGCCACAGAATATACATTCTTCTAAAGTACACATGGGTCATTCTCAAAGATAGACCATATGCTGGGTCACAGGCAAATCTCTTCAAATTCAAGAAGACAGAAATCATATCAAGCATCTTCTCAGATCACAATAGCATAAAACTGGAAATCAACTACAATAAAAACAATCCAAAAAAATCAAACACATGGAGACTAAATAGCATGCTATTAAACAATAACTGGGTTACCAGAGAGATCAAAGAAGAAATAAAAAACATCATGGCAACAAACGACAATGAAAACACAACAATCCAAAACCTATGGGACACAGCAAAAGCAGTCTTGAGAGGGAAGTTCATAGCTCTACAAGCCTACTGCAAAAAACAAGAAACAATGATAATAAATTACCTAACCCTACAACTCAAAGAGTTAGAAACAGAGCAACAAGAAAAGTCCACTGTAAGCAGAAGGAAGGAAATAATAAAGATCAGAGTGGAGATAAATGACCTACAGGCCAAAAAACAATACAAAAGATCAACAAAACCAAGAGCTGGTTCTTTGAAAGGATAAACAAGATTGATGAACCTCTAGCCAGGCTCATCAAGAAACAAAGAGAGCCGAAACCGGTTTGTCTCAGTAGATAGAGCGTCAGCCTGCGGACTGAAAGGTCCCGGGTTCGATACTGGTCAAGGGCATGTACCTGGGTTGTGGGCACATCCCCAGTAGGAGATGTGCAGGAGGCAGCTGATCAATGTTTCTCTCTCATCGATGTTTCTAACTCTCTATCTCTCTTCCGTCCTCTCTGTAAAAAATCAATAAAATATATTTAAAAAAAAAAAAAAGAAACAAAGAGAGGACCCAAATAAACAAAATCAGAAAGGAAAAAGTAGAAATAACAACAGGCCCCACAGAAATACAAAGAATTGTTAAAAAAAATACTATGAACAACTCTACTCCAACAAACTAGAAAACCTGGAGGAAATGGACATATTCCTAGAATAACACAACCTTCAAAAACTTAATCAGGAAGAATCTAAAAATCTCAATAGGCCAATAAATATGGAGGGAATTGAAGCAGTCATCAAAAAGCTTTCAGCAGCCCTTACCTGTTTGGCTCAGTGGATAGAGCGTCGGCCTGCGGACTGAAGAATACCGGGTTCAATTCTGGTCAAGGGCATGTACCTTGGTTGCGAGCACATCCCTGGTGGGGGGTGTGTAGGAGGCAGCTGATCGGTGTTCCTCTCTCATCGATGTTTCTTACTCTCTATCCTTCTCCCTCCCTATTGGTAAAAAATCAATAAAATATACTTGCCGAAACCGGTTTGGCTCAGTGGATAGAGCGTTGGCCTGCGGACTGAAGGGTCGCAGGTTCGATTCCAGTCAAGGGCATGTACCTGGGTTGCGGGCACATCCCCAGTGGGACATATGCAGGAGGCAGCTGATCGATGTTTCTCTCTCATCGATGTTTCTAACTTTCTCTCTCTCTCCCTTGCTCTCTGTGAAAAATCAATAAAATATATTAAATAAATAAATAAATAAAATATACTTAAAAAAAAAAAAAATTCCAGCAAACAAAAGCACAGGGCCAGACAGCTTCACAGGGGAGTTTTACCAAACATTCAAGGAAGAACTAAAACCTATCCTCCTCAGACTATTCCAAAAAACTCAAGAGGAAGGAACACCTCCAAGCTCATTCTATGAAGCCAGCATCACCCTCATACCAAAACCAGATAAAGACAACACAAAGAAAGAGAATAACAGGCCAATATCCCTCATGAACATAGATGCCAAAATCCTCAACAAAATCTGAGCAAATCGGATCCAACAGTACATCAGAAAGATCATTCACCATGACCAAGTAGGGTTTATCCCAGGGATGCAAGGATGGTACAATATCCGCAAATCAATAAACAGAATACATCACAAAAAACAAATTGAGAGATAAAAACCACAGTCATATCAATTGATGCAGAAGAAGAATTTCACGAAGTCCAACACCCATTTTTAATAAAAACTCTCAGCAAAGTGGGAATAGAAGGATCATACCTCAACATAATAAAAGCCATATATGACAAACCCACAGCCAACATCATAATCAATGGGCAAAAACTAAAACCATTTCCTCTGAGAATAGGAACAAGACAGGGATGCCCACTCTCACCACCCCTGGTCAACACAGGACTGGAAGTACTAGCCATTGTGATCAGACAAGAAGAAGAAATAAAAGGCATCCAAATTGGAAAAGAAGTAAAACAGTCCTTATTTGCAGATGACATGATACTGTACATAGAGAACCCTAAAGACTCCATCAAAAAATTATTAGACTTAATAAATGAATTCGGCAATGTAGCAGGATACAAAATTAATGCCGAGAAATCTATGTCATTTCTTTGTACCAATAATGAACTTACAGAAAGTGAGACTAAAAAAGCAATCCCATTTACCATCCCACCAAAAAAATTAAGATACCTAGGAATAAATTTAACTAAGGAGGTAAAAGACTTATATGCGGAAAACTACAGGACACTGAAAAAATACATAGAGGAAGACATAAACAGATGGAAGAACATACCATGTTCATGGATTGGTAGAATCAACATCATCAAAATGTCCATATTACCCAAAGCAATCTATAGATCAATGCAATCCCCATTAAATTACCAATGGCATATTTCACAGATCTAGAACGAACGCTACAAAAATTCATCTGGAATAAAAAAAGACCTCGAATAGCTGCAGCAATCCTGAGAAAGAAGAACAAAGTAGGTGGGATCTCAATACCAGATATCAAACTCCAAATATCAAAAGCCACTGTTCTTAAAACAGCATGGTACTGGCACAAGAACAGACATATAGATCAATGGAATAGAATAGAGAACCCAGAAATCGACCCAAACCACTATGCCCAATTAATATTTGACAAAGGAGGCAAGAGCATACAATGGAGTCAAGACAGTCTCTTCAATAAATGGTGTTGGGAAAATTGGACAGATACATGCAAAAAGATGAAGCTAGACCACCAACTCACACTATACACAAAAATAAACTCAAAATGGATAAAGGACTTAAACGTAAGACAGGAAACCATAAAAATACTAAACGAATCCACAGGCAGCGAAATCGCAAACATATGCCAAAGAAATTTCTTCTCTTATACTGCTCCTAGGGCAATGGAAACTAAAGAGAAAATAAACAAATGGGACTACATCAAAATAAAAAGCTTTTGCACAGCAAAGGAAACCATCAACAAAACAACAAGAAGGCCCACTGCATGGGAGAACATATTTGCCAATGATATCACCGATGAGGGTTTAATCTTCAACATTTACGGGGAACTCATGCAACTTGACAATAGGAAGATAAACAATCCAATCAAAAAATGGGCAATGGACCTATAGAGGCTTTTCAAAAGAGGACATACAGAAGGCCAAAAGACATATGAAAACATGCTCAAAGTCACTAATTATACGAGAGATGCAAATCAAAACAACAATGCAGTATCATCTCACACCTGCCAGAATGACTATCATCAACAAATCAACAAACAACAAGTGTTGGAGAGGATGTGGAGAAAAAGGAACCCTTCTGCACTGCTGGTGGCAATGCAGACTTATGCAGCCACTGTGGAGAACAGTATGGAGTTTCCTCAAAAAACTAAAAATGGAACTCCCATTTGACCCAGTGATCCCACTTCTAGGAATATATCCCAAGAAACCAGAAACACCAATCAGAAAGGATATATGCATCCCTATGTTCATAGCGAAGATCTGGAAACAGCCTAAGTGCCCATGGGCAGATGAATGGATTAGAAAACTGTGGTACATCTACACAATGGAATACTATGCTGCTGTAAGAAAGAAGGAATTCTTACCATTTGCAACATCATGCATGGAACTGGAAAGCATTATGCTAAGTGAAATAAGCCAGTCTGTGAAGGAAAAATACCACATGATCTCACTCATTCATGGATAATAAAGACCATTATAAACTGATGAACAAAAATAGATTCATAGGCAGAGCAGTATTAAACAGATTGTCAAACTACAGCAGGAAGGTTCGGGAGGGTTGGGGAGGGGGTAGGAGATCAACCAAAGGACTTGTATGCATTTATATAAGCATAACCAATGGACACAAGACACTTGGGGGGTAGGGGCGGCTGGGGGAAGGTCAAGGGGGGGAAAAAAGGAGACAAATGTACTACTCTTTCTAATATTTTAAGCAATAAAAAAAAAATACTTTAAAAAAATAAAACAAAAAAAAAGAAAAGAAAGTCTCCACACCAAGAAAGAAAAAAAAAGTGATGAATATCAAGAACCTACAACCAAGATTACTCGACCTGGCAAAGCTATCATTTAGAAATGAAGGTCAGATAAAGAGCTCCACAGATAAGAACAAACTAAAGGAGTTCATCACTGCCAAACCAGTATTATATGAAATGCTGAAGGGTATTCTTTAAGAAGAGGAAGAAGAAAAAGGTAAAGATAAAAATTATGAACAACAAAGTGACAGCAAATACATATCTACCAACAAGTGAATCTAAAAATCAAGTGAATATGCCCTAACTGGCTTGGCTCAGTGGATGGAGCGTCGTCTTGCGGACTGAAAGGTCCCAGGTTCGATTCTGGTCAAGGGCATGTACCTTGGTTGTGGGCACATCCCCAGTAGGAGGTGTGCAGGAGGCAGCTGATCGATGTTTCTCTCTCATCGATGTTTCTAACTCTCTATCCCTCTCCCTTTCTCTCTGTAAAAAATCCATAAAATATATTTTTTTAAAAGAATTAACATATAAAAATAAAAATAAAGTGAATAAAAAATCTGACGAACAGAATAAACTGGTGAATAGAATAGAATCGGGGCATAGAAAGGGAGTGGAGTAACAATTCCCGGGGGTAAGAGGGTGTGGGGGGTGTGGGAAGAGACTGGACAAAAATCGTACACCTATGGACAAGGACCGTGGGGGGAGTGGAGGGGGATAAGGGCAGGTGGTGGGGTGAGAACCGGGTGGAGGGGAGCAATGGGGGGAAAAAGAGGAACAACTGTAATAATCTGAATAAAGATTTATTTTTTTAAAAAGATAATACTGAATGTAAAGTGTAATTGAAAATTAAATTTTAAAAAAATCAACAGAAAAAAGTACACTATAAAATTATTGCTAGTTGCAAAAAAGGACAATTCTTAGCAAGCCAGCTATCTGTCTATGAGGAAAACTAGTCCTTGATGTAAAATTACACTCCAGTTGCCCGTTGGATTACCCTACTGCCAAAATATGAAACATAATTCACATTAAACCCAGAGGCCAACCACCATTTAGAAAATGGAAAGTGCTCTACATGTTTACTCTATTCATCTTAAACATATTTACCACTCAAAATACGCTAATAGCAAATATTCTTTGATCTATCATATTCTTTCCTGATACTAAAATATTAAACTAAAAATTAAAATATTAAATTAATAAGCAAGAAATCTACTTAAACTACACATATCCCACAACTGAATATTAGTATTATGTGCTTCTGAATTTGTCTAGTACATAAAAATATGTGAGCCCTGGCCGGTGTACTCAATGGTTTAGAGCAGGGGTGCGCAAACTTTTTGACTTGAGGGCCACAATGGGTTCTTAAACTGGATCGGAGGGCCGGAACAAAAGCATGGATGGAGTGTTTGTGTGAACTAATATAAATTCAAAGTAAACATCATTACATAAAAGGGTATGGTCTTTTTTTTCAATAGTTTTATTCATTTCAAACGGGCCGGATCCGGCCCGCGGGCCGTAGTTTGCCCACGCCTGGTTTAGAGCATCGGACTGCAAACCAAAGGGTCTCTGGTTTGATTCCCAGTCAAGGGCACATACCTGGGTTGCGGGTTCATTCCCCGCCCCCCTCCCGATCCCCACTCCAGTCAGGGCCCATGCAGGAGGCATCTCACATTTATATTTCTCTATCTCCCTCTCCTCCTCCTCCCTCCCTCCTTCCCACTCTCTCTGAAGAGCAATGGAAAAATTATCCTCAACAACAAAAAAACTTTTTTTAATATGCCAAAATTACCTTTCTATAACATAATATAAATTATATAGGTCATTTTTATAGGATCAAAATTGCAATACCTATGTCTCTTATATGTCTAAAGATACACTCAAAATATGTAGAGAAATCTTTATGTTAAAGAATTTTCCCATTTAAAATTAAATCCTCTTAGAACTGATTAGTGACTGGAAGAGGGCATAAATGAGAAAGCTTACAGAGTTGTAGTAATATTCTGTATCTTGATGTGGGTGTTGGTTGCAATGTTGTTTGTTAGGTGAAAACTCACTGAGCTGTACATTTATGATCTGGATACTTTTATGTATAATTTATAAAAAGTTTGTATATTTTTTAAATCCTCAGTCTAAAAATCTGCCTAATTATATTGCACTCAAACCAAAGAAGTTAAAGCCAGGGAAGAAAATCTAGTAATTAGGAACTTCATTAGAGAGCTGTTAGAGAAGCAAGCACTATGTACAGGTGCACACAGGAGTGGCACCTAACTTAACATGGAAGAGGTAAAGAAGATACACTTGAACTGAATCCTGAAGTTCAGACAGGAGTTAACCAAGCAAAAAAGGGGGGAAGAGAGCCCTAATCGGTTTGGCTCAGTGGATAGAGCGTCGGTCTGCGGACTGAAGGGTCCCAGATTTGATTCCGGTCAAGAGCATGTACCTTGGTTGCGGGCACATCCTCAGTGGGGGGTGTGCAGGAGGTGGCTAATGGATGTTCCTCTTTCATCGATGTTTCTAACTCTCTATCCTTCTCCCTCCTCTCTTTAAAAAATCAATAAAATATATTTTTTTAAAAAAGGGGGGGGGGGAGGGAAAGACAGTAAAGAACAAAGAATGCAAAACAGGCAAGAGGAAGCGTATATTCAATAAGAATAAACCAAAGATTTAAGGAAGACAGCAAGGAAGGAAAGTTCAGAGAATTAAGAGGCAGATCATTAAGGATCTCACATACATGTCATGTAACAGTTTAAACTTTATCCTGAAAGCAATGATAAAGCACTGCATGCAACCCCATTTTGTGAGAAATTAGCCTACACACTGCCCCATGCTTTTCACCTTTATGATCCTGCTCCACTCCCAAATGTGCAAATAAACACATACCAGCATTAAGTGGCCAGGAAGAGTCACATGACCAAATTACACAGGTTTTGTAGCAGTCCATGAGAGAAAAAAAACACACAACTGAGTCAAAGAGATTGTTTCTTGGGAAGAGAAACCAGAAAATCCTAGAGAGAAGGAAGAAGTTAACAGGAGTTCAAGTTAAAAAGATAGCAGCCAGGAGTCAAGATGCTAGCATGAAAGTGACATAGCAGTTATAAGGAGGCAGAAATTAGGAATAAATGAATGCTATGAGCTGGGCATTGGGTTGCGGGGGGGGGGGGGGGGGCTAAGTAGAGAGAAAAAAGTGGCTAAGACAAATTAACAGTAGAGCACTAGAGTGAAATCTATCTTTCCGTTTCTAGTTTTATTTATTAAGCTCCTATTCTTCTTGAAACCAAGTTGTTTAACTTTTCCTGGGTTCCCTTGTTTCCTGGGTTTCCTTTCAATAAGCACACACCTACTTAAGGTAACTTGAGTCTCTTCTTTGCCTGAAAGAGCCTAACTAAAAGAGCATTTTAGAACACTTACTCTGGCAGCAATGCAGAGAATGAACTGGAGGGCATGGCATAACAACAGGCAGAAGAGAAAAAGCAAGACAACCACTTAAAAAACTTTACAAAAGCCCAAGAGATATTTTGGGTTAAAATGAAGTCGAGACAAAAATATCAATTAAGAATATGAAATATCATGAAGGGGAATGTGCAGGACTTAAGTGATGTGGTGCTATTCATGAAGATAGGAAATCAAAAGAAAAAATTTTGTTGCGGTCTCCCTCTTACTCACCTTTTTGGGGATAAGAGAGGCAGAGAAGAGTTTTATATTGTACATGTTTGAAGTGCTTGTGAAATGTGAATCCAAGTGGAGATGTCCATTAGCAATAATTTATAGGGGTCTAGATAGAGACAAGAGTTCTACACTGCAGCTCTAAACTTAGGAACAAATAAAGTTGGTGTTAGAGTCTTAAAACGAAACTGAAAATTCTTTGGCCAATATTTATTTTAAATTAAGTTAACATAACAAAAAATCATACAAACTAAAAGCAACATATTCTTGGCAAAACACATTTCAAGCCTCCTGAATTTCTCTGTGAAGAGAGAACAAACTACTAGATAGTATAATCCAAATGATTAGGAAAGGTAGAGTTAATATTACTAATTTCTACTGAGGTTTTACTTTTTCTTTAAAAATCTAAGTTTAATGAATCATCAGAGAAATGGAAATTAAAACCACAACAAGATATAGCCTCACATCTGGTCAGAATGGCTATCATCAATAAATCAACAAGTGTTGGCGAGGTTGGGGGGTTGTGGCGCCACTCCCTTTCACGCACAGAGCAGGGCCAATCAGGGGGTTGGGGTGCTGCCCCCTGTCACGCACACAGCAGGGCCAATCAGGGGGTTGGGGCGTCACCCCCTGTCATGCACAGAGCAGGGCCCATCAGGGGGTTGGGGAGCTCCCCCCTGTCACACACAGAACAGGGCAGATCAGCGGGATGGGGCGCCACCCTCTATCACCCACAGAGCAGGGCCCATCAGGGGGTTGAGGAGCTCCCCCCTGTCACTCACAGAGTAGGGCCGATAGGGGAGTTAGGGCACCGTCCCGTCACACACAGAGCAGGGTGGATCAGCAGGTTGGGGCGCCGCCCTCTATCACCCACAGAGCAGGGCCAATCAGGGGGTTGGGGAGCCGCCACTGTCACACTCAGGGCAGGGCTCATGGGGAGGTTATGGCTCTACCCTGTCACACACAGAGCAGGGCCCATGGGGGAATGGGGGGGCGTTGGGGCACCGCCCTCTATCACCCACAGAGCAGGGCCGATCAGGGGGTTGGGACGCCGCCACTATCACACTCAGGGCAGGGCCGATGGGGAGGTTATGGCTCTACCCTGTCACACACAGAGCAGGGCCCATGGGGGAATGGGGGGGCGTTGGGGCACCGCCCTCTATCACCCACAGAGCAGGGCCGATCAGGGGGTTGGGACGCCGCCACTATCACACTCAGGGCAGGGCCGATGGGGAGGTTATGGCTCTACCCCGTCACACACAGACCAGGGCCCGTGGGGGGGCGGGGTTGGGGAGCTCCCCCCCATCAGGCACAGAGCAGGGCTGATCAGGGGGTTGGGGCGCCTTCCCCTGTCACGAACAGAGCAGGGTGGATAGGGAGGTTGTGGGCCCGCCCCCTGTCACACACACAGCCTCAGGGCGATCAGGTGGTTTGGGCGCTGCCCCCTGTCACGCTTATCCCAGTGCCGGGAGACCTCATGGCTCTGCTGATCCCGGTGCTGGGAGGCATATTACCCTTTTACTAGATAGGGTAGAGGCCTGGTGCAAGGGTGGGGCTGGCTGGTTTGCCCTGAAGGGTGTCCTGGATCAGGGTGGGGGTCCCCACTGGGGTGCCTGGCCAGCCTGGGTGAGGGGATGATGGCTGTTTGCAGCTGGTCACACACCCTTCAGGGTGGGGGTCCCCACTGGGGTGCCTGGCCAGTCTGGGTGAGGGGCTGAGGGCTGTTTTCAGGCTGGGGGTGACTGAAGCTCCCAACTGCTCCTTTTTTTCTTTTCTTATTCTGGGCCACATTTAGCTTGAGGCTTGGCTCCAGCTCTTAGGCTTCCGCTGCTGAAAGTAGGTTTCTGGCTTTGGCTTACAATGTTGCGAATCTGCTGGCTCAAGTCCGGCGGTATTTGTTACAGAGTTTCTTAAACTGCCCGATCAGAGGCCTGCAGCCGCAGGTGGGGAACGTTGGTTTCCTCCGTCACTGAGGCAACCAAGCCTCATGTTAGTTTCAAGCTGCCTGCCTGCCGGCGGCCATCTTGGTGACAGTTAATTTGCATATCTCGCTGATTAGCCAATGAAAAGGGTAGCGGCCGTACGCCAATTACCATGTTTCTCTTTTATTAGTGTAGACTAGGGGCCCGGTGCACGAAATTCGTGCACTGGGTGGGGGGGGGGAGTGTCCCTCAGCCCAGCCTGCCCCCTCTCACATACTGGGAGCCCTCAGGCGTTGACCCCCATCACCCTCCAATCGCAGGATCGGCACCTTGCCCAGGCCTGACGCCTCTGACAGAGGCGTAGCCCCCCATCATCCTACGATCACCCGATTGGCCCCTTGCCCAGGCCTGACGCCTCCACCAAAGGTGTCAGGCTTGGACAGGGGACCCCCATTTCCCCCCGATCACTGGCTCTGGCCCCCGCCCAGGCCTGAGGCCTCTGGCCCAGGAATCATGCCTGGGCAGGGGACCCCCATCTCCCTCTGATCGCTTGCTCCACCCCCCGCCCAAGCCTGACGCCTCTGACCCAGGCTTCAGGCCTGGGCAAGGAGACCATCATATCCCCCCAATCCCTGGCTCAGCCCCCCACCCAGGCCTGATGCCCCGGCCAGAGGAGTTGACCCTCATCACCCTCCGATCACCAATCACCGGATCGGCCCCTTGACCAGGCCTGAGGCCTCCGGCAGAGGTGTCAGGCCTGGGCAGGGGACCCCCAGCTCCCTGCGGTTGCAGGCTCCGCCCCTGCCCAGGCCTAATGCCTCTGGCCTAGGCGTCCGGCTCGGGCAGCGGGGACCCGCAGCTGCAGCGGCCCCGCGATTGTGGGCTCCGCTTTAGGCCCAGGCAAGGGACCCCTAGCTCCCGGGACTGCCAGCTTCGACCGTGCCCAGCTCCCATCGCTGGCTCCACCCCTACCTCCTGCTATCACTGGCCAGGGCAGCAAAGGCGCCTGATTCTCCGATCATGGCTGGGGGCAGGGCAAAGGCAGCCCCAGGGCCACCTTTGCCCTGCCCCCCAGCACTTAGCTCCCCCCTGGGTTTCCGATCACTGTCAGTGGCAGGGGGCTTCTTCTTGCTTTCCCTTTCGCCTCCCCGCATTGTGCCTACATATGCAAATTAACCGCCATCTTGTTGGCAGTCAACTGCCAATCTTAGTTGGCAGCTAACTGCCAATCATAGTTGGCGGTTAATTTGCATATAGCCCTGATTAGCCAATGAAAAGGGTATCGTCGTACGCCAATTACCATTTTTCTCTTTTATTAGTGTAGATACTACAGGCCCGGTGCACAAAAATTTGTGCACTCGGGGGGGATAGGAGGGGTCCCTCAGCCTGGCTTGTGCCCTCTCGCAGTCTGGGACCCCTCGGGAGATAACGACCTGCTGGCTTAGGCCTGCTCCAGGGTGGCAGAGGGCAGGCCCAATCCCTAGGTGCAGCCCCTGGTCGGGCTCAGAGCAGGGACGATTGGGGATTGGGGCTCCTCCCCCTGTCATGCACGGACAGGGCGGATCGAGAGGTTGCGATGCCACGCTAAGTCACGCTCAGGGTAGGGCCGATTGGGGTGTTGGGGAGGTTCCGGCGCCACCCCCTGTCACTCACAGAGCAGGGCCCATCAGGGGGGTTGGGGCTCCGTACCCTGTCATGCACAGAGCAGTGTCAATCAGGGGGTTGGGGAGCTCCCCCCTGTCACACACAGAGCAGGGCTGATAGGGGAGTTGGGGCGTCGCCCCGTCACACACAGAGCAGGGCGGATCAGGGGGTTGGGTCACCGCCACTGTCACACTCAGGGCAGGGCCGATGGGGAGGTTATGGCTCTACCCCGTCACACACAGAGCAGGGCCCGTGGGGGGGGGGGGGGGGGCAGGGGGGAGGGTTGGGGCGCCGCACCCTGTCACACACAGAGCAGGGCCAATCAGGGGGTTGGGGCACCGCAGCCTGTCACACACAGAGCCGCAGGGCAATCAGGGGGTTGGGGAGCTCCCCCCTATCAGGCACAGAGCAGGGCTGATCAGGGGGTTGGGGCGCCTTCCCCTGTCACGAACAGAGCAGGGTGGATAGGGAGGTTGTGGCCCCGCCCCCTGTCACACACAGAGCCGCTGGTTGATCAGGGGGTTTGGGTGCTGCCCCCTGTCACGCTGATCCTGGTGCCCGGAGGCCTCGCGGCTCCACTGATCCCGGTGCTGGGAGGCATATTACCCTTTTACTATATAGGATAGAGGCCTGGTGCACGGGTGGGTGTTGGCTGGTTTGCCCTGAAGGGTGTCCTGGATCAGGGTGGGGGTCCCCACTGGGGTGCCTGGCCAGCCTGGATGAGGGGATGATGGCTGTTTACAGCTGGTCACACAACCTTCAGGGTGGGGGTTCCCACAGGGGGCCTGGCCAGTCTGGGTGAGGGGCTGAGGGCTGTTTTCAGGCTGGCCGGTGACTGAAGCTCCCAACCGCTCCTTTTTTTTTTCTTTTTTAATTCTGGGCCAGCTTTAGCTCTGAGGCTTGGCTCCAGCTCTTAGGCCTCCGCTGCTGAAAGCAGGTATCTGGTTTGTTTGGGTTCTATAATCGAAACACTGTTTCAACTCCAGCTCTGAGATCCCAGCTGGCTGAAAGCAGGTTTCTGGGGTTTTGTTTAGCTTCTATATTTGTAACAATGTTTCAAATTGCAAGCTCAGAGGCCGGCAGCGGCAGGCGAGGAACGTTGGAGTCCTCCGTCACTGAAGTAAGCAAGCCTCATGTTCGCTTCAAGCTGCCTGGCTGCCGGCCGCCATCTTGGCTGGCAGTTAATTTGCATATCACCCTGATTAGCCAATGGGAAGGGTAGCGGAGGGATGGCTAATTACCATGTTTCTCTTTTACTAGATAGGACTAGTGCCCCGGTGCACGGATTTATACACATTGAAAGGATATTAATTAGAAGGTGGCTAGCATGGTGGGACTGGGCGAGTCGCCTGGACATGCCCTGGAGCCAACCTCCCTTGGTCCTTTCCCGGCCGGCCGCCCTGACATTGCAGCTCGATGGGCGTCTGTGAAGTGAGCGGGGTTCCTCCAGCAGGTGGGGTCCCTTGGTCTGGCCTGCAGGGATTGGGCCAAAACCTGCTCTCTGAAATCCCCCAAGGGGTCCCAGATTGCAAGAGGGCAGTTCTCAGGTGATGTACCCCAGAATTGGGCTCTCTCCTCTCTGGTTCCGGAGTGCGTCACCCGAGAACCGCCGCTACCAAGTCACCGCAGCTTGGCAGCTCCTGCGTTGAGCATCTGCCCCCTGGTGGTCATTGTGCATCACAGCTACCGGTCGGACGGTCGCTTAGCCTTTTATATATATAGATACTAGAGGCCTGGTGCACAAAATTCATGCACTTGGGGGGGGGTCCCCCAGCCTGGTCTGCACCCTCTCGCAGTCTGGGAGCCCTCGGGGGCTTTAAGCCAGCAGTCAGACATCCTTATCACTGCCACGGAGGCAGGAGAGGCTCCTGCCACTGCCGCTCCACATGCCAGTGATGAGCCCAGCTTCTGGCTGAGCAGCACTCCCCCTGTGGGAGCACACTAACCACCAGAGGGCAGCTCCAGCATTGAGCATCTGCCCCCCTGGTGGCCAGTGCGTGTCATAGCAACCGGTCGTTCCGCCGTCGGGCTGAAACTGGTTCTCCGACACCCCCCATGGGGTTCCAGATTGCGAGAGGGCACAGACCAGGCCGAGGGATCCCACCAGTATACAATTGGGGCCAGGGAGGGATGTGGGAGGTTGGCCAGAAGGGGAGGGACCACAGGAGGGCTCCAGAGCATGTCCAGCCCATCTCACTCAGTCCCGATCAGCCAGACCCCAGCAGCAAGCTAACCTATTGGTCGGAGAGTCTGACCCCTGGTGGTCAGGGCACATCATAGCAACTGGTTGACCCGTCATATGCATGTCATAGCTAGCAGTTGAGTGGCCTTAACGTATCATTAGCATATTACACTTTGATTGGTGACTGGACAACTGGACACTTAGCATATTAGGCTTTTATTATATAGGATAGATAATAACAAGATTTCTTAAAGACTTAACCCCTAGAGTGCCGGGGAACGCGATCACGCTCCTCCTGTCTTTTGCCAAAAGTGCCGGGAGCACTATTGCGCTCCTCCTGCAGTGTCACTATTAGATGCTAGTAGTTCACTCTTTATTGACAGATGGCACCTAAGGAAAATCAGCAAAAATGCCTTGGCAATTTTAGCATAGTTCCTAGGATACTGGTTGGCACTCAGGGGGTTAATCACATAATTTACTAGCTTAGACATTCAACTTTACTTGCACTGTAAATGCTGGGTTTCTGTCCTACAATCCTTTTTTCTCATCCAAGTCCTTTGCCTCCAAAATCTATTACTATGAACTCAGAACTTAATAATTACCTTAAGCCACAAATCCAGTTGCCAACTGGCCATCTATATTTGACAGAAGTATAATCCACTCAAACTCAACATGTTACAATTGAATTCCTCTTTCTTGACAAAAATAAAAATTAAACTCCTTCCTTATATGGATCCCCACACATCAGTGAAAGCCACAAGCTAGAACCTAGATTGTATCTTCTATGATCCCTCTCCCTAATCCCAAATCCATTGAAATCACCTAGTCCTGTCTACTCCCAATACCCAAGTCCAGACCCACTACCATCATTTGCCTGAATTGCCTTCCTGATATTCCTGCCTTTAGCCTTTGTCTACTCTTCAATCTACCCTCCTCACTGAAGCCAGAGTGACTTTTTTAAAAATGCAAATCTCGCCCCGTTGACTTGGCTCAGTGATTGAACATCGACCCAGGAACCAAGAGGTCACTGGTTTAATTCCTGGTCAGGGCATATGCCTGGATTTCGGGCTTGATCCCCAGTAGGCAGGGTGCAGGAGGCAGCCGATCAATGATGTTTCTTTCTCATCAATGTTTCTGTCTCTCTATCCCTCTCCCTTCCTCTCCCTCTAAAAAATTAATTAATTAATTAATTAAAAAATGCAAGTCTGATCATTTCAGACCCCTACTTTAAATCCTCCAGTAACTTATTTGATAAATACTATAGTCACCATTAAAGCTAGTGGTTCAGTGGTTGAGTGTTAACCTATGAACCAGGAGGTCACAGTTCAATTCCAGGTCAGGGCATATGCCCAGGTTGCTGGCTGGATCCCAGTAGGGGGCATGTGGGAGGCAGCCCATCAATGATTCTCTCTCATCATTGATGTTTCTATCTCTCTCTCTCCCTCTCCCTTCCTCTCTGAAATCAATAAAAATATATCTAAAAAAGAAAAAAAAAAAGCTAGTCACTCCATGGAAGTTCAGCAGATCAAATTTACTTGTTATATCTTTTTTTGGCAGGTTCAGCACAAAAGAATTATTAGGAAAATTTTTCCAATCCTAAAATATACTTAAAACATACATATAATGACTGATACATTTAAAAGAAAAGCATGAAGCACTGTTTGTAAAATCAAAGACTGAAAATATCCCGACCACCAAAATGGAACTACCATTCAGCTAGCAAATGAGGCACTAACACATGTACTGTTGTTGAAAGGTCTCTAGGGTCTATTATAAAGTGGGGATAAAAAGTTATATAATGTGCAGTATGCTTTAGTGTTTTAATAATATAAATGTATATGCTTCTATATGCTAGAAATATCACAGATATGGAATTAGTGGTTGCCTCTAAAGAATGAAAACAGGTGGTTAGAGGATAAAGAGAAACTTTTTCCTATTCTTTTAACCTCTTTGATTTTTATATTCCATCTAATTATTATCTATAGTTTTAAACATGATTATCCCCCTCTTCAGTTCCACACAAAATAAAAATGTTAAATATACTGACTGCAAAAACCTCTCTATACGTCATCCCTACAACATAAAATTATGCACTGATCATTTGGTGTAACATTACATTTCCTTCTTTACAGCTCAGGAGTGCAACTTCAACATTTTATTCAATACTAGGGCTCAGTGCACAAATTCGTGCACACTGAAAGGAAATTAATTACAATACTTTAATATCGCTATTTGCCCTTTCTCTATAATAGAAGTGTCAACCAAATTCACAATCGACAATGACAGACTGAAACACACGCGTGCGACTGGCACCAGTGAGCGCTTTATATGTATCGCGCAAGTGTGAGTCAATATAGCCATATATATATATATATATATATATATATATATATATATATATATAATAAACTTGCTTAATTAGACCTTATTTCTGATGTAGCTAAACTTTTTCCAGCCCAATGAAGCACCCCACTTCTCTTTCAGGTAATTATCAGCAACACAGCAGTAAATATCAACATGAAGCAGATTATTATTGTAGATCATGCAGGGAGAACAAAGGGTAAAATATTTTACTGCAGCAGTGTTTGACTATATTCTGCGCAGTGAGAAAGCCTGAAGTCATTTTCAAGGTCCATGATTTACTTCTTTTCAGTCTGGTCAAGTTTCCAAGCTTTCTAAATTTCCGTTTTCTAGCTAATGAAAAGGAAATAGGATTCCACCAAGTTTCCCATCTACCTACTCCAGGACTTCTGTGAGGATCAATGAGAGGAGGCATGGGAAAACATTTCACAGACATTTGGTTAAAGTGTAGAATGTTTGCACTTGGCTATAAAGCAAGTCGTGTTCCTGGGCTGAAGAAACTCCAAGGAGGCTAGTCACTAGGGAGAGGAAGCCAGGCGTTGCTACGTGACGTCATTACCCGGATGGACACTTAGCATATCAGCCTTTTATATATATAGATTTTACTACTGCTGAGATGCTGTTGGTAATGACACCAGTGAACACTGCACGATAACTGTATTTGCTCCTTGGAAAAGCAAGACAGCAAGCAACCGTAGGTAGGAGAAATATATTAAATTGACATTAAATCTTTAGGGATTAAAGAAAGCTATACCAATAAATATTACTTCTCCTGCAAATTCATAAACAGCAAATCAAAAAAAAGAAGTTCCCAGTATCCTTCAAACCAGTACAAAAGATCTGTAAAATCTGCAAGATGAAGCAAATGATACTACATGGAGACAGTTACATCCAATTAGTGCAGTGGTTCTCAACCTTCCTAATGCCGCGATCCTTTAATACAGTTCCTCATGTTGTGGTGACCCCCAACCATAAAATTATTTTCGTTGCTACTTCATAACTGTAATTTTGCTACTGTTATGAATTGTCATGTAAATATCTGATATGCAGGATGTATTTTCATTGTTACAAATTGAACATAATTAAAGCATAGTGACTAATCACAAAAATAATATGTAATTATATATGTTTTCCAATGGTCTTAGGCGACCCCTGTGAAAGGGTCGTTCCACCCCCAAAGGGGTCGCGACCCACAGGTTGAGAACCGCTGAATTAGTGGACTATGACTTAATCCTTAATGGAGGTTCCTAAAATCAGATCTGGACTATCTCACATGTTCTACAGAAGACACAAGATGTGAAGCAGGCTGTGTGACCTTATAACAGCACACACACCCTGCCTTGAGCTTCCATACTCTTCCCCCTCCCTTTCACAGCACCAGGCTAAACCCTTCAAACATGGGTGTCAGTTGGTTGGTTCCCTTATGACCAAGTGGGGAGAATACACGCGAAGCAAACATCCCTTCAGCATTTCACGGCTAAGCCCTTTCAACCAAAGAAAGGATCACCACCAGGAAAAAAAAAGAAGGTCTGTGCAGGGAGAGGTCTGTGAGAGAGGAGTGGGGACAGAAGGGGGTGTCTAAAGAGTGGCTGACACCCGATCTACCGGAGGGAAGAGCATCACGAAAAAGACTATGAGAAAGCTCAGTTGGGTAGGGAAAGAGCTGGTTCGCTTGGCGGTGAGCGACCTGGGAGGGAGCGGTCCTCTCGGAAGGGGGTGGGCAGCAATGAATCCGCCCTGGAGCTGGGGGCTGCAATGGGTAAGGGGGCGGCCGTGATTGGGTCTCAGAGAAACTGTGATCCGGTAAGCTCACGGGAGGATGTCACGCAGTCTGGAGGCTCCTTTAAGAATCCTAAGAGTCCGAGGAGGGTTCTAATGGGGCGTGCTGCGAGTACGGGGGTTCGCGGCCGAACCGCCCGGCGCCTGGAGGGCCGGAATGGTGTCGGGTCAGAGAGACGATGGGTGGGGTCTACTGGGGACCCGGGGCAGGGATCGTGAGTCGGGGAGGCTACGGAGCAGACCCGCTCCTGGGGCGTCTCCGCTGGGGCGGGGCCGCGCGGCCCCGCAGGAGCCCAAGAGCGAGACTGAGACGTGGGCCGGGCCGACGGCGGGGCCGCTGGGTGGCTAAGGCGGGTCTTACCTCGGGCTTCGCTGCGGTGGCCACTACAGCCCCTCCTCTATGGCGGAAGCTGCCTCCCACCCTCGGCCCCAGGGTGAGGCCGGAGGAGACAGCAGAGACGGAGGCCCACAAGGGTTCCGGGAGGGTGGGCCCAGTTGCTTCAGGGTCCGGGCGAGCGGCCGCCGCGCATCCCCCTCCCTGTCAGAGAGACTCCGCCCGGCCTGGGCAGGCACAGCCCCCGCCGCACCCCGCCCAGAGAGCACGCGTCGGGCCGCCGCCGCAGCCGGTGCCGCGGCTGCCTCTGCCGCCGACTCTCAAGGTCCTGGCTGAACTCTGCGCAGCCACCATCAACCGCCGCCCAGTCCTCGGTCGGCTCCAGCCCGCGCGCCCCCGGTCCCGCGCACGCGGCCCCGCCCCGCGCGACTCCCCAGCTGCAGACCAGCAGGCGCGCGCACTTACCTCCCACGCCCCCTACCGCCTACCCGAGTCGGCCGCTCGCACGTGACGCCACCAGGGAGTCCAGTGTGCGCCTGCGCGGGCACACCCATTCCGTCGACTCCAGGCAGCCCCGCCCAAGCTTTTTTTCCCGCTGCGAACGGCGGAGCTGGGAACGCTGCCTCCGCCTCTCCCTCTACTGGAGTGTACTGTCGCAAGGTTGGGGTAGAAAGCTCTGGGTTTGCGACCGTAGCTCTCGCTTTCCGGCCAACACAGAGACAGACGTGCCTGAAGGCCGGTTGAGGTGGTGAGGCCCGAGGCAGGTAAGAAGCCGCCTCCCCGCTTCGGCTTGTCGGGGATTGTGTCCGGGCCTAGGGCCGCTGTGCTGCCCACGCAGAGCTAGCGTATCCGCGCCCCCTCCCCAGGCAGCCCCGCTCGGGCTCTAGGTTCTCAGCGGCCCCTCTGAGCCCCCGCCCCTTTCCACACACACGCCCCTCTCCCCGCCCCCGACCTCCTTTTTTTTTTCTTAAGTCCTTTCCATTCATCCGACTTTTTACAGTGATTTCCATACCTTGGACTCAAGAAAGTCAGAAACGAATGAAATAGCCTCAGCTTTCTGAAGTGTTGTGTTACGTGGGAGACGATGAGAGAGTCCGCAGTGGTAGTAAAGTAAATTATAACAGAAAAAAGCACAGGATACTCTCTGAGTATAGAAGAGACCCCCTACCACCCCCCCCCCCCTCGATTGCGGAGGACGAGGAAACCCTTTCAAGGCGACGTTCGGCTCACTCGTAACTTGTGTTAGAAGGCTAGTGAGCAATTGCTGGTCAAAGAAATAGGAGAAGCAGAAAGAGTGCCAGGTACAAAGGGATACGACAGTATTTGGTCCGGAAGAGTAAAAAGCTCGAGGAATAGGATATAGCTAGTGGAAACCATACTGGTGTAGCCTACACTTTAAGGAAGCGTCGTTGTAAAGGCTAAGAAGGATGAGGACCGATAATGTGGGGCGCAAGTACATTTTCTTTAAAGATGAGAGACTCTTAGTGTACCATGGAACCAAGAAGTGGCGAGTCCATGGGTGAGGGTGTCCAATTTGTAGAATCAAGATCTCTAATAGAACTCAACCTTGTACCACATCAGAATCATCTGGGACGCGCTAAAAAAAAATAAAATCAGCCCTGGCCGGTTTGGCTCAGTGGATAGAGCGTGGGCCTGCGAACTGAAGGGTCCCAGGTTCGAAGGGTCCCAGGTTCTATTCCGGTCAAAGGCACATGCCTGGGTTGTGAGCTCCATCCCCAGTGGGGGACTTGCAGGAGGCAACCAATCCATGATTCTCTCTCATCATGGATGTTTCTATCTCTCTTCCTCTTCCTTCCTCTCTGAAATCAATAAAAAATATATTTTAAAAATAATAAAAAAAATAAAATCAATGTTGTTGCTCCATCCAAAACCAATTAAACAATCTCTGGTCCAGTAATATTTTCTCCTGAGATGACTAATGCTGAGGGTTGAAAACCACTAAGCTAGAAAAATGTAAAGAATGGGAAGTAGAGAAGGACATAAAGGTATGGAGTTGGCTGTGTGACATTAGGATGGGAGTCATTTGATGAGAGAGAGTTGGGATGGAATGAGAAGCTTGAGCAGAGATGAAATTTTTGAATAACTGTTCTGGGAAATGGAAGAAAAAAAACTATTCCTGCCTTTCCCTTGAGCACAGTTCCATCCCTTAATTTTAATCAGGTCCCCTCATTTACAGCTCTTTTTCCTCTCCTTTTCTCGTCTATCAGCTGGGGTTTCAGTCTTATAGCTCAAGAGTATCCTCATTTTTATCCCCCAAAAGATCAGAGTTGAGCCAATTTATGAAATGCAAAGACTGACTTCACTCTCCTAGAAATTACTATGCACAGTGCCTTGCCAATTATTAATTTCATCAATCATTTAAGTTAGGAATGAGATATAAACATATTTAGGATATAGCCCTATTAGGGTATAGTATTAGGGAAAACAAACCTTTAAAAGAATAATTCACTTGGCTGGCAGAGAAGAGCTGTAAAGACAAAGCCCAAGCCAGTGCAAGACTACTATCCATTAACTTGGGTTAATCCAAAAACCTGTCTGTCTGCCTCCAGATAAGAGAGAGTCATTGTTGTGTGTTATGACTAGACCATAGTATGGAGAATGGGTGGAGCAGAGAGAAAGATGATAAAGTGTAGTCTTCAATCCCATGCTAAAACATTTAGTTTATATACTATAAGCAATTAATAGGTAAAAATAACAAAGATAAAAAGAAAATAACCTCTTTTACACCATGGACCTCTGTGATAGACAGACCTATGGCCCCTATCTCAGAATGTTTTTAAATGTTAAATAAAATACATGGAAATGAATGGAACCAATTTTATTCAAAGTTTTAAAAATATTAAAACAAGTGTGTGATGTAGTTATATATGTACTTTATGCATTAATCATCTGGCAGCAGGTCTTATTGTGTAATTCCAAAATGATGATGAGTGTAAATTATATTTTGAGATACCTGCAACAACTTTAATATGATGTGAAAATATCCTATTTCTTATTGGTGACAAAAGACAGGGATTGCTGATACTACTCTGTATCATTGCCTACATTTATTGACAAAAATACCGAATTTCACCTAGAGATTATTGGAAATAAAAATGCAATTTTAGCCCTGGCCGGTTTGGCTCAGTGGAGGGAGCATCAGGCTGAGAACTGAGGGTCCCGGGTTTGATTCCACTCAAGGGCACAAGGTGTGGGCTCAACCCCCAATGGGGGACTTGTGAGAGGCAGCCAGCCCATGATTCTCTCTCATCATGGATGTTTCTGTCTCTCTCTCCCTCTTCCTTCCCCTCTGAAATCAATAAAAATATTTTTTAATGCAATTTTATTCACCAATCCAAGTCCATGGAATCTTTAAATTCTAACCACATCCTGGCCCATGGAGCCTAGATTTATAAAAAACTCACTCTATTGTTTTTAAGCAATAGCATGGTATATGAAATCTGTGTTTCAGAGAGGTACTAGCGCGGTGTTCACTTCCCAACCTCTCTGTTGGAGCTCAAGTGGGGAACTGGCTATTGTCTTCTCCTCCAGTACCTTAGGTGCAGCAATCCACTGTTGCCTAATACTTTAGGCCTCCTGGAGGAGGGGCCTAGTTTGTAGCTCTTTGTAGAAGCAGTACTAGGAAATACATTGGGAAAGATAGGTTGGGGCTATTTTTGTGGAAATCATTGAATGCCAGCCTGTAATCTGTACTTGCTTTGGCAGATAATGGAGAGATGTAAAAATTTTTGGAGTAGAATAATGTAATTAAAGTTCTTTTTGAAAAATTATTCTAGCAGTAATGTATAGGTTAGATCATCAAAAGATAAGATAGGAATGAAGATACTATATAAAATAAGTAAATAGATAAATGATTTTTTTAAACTAAATGTTATCAAGGGACATTCTAAAGAGTCTGCTAAATTACTTTATTTCTCCAATGTGCTGGCTACTCTATAAAACACAGATTGGCCCTAGCCAGTGTGGCTTGGTTAGTTAGAGCATTGTCTGTGCTCCAGAAGATGGTAGATTCAATTCCCAGTGCGGGGGTGCGAGGGGGTTGTAAAGGAGGCAACTGAATCTTACACCTCTCTCTCCCCCTCTCTCCCTCCTCCTCCTCCTCTTTCCTTCTTCCCTCTCTCACTCTTTCCCACTACCTCTCTCTGAAAAAAAAAAAATCAATGAAGAAACGTACATTGGGTCTGGCTGATGTGACTCAGTAGTTGAGCATTGACCTATGAACCATGAGGTCAAGGTTTGATTCCCTGTCAGGGCATGCAGGAGAAAGCCAATAGATGATTCTCTCATCATTGATGTTTCTCTCTCTCTCTCTCTCTCCCTTCCTCTCTGAAATCGATAAATTTTTTTTTAAGTATGCGGGAAACGTATTTATACGTTTTACGTTGACTGGTAGTAGAGCGCAGGACACGTATTAATACGTTTTTTATAGACTAGCGGTAGAATGCGGGTAATGTATAAATACGTTTATTTTTATACTTTTTTATTGCTCTAAAGGGATGCTAACATGCAGATATACGAATCCAAAGGACAAAATTTGGGTCTCTAACACATACAATGGTGAATTATGTATGTACTTCCAGGTATAACGGTAATCTATTCAACTGCGTAGAGTCATCCCTTCACACAATTCTCTGCCTCGGCATGCATTCAGTGCGATTCTAAGAAAAATAATTCAGTATACATTTTATAGTAAATCACAAAAAGTTTCATTGAAAAAAAATATGTAAAACTAAAATTATAATTTTACTGAACGTTGCCATTTGTGCAAAAAATTAGCAAAAATGGCCCGCGCCACCTGTTAGCGCACGATAAAAACTACCCGCAAACAATGTGTTAAAGAAACATAGATTGGGATAAATAGCATACCTCTCAACAGGGATGTGTACACCAATGTAGAGGTCAGTTAGCATTTTACGTAATCAAGAGGCTATTCCATTCTTTTGTATTATAAAATGATAATGTTAGCACTTCTGATAAGCAATGGCTTTACTTCATAAATCAGTTCCCAGATGTTGCTAAGGTTTTCTTGATTAACTGTCATCTACACCTGTAGGTCCTACATTTCTGACTTTTTAAGGTCAAGACTCCTTTCCTTGCCAATCCCTTAAACCTCTTTGATGAATACAATATATTAGGAAACAAAAAGGACTTCCTCAAAGCCCAGATAGCCCATCCCTTTGGAAACTGATTGATACCAGACCATATAAAACTTACTGCCCAAATCCCAGATAGTCCCCAAGTTGTGCCCTTTTTAAAACATATTATTCAACAAATTGAATTTCGGGTCCAAGTATTACTAAACCAAATAAGTTACTTAACTTTATGAACCAGATTCTCTGAGACTACATTCTTCAGCGTGACTGGCCTATACTGACTTTCTGTCCACCGATTAGAGATCATGTGGGTGGTGATACGGTTTAATATAGATTTCAGTCTATATTAAGATTTATGCAGAGGTTGAGATTCATCTGTCTGTTCCCTTTGTGGGGGAAATGGAGGAATGAATCTATCTTAAAGCAAAGAGAATACTTGAAACTTATGAGGGTTATAAGAATTTTTTTTACTTACAGAAAATCTAAAAGTTCCTTTCTCTGATTTCCAATTAAATGGCTACCCCTTCTCACATTCATCTGTTTTGAAAGTACTAGAACACAGTCCTGATACTAAAAATTGTCCTGATTACAGTTATTATTTTTGAACATCTATACATTTAAAAACCTTAGGCCTGGCTTCCCTGGTGGCCAATGAATAAGTCTTCTCTGAGAGTAATGTGATAGGTTAAATTCCTTTAAAACAATAACTTGGGGATTTCTGTCCTTATCTGGCTCGAATTTTCTCACTACTGTTTATTGCAGCAACTTGGCACTTTAGCAACTAAAGTAAATAGTTGCTGAAAATGTTTAGCCCTACTTAATAATGTATAATATAATTCAAACTTAGATAATTCACAAGTGTTCGTGTTAATTAACATTGAAAGACAAATTGCAAGACAAAATTTTATATGTCATAATTGGTGTCATCAGACCCTGTTCTATCAGCACACTATAGTAAAACATAAATTCATCATTTATTTAATTCACTTATTAAATATTTATTAAGCCCCCACTATGTTCCAAGCACATTTTTGAAACCCTTTAATTAGAAGTTTGTAATAATTTACCTCTTAAATAAATGTCTGTGAAAAAAATAACATACCAAGCTTTGAAATCTACAGGACAAAAAAATTAAAAGATACCCTACCGGGTTTGGCTCAGTGGATAGAACATCAGCCCATGGACTGAAAGGCCCAGGGTTTGATTTCAGTGAAGGTCACGTACCTCAGTTGCAGTCTCCATTCCCTGCCCTTGTAGGGGCAGTGAGGGAGGCAGGCAACCAATCGATGATGTTTCTCTCTCTTTGTCTCTCCTCTCCCACTCTCTGTAAAAATCAATGGAAAAATATCCCTTTTTGTGTGAGGATTAACACACACCAAAAAAATTAAAAGATGATGGCTTTTTCATATTTTTTTCAAATTGTGTTTGTATTTAGCTAATATATGGTGAATACAGTGATTACTTATGAAATCTGGCAGATTATAACTTCAGCTCAGTCACAGCTTATCAGTTTTTGTTACTGTATATGCCAAAACACAATTCTGCCCACTTTTTTATTAAATACTAGGGGCCCGGTGCACGAAATTCGTGCACTGGGTGGGGAGGGAGGGAGTGTCCCTCAGCCCAGCCTGCCCCCTCTGACATACTGGGAGCCCTCAGGCATTGACCCCCATCACCCTCTAATCGCAGGATCGGCCCCTTGCCCAGGGCCGCCTTTGCCCTGCCCCCCAGCTCTTAGCTCCCCCCTGAGTTTCCGATCACTGTCAGTGGCAGGGGGCTTCTTCCTGCTTTCCCTTTCACGTCCCTGCATTGTGCCTACATATGCAAATTAACCGCCATCTTGTTGGCAGTTAACTGCCAATCTTAGTTGGCAGTTAATTTGCATATAGCCCTGATTAGCCAATGAAAAGGGTAGCATCGTACGCCAATTACCATTTTTCTCTTTTATTAGTGTAGATAATCTTACACAAACCTCTCATTAAATCTAATGGCCTCCACATACACTGTCTTTATAACCCTAGTTATTTCAATTTAGGAATTGTATAAAATCATTTCTCAGAAAATTTTAAGCAAAACAAACTCAGTTTAAGAAAAGGCTGATGTTTACAACAAGTTTATAGTGAGCAAAAAAAAAAAAAAATTGTGACACAAGTATAAATGGAACCCTCGGGATAGTAATGGTAGACTGAGAATAAAACTGTTTTTATGGTTAATGACACCTTAGCCATTGATAGCTATGCCTAGTAACAAAGCAATAAATGAATAGACTTGGTGCTAGAAGAAATCCTTAAAATTTACCTAGTCTGCCTCCCTGGCCCAAGACAGGACCAAATGGTATCAATGGCAATAGAGTTACCAGGCATCATCATCATCATAACAAGTGGTTTTTCTACTTTGAAAGCTGAATTCCTCTACTTGTAAACTAGTGATGATAAAGGAATACTGTTCAAATTTATAAATAACTTACAAAATTGAGAAATCTTCTATGTTTAGGACAATTTCGTGTTTTTAGGAGTTTTTTCAAAATGTATTTGTTCAAGAAAAAAATAATTTATTAATACTTGTTCAGTTTGTCAAGCACTGAAGATAACAGAGATGAGTAAAATCTAATCTCTGCCTCGAAGAGGGATATATAAATGTTGGTAATTTTTACATCGCTCTTCATAGAAATCCCTGAATGGTTTAGGCTACATTAAAAGGAAATGTTAAATTGGGGGAAATTGAAACAAACAAATAAAAACGGCTTGACATTTCTTCCTGAGAATTTTTGTACATACCCTGCCATGAAAAGCACATTTGGTCTTGCATGTCATTCTTTTTGTGAAATTGCAAATTAAATCATACTTAGAAGTTGGACATAATCTAATTTTAGTAAACATCAGGTTATTTTTACATCTTTATATTTGAAGATTTATAGAAGAGACATTACAGTTACTCTGTTTTTTCTAGAAGACAGAAGTGAGACCAGTGAGTTGAAGATACAGATATATTTTAGGTCAGTGTAAGAGTAGGAAGTAAAGTATATGATTGTCTAACCCAGTGATGGCGAACCATTTGAGCTCGGCGTGTCAGCATTTTGAAAAACTCTAACTTAACTCTGGTGCCGTGTTACATATAGAAATTTTTTTATATTTGCAACCATAGTAAAACAAAGATTTATATTTTTGCTGTTTATTTTATATATTTAAATGCCATTTAACAAAGAAAAATCAACCAAAAAAATGAGTTTGCGTGTCACCTCTGACACGTGTGTCATAGGTTCGCCATCACTGGTCTAACCACTATCTTGTGCACCTGAAACTAATACAGAATAACATTGAATGTGAACTATAATGGAAAGAAAAAGATGGAAAATTGTATGTTACATGTTTTTCATCATCATAATAAAAATAAATAAATAAATAAAAACACTCAGTTTGACCACACACACACACAAAAAAAAGAGTGGGAAGTAAAGCCCTGACCAGGTTGCTCAGTTTGTTGGAGTGTCGTCCCATACACCAAAAAGGTTGTGAGTTTGATTCCCAGGCAGGGTACATACCTAGGTTTCTGGTTCAGTCTACAGCCTGGGTACGTACTGATCAGTGTCTCTGTCTCTCTGTCTCTCTGTCTCTCTCTCTCTTTCTCTCTTTCTCTCTCGCTCTCTTTCTGTCTTTTTTCCTCCCCCCCCCTTCCTCTCTCTCCAAAATCAATAAATTTGTCCTTGGGTGAGATTTAAAAAAAAGAGAGAGAAAGAGAAGGTGGATGTATCTAATTTTCCCAACACCATTTTTTGAATAGTCTGTCTTTTCCTCGTTGTATGTTCTTGCCTCCTTTGTCAAATATTAATTGACCATATAGGTGTAGGTTTATTTCTGGACTCATTGATCTATATGTCTATTTTTATGCCAGTACCATGCTGTTTTGATTATTATAGCCATGTAATATAGTTTGATATCAAATAGCGTGATACTTCCAACTTTGTTAAGATTGCTTAGGCTATTTGGGGTCACTGGTAGTTCCATATAAATTTTTGGATTATTTATTCTAGTTCGCAAAATATGCCATTGGTATTTTGATAGGAATTGCATTGAATCTATAGATTACTTTGCATAGTTTGGATATTTTAATGATATCAGTTCTTCCTATCCATGAACATGCTATATGCTTCCATTTATTTGTATCTTCTTCGATTTCTTTCTTCAGTATCTTACAATTTTCTGAGTACAAGAATGAAATCCTGCCATCTGTCACAGCATGGATGGACCTAGAAGATATTCTGCTAAGTGAAATAAGTCAGTCAGAGACAAATACCATATTTCACTTATACTAGAGGTCCAGTGCACGAAAATTCAGGTGGGGGGGGGACATCCCTCCCCTCCAAGTCAGGCATTTCTCTGGCAACCTGGGAGCCCTTGGGGAATGTCCACCTGCCAGCTTAGGCCCACTCCCCTGGGGAACAGACCTAAGCTGGCAGTCAGACATCCATCTGGCAGCCCAAGAGCCCTCAGGGGATGTCCACCTGCCGGCTATTTGCATGTATATGTACACACATATGTATCTATATACATCCATGTAATTATTCAAAGTATGTGTATACATGCATATACACACATACATATTCATATGTGTATATATTTAAAAGATTTTAGTTTTAGATATATGTGTGTGTATATATATATGTGTGTGTGTGTGTGTGTGTGTGTGTATACCCTGTATATACAGCGTACACACACTTTAACAGCTGGTAGATCAATTCTGAAAATGAGATATTTTAATAAGCACTGCCTTTGGAATTATTCAGAGCATGTGTAGACATTTTGGGGGGGCACCCTCCATACTTAAAACTAAAATTGTACATGGGGCCTTTTGGGGGAGGTCGCTGGGTGATGGCTCCCTAACCTTCACTGCTTATCTCTCCACGGTGGATTAGAGTTTCTGTAATTGCCAAATCCCATCCTTAGGAGGTATCACCTTTCTGGGTGGAACTGAGGTGTGGGGAGTGCTGACTCAGGCTGTGAGAACCAGGCGGTGGGGACAGAGAACTGGCCTCCTGTGGCCTCCTGTTGCCTCCTGGGCTGTGAGGTGCGGCCGATGGGTGAGTGAGCCCCTCCCAGCTCCTGAGAGGTGGTGGGCAGGTGCCAGTTTAGATAACAGAGGATCTGAGAAAGGATTTGTGATGCTATACACGACTGCAATCCACCTTCTCCATGGCCATTTGCTGGGGAAGAGGGTTATTTTCGAGAGTCCCCTGGGGAGAGCAGGCAGCTTTCATTTCGTGCGTGGTCTAGTAATAGCCTCCCTTACTCATCACGCGATAATGTCCCCAGCCCACTGCAACATGCAACTTTTTATCTTAGAAAAAGGAGGGAACATAACGCTGGATGCGCTAAGACGGGGTCATTTCAGAAGGTAGTTTTTCTGCTGCTCAGGGTCCATTTCTCTCTTCCCATTGTCAGTGGAGTTAAGCAAGGACTAACACAACCCGACGGAGGTTGCCATGAGGGCCAAACAGACTGCAGCTCAGGAGAAAAAAAATTCAGAACCCCATGTCCTATGTCACAACACCACCTGTCAGCCATTAGAACCACGTGTTTCATGTATGAGTGTCACACTGTGCCAGGTGCTGGCTCGCATAGCCCTCACCACCAGCCCCTGAGCCCTGTGATGGTGCCATTGCACAGATGAGCAAGCTGAGCCTTCGGAAGGGCCCAGCCCACGCAGGACGGGATTGGGAAGCAAACCCCTCCCTTCATCCCTCCCTTCAGAGCCTGAGCTCTTAACTCCTGTCTCATCGGCCACCATGGGAGCAAGACTTGTAAGATGGGTTCTTAGGCAGACGCAGCATTCTCCTGGCTCAGCAGTGGGGAAGGGTTTCCGACTTTTCATGATAATGAAGAGAGTGAAGATGGAAATGCTGGTGGGGCCCACCCACATGTGAAACCAGCCTTTCTGTCTGGCCCTTCCTTAGGGGTTTGCTGTGGTAGCCATTCTCTGCTGGGGGCACCGTCCATCTGCCCAGGAGTCAGGCCCCGGCTTCGCCGTTCCCTTTGGCTGCCGAGCCTGCTTGTGGGAGGCGCCCAGCCACCCTGACCTCTGGGATGTTCCCCAAACACTGCCCAACCCCGCCACACCACCACCCCCCCCCCCGCCCCTGGCCTCTGCAGCTGGGCATGGGCGCAGTAGCACTTGCCCTGGGCTCCTTCGAGCCCTAAAACCTGTCATTGTCTGCGCATCTCCCCAGAGGCTTGGCCACCTCGGGGAGACTGCTGGTGCCCGCATTGCCGCCCACCTCACTGCTGCCTCTGGCCAGCGAGGGCCCGCCCTGCTGTTGCAGCAGTAGATGGCTGGCATGGGCCTGCTGATGGCGCTCATTGTGCTGCTCATCCAACTTGGCCTTGTTGCAAACTTCCTGGCCGGCTGCGGCCATCTTTGTCATGTCAATTTCCATATTCCCTCCTTATTGGCTGTGGGCGTGGCCATTTTTGCGGAGTTATGGTTAATTTACATATAACTTTTATTAGATAGGATATGGAATCTAAAGAACAAATAAATGAAACAAACAAAATTGGGACAGACTCAAACACAGAGAGTGAACTGGTGGTTGTCAGTGGGAAGGGGTGTTAGGGGACTGGGTGAAAGACGTAAAGGGATTAAGAAGTAGAAATTGGTAGTTACAGAATAGTCATGAGGATGTAAAAAGTACAGCATAAGAAATATAGTCAGTAATACTGTGATAAATATGTGTTTTGCCAGATGCATTCTAGAAATATTAGAAGAAACACTTTGTAAAGTTTATGACTGTCTAACTACTGTGCTGTACACGTGAAACTAATATAAAGTAATATTGAATGTAAACTGTAAAAATAAAAAGTGGGAGGTGGTACATTGTTTTTCTAAGTAGAAATAATTGCATTTACTGGATATGTGCTCATTATCAAAAGAAAGGGGGGAATAAATCAGACAGTATCAAAACATAGAAGGAAAAAGTTTATGTTTAAATAATCCTATTCTTAAAGAAAAACTATCTAAATTTGTGATGGCTCTCATTTTTTATTATTTTTATGTATGTTTTTCTCTTACAAATTTTTATATAAACTTCCTTTTCATAGCATATTATGAACATCTTTCTTTTTTTTAAGTATATTTTTATTGATTTCAGAGAGGAAGGGAGATAGAAACAATGATGAGAGAGAATCATTCATCGGCTGCCTCTGCATGCCCCCTACTGGGGATTGAGACCACAACCCAGGCATGTGCCCTTGACCAGAATCGAACCAGGGACCCTTCAGTCCACAGGCTGAGGCTCTATCCACTGACCCAAACCAGTTAGGGCTACACATTTCTTAAAAATTAAAATATGGGGGTGGGGGGCGCCATGGGGGGGGATAAGGACACATATATAATACCTTAATCAAAGAAAAAAAAAGAATTAAAATACGATGGCCAATTACTTTTCCAAAAGCTCACATTTGTTTGCACTCTGTCAACAATGAGAATGGCTGTTTTCCCAGTCAACAGCAATGCTGGTTATTATCAGTTTTTCTCATCTTTGCTAATTTGGTAAGTAAAAAATGAAATCTTACTTTAACTTGAATTTCTTTGATTCATAGTAAGTATTTTTGATTCCTAGTGGAGTATCTTTTCATCTCTTCATTGGCCAGTCATACAATTGTATAAGCTCTATTTTCTTCTAAATTTTTGTTTCCTCTTTTTTTAAACATTTTTTATTAATTGATTTGAGAGAGAGAGGAAGGGAGTGTGAGGGAAGGAGGGAGGGAGGGAAAGAGAAACATGGATATGTTGTTCCACTTGTTTATATATTCACTGATTGATTCTTGTGTGTGCTCTGACTGGGGAGCAAAACTTCAACCTTGGCATATCTGGATGATGCTCTAAGTAGCGGAGCTACCTGTGCAGGGATTGTTTCATTTTTAACATTTACATTTTACTTCATCTAAAATACAGTAATTTGATATAAGGTATGAGATAGGGGCCTAGCTTTTTTTTTTTCTGTTTAGGATATAATTTATTTTTTCAGTCTTTATTGTTGAGGTTATTACAGATGCCCCTCTTTTTTCTCCCCATAGCTCCCCTCCACCCAGTTCCCACCCCACCCCAGGCCCTCGACACCCTCCTGTTCTTGTCCATAGGTAATGCATACATGTATATAAGATCTTTGTCTATTCTCTTCCTGCACCCCGCCCCCCACACTCCCTTCCTGCTGAGAATTGTCAGTCTGTTCCATTTCCATGCCCTTGATTATATTACAATCACCAGTTTATTCTGCTCTTCAGGTTTTTTATTCATTTGATTTTTAGATTCACTTGTTGATAGATATGTATTTGTTGTCACTTTGTTGTTCATAATTTTTTATCTCTACCTTTTTCTTCTTCTTCCTCTTCTTAAAGGATACCTTTCAGCATTTCATATAATACTGGTTTGGTGGTGATGAACTCCTTTAGCTTTTTCTTGTCTGTGAAGCTCTTTATCTGACCTTCATTTCTAAATGATAGCTTTGCTGGATAGAGTAATCTTGGTTGTAGGTTCTTGCTTTTTATCACTTTGAATATTCCTTGCCACTCCCTTCTGGCCTGCATAGTTTCTGTTGAGAAATCAGGTGACAGTCGTATGGGCACTCCCTTGTAGGTAACTAACTGTTTTTCTCCTGCTGCTTTTAAGATTCTCTCTTTGTCTTTTGCCGTTGGCATTTTAATTATGATGTGTCTTGGTGTGGTCCTCTTTGGATTCCCCTTGTTTGGGGACTTGTAAGTCTATTTCTTTCACCAGGTAGGGGAAGTATTCTGTCATTATTTCTTCAAATAGGTTTTCAATATCTTGCTCTCTCTCTTCTTCTGGCACCCCCATAATTCGGATGTTGGTACGCTTGAAGTTGTCCCAGAGGCTCCTTACACTATCTTCATATTTTTGGATTCTTTTTTCGTTTTCCTCTTCTGTTTGGGTGTTTTTTGCTTCCTCATATTTGAAATCATTGACTTGATTCTTGGAATCCTCTTGTCTACTCTTGAATCCTTCTGTATTATTCTTTATTTCAGTCAGTGTATGCTTAATTTCTGACTGGTCCTTTTCCATTTTTTTGGCATTCTCACTAAGATCCTTGAAGGTCTCACTAAGTTCCTCTGAGGTTTCTAGAAGATTCTTGAGTAACCTTGTAACCTTTGAACTCTATATCCAATAGTTTGCTTTCTTCCATTTCTTTCATTTGTGACATGTTTCTTTGTCTCCACATTTTGGCTGCTTCCCTGTGTTTGTTTTTATGTGTTGGGTAGCTGCTAAGTCTGCTTGAGTTGATAAAGTGGCCTTGTGTGGTAGGTGTCCTATAGGGCCCAGTGGCTCAGCCTCCCCAATCACCTGAGGTGGACACTTTTGGTGCACCCCTTTGTGGGCTGTGTCCACAGTTTTGTTATTGTTGAACCTTGATTGCTGTTGGTGTTACTGGGAGGAATTGACCTCCAGGCCAATTGGCTGTGGGGACCAGCTGCGACTACAGTGGGAGAGCTGCTGTGCAGGAGACACCATTATGGGGCAGGACTTGCTTCAGTCGGGCTTTAGTGCTCACTGCGTCTGCCCCCTGAGTGTGTCCCTTATGGATGTGAAGAGTTGTAATCTGATATGGTCTCACACTGACCACTGGGTACACTGGCTCTTGGGTCTCCAGGGAGGTGCAAAGTCATCCACTGCCCGGGGCCACCCAGTAGGAGCTACAGAGAGATCTGCAGATTCCTCCTCTTTGTATCGGGTTTGCAAGTGCCCAGATGAGCCCAACTGTGAAGCAAGGCAGGCTGCTGCTGCTGCTGGCCTTGGGCCTTTTATTGATAGCTTTGGGGCTCCCTGACCCAGCTGCAGCTTGTTTGACAGGTTTTAGGCTGAGAAAGGACAGGCCATTCATATGCAAAAGCCACTGTGCACAGCTTGGGTGGGGTTATATATTGGGTGGGGTGGGGTGTCGGGGAATCACCAGGGTGGAGCAAATAGAAATGGCTGCCAGTCAGCCCTGCACCAGGGAGGTCCCAGGACAGGAACAATGACCTCTGCAAGCACCTCCGTCTGGAAGAAAGCCGCCCCCAAGTTCCTGCCCTGATGCCAGACAGTCCAATTGCTCCCCATATGTGTCTGGGTCCCCCAGAGCCTCACCCAGCACTGGAGCTCAGAATAAGCGGGAGATTGTAAGTTCACTTTGTAGTGCAGGCCTTTTAAGAGGAGCAGCTGAGTCTCTAGCAATCTATGTCACTCAACCCCAATCCACACTGGTTTTTACAGTCCATAGTTCTTATTGCTCGTAGACTTCTTTCCCCAGCTTTGGGACCCTGGGCTGGTGGGCTGGTGTGGTGCTGGGACCCCTCACTCCTCCGAGTGGCCTCCACAGAGGTGATCTCTCTCCCGATTAAAAAAATGGCACACCCGGGTGCCGAACCAGCCCGTTCCGTGCCTCCGCACCTCGTACCAGTCTCAGTGCACTTTCTTCTTTACCTCTCTAGTTACAGTACTTCCACGCAGCCAGCTTTCCCGTGGTTCGGATAATAGTTGTTGTGTATTTTAGTTGTAACTTTGACGTGGTTGGGGGAGGCAGCAAGTATAGGCATTTACCTAGGCCATCAACTTGGTTCTCCCCTAGCTTTTTTAAAATCAAATTATTAACAAGTTATCACAATGCCATTAAGTAACTCAGCAAGCATATCTCAAACTTTACTTCATAGGCAATAAGGTGCTAATAGATATTCTACAAAAAAACAAACAGAAAGTGTTTCAATGAATCAAATGAGTTTGGGAAGTAAATCAGACCAAGGAAAGGTAAATTTCTTTATTGCAGAACTTCTTGTAGCCTTTAATATGCTTATGTATATTAAGAATCTCCAATAAAGAGTTTTAATATATGGCATTTTCTAATGTATTTAACCATGTAATCCTATTTTTTTCTTTCAACTAATACCTATGAAATCCTATGGAACTGTGCTGGTCAAAATAGTAGACACTAGCCACATATGGCTATTTAAATTTAAGTTTAAATTAATTTAAATAAAATTAAATATTTAGTTCCTCAGTCATGCTAGCCACATTTCAAGTGCTCAGTAGCCTCATGTGGCTATTGGCTACTATTTTAGACATTGTAGATAAAAACACTTTGATCTTGGCCCTGGCCAGGTAGCTCAGTTTGTTAGAGTATTGTCCAATACACCAAGGTTGTGGGTTCAATCCCTGGTCAGACTAAGTACAAGAATCAATTAATGAATGCATAAATAAGTGGGACAACAAACCAATGTCTCTCTCTCAAAAATCAATAAATAGCCCTAACCGGTTTGGCTCAGTGGATAGAGCGTTGGATTGAGGACTGAATGGTCCCAGGTTCAATTCCGGTCAAGGGCATGTACTTTGGTTGCGGCACATCCCCAGTAGGGGGTGGGCAGGAGGCAGCTGATCGATGTTTCTCTCTCATTGATGTTTCTAACTCCCTATTCCTCTCCCTCTCTGCAAAAAATCAATAAAATATATATATATTTTTTAAATCAATAAATAATTTTAAAAAACAAAACACTTCCTTTATTGCAGAAAGTCCTATTGGACAGTGCTTCTATAGAACACAATATTCATTGAAAACATGGAATAATCCATAATTTCTCCCATTGATTTGTAATGGCTCCATCATTCCATTTAAAATTTCTAAAAATGGCCAAAACCGGTTTGGCTCAGTGGATAGAGCGTCGGCCTGCGGACTGTGGGGTCCCGGGTTCAATTCTGGTCAGGGGCATGTGCCTGGGTTGCGGGCACATCCCCAGTGGGGGGTGTGCAGGAGGCAGCTGATCGATGTTTTTCTCTCATCGATGTTTCTGGCTCTCTGTCTCTCTCCCTTCCTCTCTGTGGAAAATCAATAAAATATATTAAAAAATAATAATAATAATTTTAAAAAAAATTTTCTAAGAATGTGTGGGTTTGTTTTTCTGTCCCAGTACCATACAGCTAGTTGAGAGTCAAGCTTCAGCATTTTTTTCTCTGAGAGCAGAACTGAAGGATTCTTGCATAAAGTAGGAAGTTAGACTAGAAGGGATAATTAAAGGCCCTTATATTACTCTGTAAATATAAACATTTCTTTGCCAAACTTTATATCATGTTGAGATCCATACTTCATTACTCATTAATTCATTCTACAATTATTTATTATCTGCCTGGCCAGCTGTGTTTTAGGTCCAAGGCCTAGAATTGTAAACAAGTTTAGGCAGACAAGGTTCCTTGGTTTTCTTACTTTCAGGGAGCTTACATTCTTGTTTTGGAGTGAAAAAGAACAAAATTAACAAAGGAGCAAATTTTAAAAGCCTTGAGTGCTATGCAAGGAACTGAAATTAAAGGAATAAGAGAGTGAGTGATGCCCTGGCCAGTGTTACTTGTTCAGTGGTTAGAGTGTGAGCCTGTGCACTGGAGGGTCATGTGTTCGATTCCCGGTCAGGGACATGTACCTGGTTGCAGGTTTGATCCCCAGCCCCAGTCAGGATGTGTGTGGGAGGCAACCAATTGATGTGTCTCTCTCACATCGATGTTTCTCTCCCTTTCTCTTTCTCTTTCTCTCCCTCCTTCCCACTCTCTTTAAAAATCAATAGAAAAAATGCCCACAGGTAAGGATTAACAAAAGGGGGGGGGGGGGCTCTAGTTTTGGCTGGTCACAGGAGATCTCTGAATAAGTGGCATTTAAACTGAAACCTACCAACAGAAGGAGCCAACCACTCTAAGGTCCCAGCACAACTAGTATACCAGCCCTCAGGAGGTGTTGCTGATGGAAATAGTGTTCTTTCAGGGAGTCAGGAGAAAAGCATTTCAGAGACCCATAGGAGGATGAGGGGTGGTGGCAAGATTTATTGGAGCAAAAACAAAGGATTACCCCTAGGTGCCCAGTCTCATTCATGATCAGGTAGCTTAGCTTTATCTTGCTGTAGAAGTAGTCCTGAGCCTGGTGAGCATAAGTCCCCACCAAGAGCGTAAGGATCCAAAACTATATGTACCATCACCCTGGGCTCTGTTAGTCCAACATAGTCTCTGCTCCCAGCTGCACTCCTGGCCAGTTCTGTGCTGCCATACCCAAGTTTAAGCTTGGGCCCACATGGCTGCTACAGAGAGAGAGCATGCAAACAAATGAGCAAACTTACAAAGAACATGTACTACAGAGGCAAGCCTTCATTAAGCTTTAATTATATCTCCTTGGGCTTGGGAAGGGGCCAGCTTTCTTTCAAACTAATCAATCTCTTTCACAATTCTTCATGGGTTTGTTTTGGGTCCTCCCCTTATCCAATTTGGTTCTTTACCCAGGTTTTCCAGGCTAGATGTTGTTCCTTTATGTTGCCATTTTGACCCTACTGCACATGCCTCAGTTTTGCCTTGTCATCTGGTTTATACTGTGCATGCGCTTACCTCCTCCTGCACCATCTTGAATTCTACTGCACATGTGCCCAGCAGAGGAATTTCCCCTTTATTGTTTTCTAGAGGCCCGATGCACAAAATTCGTGCAAGAGTAGGCTTCCTTCCCCTGCCTGCTGGCACCGCCTCTTCTGGCACCCAGGACTGAGGCTCCCCTCTGGCTGCTGGCAGGCACCCGGGACCGGGCTCCCCTCACGGTGCTGGTTTTGTCTGGTAGGATGTCCCATCTAATTAGCATATTATGCTTTTATTATAGATTCCTCCCCTCCCCCACCTCTACCCCCCACCCCCGTTCCACTTCCAGGCTGGTTGTCCCTGGGTAGATTGTAAAGCCGATTCTTCCTGACTACTTGGAGATTGCTCAGGGATTAAGTCCCTTCAGCAGAGGATGCAGTGGTCACCTGGAGAGCCTGTGACTGCTGCAACTTCCTAGTTAATCAAGCCTAATGTTTAATTCAGCTCCCTAGTTTATTAGGCTTAATTCCTAATTTCATTTGCTTTCTTTAATAATATCTAGTTGGCTACCTACACTAATATTTCACACACCCCTTCAAGAATCCTGGGCTCTTACAATCTTACAAGGGTAAATGGATGTAGGTCTCATTTTTTTTTAGCTTCTTCCTGCTGTCAAGGGGCGTAGTCCTGCCATCCCTGAACCCAAAAATTCTTGCTGTCTGCCAAAAGAAGAAGGGAACAAAGGGGAACAGGAGCCTTCATGTGAGGGAGAGGGGTTTTATAATGTCTGCTGTCCTCCTTGGAAGGTGTCAGGCACAATGTCTAGAGGATTGTGCTATTGGCAAGTTGGCATCCTTATTGTATCCTAGAGTAACAAAAACAAAGGACTGCCCCCAGGTGCCCAATCTTATCCATGGCCAGGTGGCTTAGCTTTGTCATGCTGTAGAAGAAGTACTGGGCCTGGTGAGCCCAGGTGAGAAGTCCTGGACAAGTTGGCATCCTTATTGTAGCCTACTGGTGATAAATTTGAAAAAAAAAAAAGGTTAAAAAGGTATGGCCCAAAAATAAGAATTATAGCAACTAAAGGTCTGATGAGAGGTAAGAACCAGGTGATAGAGGGAGAGACCAGCTTTACGTGTCCCAGATTAAGTGGGAGGAGGGACTTCCCTAGATGAAGGTGTGTTACACCTGTTTGAAGCCCTTTTGTTTATCATAATTTCAATTGGGCTAGGAAGGACATTCTAAGATCTTCTTTCTGAAGCAGCTTCTTTCTGCCTGAATTTCTTGGGCTGGTAAGAGGAAGGATCAAAGTTTCCTCTGAGTCCTTCGTTTCCCAACAGACAGTTTAAAAATCAATATCCTCCAAAGCAGTTTCAAGATGGCAGAACTTTGGTCTCTTCACCCTGCCTTTTAAATAATAAAGCTTTACATTCTAGAAGTGAAGCCAATAGACCTCTCCATACTTTACTGACTTAACCATCTAGTCCTGACAACAGTCAGTTTAGCCAAACCACTGAGTCTCATTTCAGGAGGCAGCGATGCAGACGTGGTTCCAAAGTGAGACCTATACTATATAAACAAGCCATCAGGCATTTAATAAGGGGTATGCCTATGAAAACAGAAGAAAAATATACAAAGTTTAATGAACACAGCAAATCATAAACCAGTTTCTGAGTCTACTGTCACTCAAGAAGACTTCCAAGTGTAAGGCTTTTGCTAGAATGAAAACAAACAGTGACAATCTGATAGATCCTCCTGGTGTTCAGTTTGAACATCTCTGTTGATGTCATCAGGTGCTCAAGTAAATTCTGTATACTGTACACAGCCCAAGGCAAAAAAGTATTCATTCTTAATGATTCCAAGTCAACGGATGGAAGAAAAATATAACATTAGTTTGGAGGGTTGAAGAAAACTAGAAGAATTCAGGATTCAGTTCATTTTATAGGTGAAAACCAAAGCTTTGAAGACAGTTAACTGAACTAGAGTCCAATATCTACAACTGGGCATTGTGTTTGTGTGTGTGTGTGTGAACTAGAGTCCAATATCCACAACTGAGTAATGTGTGTGTGATAGTGTGCTATTAAAGAGTATTAAACAGAGGACAGACTTGACCTGCGTCAAATTTTAACAATTACTCTGACAACTGTGTAGAGAATTTACCAGAGAGTCAATTGTGGAAGAAAAGAGATCAGTTAGGGTAGATCTAGATAAGAAATATTGATGGATTTGACTAAGGATATTCCTAAAGATGGAAAACATTGAGCATATTCAGAATATTTTGGCTATAGAATCAAAAGGACTTATTGACTAGAGGCCCGGTGCACAAATTTGTGCACCAGTGGGGTCCCTCGGCCTGGCCTGCGTGATCGGACTGAAACTGGCTCTCTGACATCCCCCAAATGGGTCCCGGATTGGAAGAGGGTGCAAGCCAGGCCACGGGACCATGGGAGGGCTCCAGGGCATGTCCATCTCGTCTCGCTCAGTCCAGATTGGCCGGACCCCAGCTCTGGTCAGAGCGTCTGCTGCCTGGTGGTCAGTGCACATCATAGCGAGTGGTTGAGTAGCTTTAGCATATCATTAGCATATTACGCTTTGATGCACATCATAGCGAGCGGTTGAGCAGCTTTAGCATATCATTAGCATATTGCGCTTTGATTAGTTGAATGGCCGACCAGTCAACCGGACACTTAGCATATTGGGCTTTTATTATATAGGATTTAATTTAATGTGTGAAGAAAATAGAAAACTCTGGGGTGCTGTATATATTTCATTATAAAGTACTAGGTTTAATTTCTGGTCTAATTATTAGAGGAAAAATTGGTACACAGAAAACACCAATGAATATATTTTGACCAAATAAATAAGTTTGCTTCTATATAAGCTAGTAAAGTTAAGTTTGTGCTCATGCCTTAATTAATTATTAGGGAATCAGCTTCCTAAGAATTAGGGCCTTATGTTACAGGCATATCAACTATGGATAGTAATTAGACTGTTCCACTGAACTATCCCAGCCAGTAGAGTAGAGTGGATGAAGCAGAGAGAATTGCTGCCACTGGAGCAGCAGTTCCCTGGGAATCTCATGTTTTATTTTTAAAAACCATGATTTGCATTTTAGGCTACAATATGTCCATGTTTATGTCAATAATTAAGATGTTACTGATTTTAAAAAATCTTTTAAATAAAAGTAATGTTCAGCCCTAACCAGTATGGCTCAGTGGATAGAGTGTCAGCTTGCAAACTGAAGGGTCCCAGGTTCCATTCCAGTCAAGGGCATGTACCTTGGTTGCAGGCACATCCCCAGTAGGGGGTGTGCAAGAGGCAGCTGGTCGATGTTTCTCTCTCATCCATGTTTCTAACTCTCTATCCCTCTTCCTTCCTCTCTGTAAAAAATCAATAAAATATATTCAAAAAAAAAAAAGTAAATGTTCAGCCCGGCCTGCATGGCTCAGTGGTTGAGCGTTGTCTGTCCTGTGAACCAGGAAGTCACAGTTCCATTCCAGGTCAGGGCACATGTCCAGGTTGCAGGCTCGATCCCCAGTGTGGGTGGGGCGTGCAGGTGGCAGCCAATCAATGAGTCTCTCTATCATTGATGTTTCTCTCAGTCCCTCTCCCTTCCTCTCTGAAATCAATAAAAATATTTTTTTTTAATTTTTTAAAAATGTTTATAGTAAAATGTTGATAGAAAAAGTAGGAAAAAAAGATGTTACCAATGAAAATATTTTAAGTCAACAATTAAATTGCTTATTTTCCCCCAAAGCTATTGAAAGTGAAACCCAAGGAAAATGCACTGTGCTTAGCCAGTGTTTATTTTTCATATGTTTATTAATATCTGCTAGACATAGCCATGTATCCAGTTAGAGAAGTACAGACCACATTAGTGAGCATTTGCAGTTTGATCAAATTTGAAACAAAAGCCAGAGGGAGCAAGGAGGGGAACTGCATTTAGAAACTTTTATTATCTTCACTTAAAATGAGTAGAGCAGCTGCACTTTGCACTTTGTAATGTTTTAAAAATATATAACCAAATGAGGCTGTTTTTGTTTTGGGTTTATGCTTTGTTTTGTTTTTGCTTTTGTTTTTGTTTTTGTTTCCTTTATTGAATAAGATATTACAAATGTGTCCTTATCCCCCCAATGTCCCCTCATCCCCCCAATCCTGCCCTCACCCCCACCCCCTGTTGTCCACATCCATCACTTATGCTTATATGCATGCATACAAGTCCTTTGGTTGATCTTTCCCCCTCACCCCGACCCTCCCCTGCTTACTAAATAATTAAAGAAAAATTAGTAAAAGTTACAATTCTAGCCCTGCCTGGTTTGGCTCAGTGGATAGAACATCAGCCTGCAGACTGAAGGGTTCCAGGTTTGATTCTGGTCAAGGGCACATGCCTGGGTTGTGGGCTCAATCCCCAGTGAGGCATGCAGGAGGCAGCCGATTAGTGATTCTCTCTGATCATTGACGTTTCTATCTCTCCCTCTCCCTTCCTCTCTAAAATCTAAAATCAATTTATATATATATTTATTTTAAAGTTACAATTCTAGGATAGTATGTTTTCTCTTTGGGCTCTATCTGGATCATTACTTTATTCATTAGCCCAGGGATATTTTCCCAGAAGCTATGAGAATTGTTGCATGCTTAATGGATAAAAATGGGGCCACATACTAAACCTGACAAGTTCAGGGGAGGCCTGCATGACAGGTCTCACACAAACTCCAAAGTAACCACACATGATGGTCTGAAATTAAAACTTTCTATCTAAAAGCAAGTGATGGTGAGTAGTCATGTCCTAGGTCGTTATCTTCCTTAACTAAGCCTATCTATTGTCTTTTTGCATCTCTGATAACATACCTTTGGACTGTCGGGGTAATTTTTTTTTTCAGACCCCTCTGGACACAGCACCAGAACAGATACTATGAAAACCTCATTGTTACCGTTATCATGTTCATTGTTAACTGTTAACTATCCTATACCCACCAATGTAAAAGAAGTGTCTATTCATTTTACTTTTTATCCAATTCCAGAGACCCACTTCCCTTTGCTTTCTCCAGCCTCCCTAATCTATCACCAGTGTATTTCATGTAACCCTCTTACATCTTCTTTGATTCTCATGAGCAAAATAAGGTGCAAAACTGCCGTTCTCCAGAGAGTTTTCTCAGTCCGTTGAGATTTTGCATTCCAGCAATTTTCGTCAATTTGGCTCAAATAAACTCATAAAAATTCTCTACAGGTTTGGATGTTTCTTACATTGACACCTTATGAAATACTTGTTAATTAAGATCCTCAGGTATATTTTTGGTCTTCTAAAATAGTTATGTATCTATAAATTAGGCAATTCTTATTTATGTCCACTGTAGTAAGTATTTTTAGACATTTCCTCGTCAAAAATCCAGATTGAAACAGTCAACACCTTTAGTTAAAGGTTAGTTATTCTGCCTGAAAAAATGCCTTGAAGATATTTTAATAAATAGCCCCAGTGCTTTATTAGACCTTTAAAAGATCTTAAAATTGATTCAACCTAGAAATTTACAATAGATTACATAAGAGTGGTCTATAACAGGGATTGGCACAGTTTTTCTCTAAGTCAAACAATAAATATTTTAGATTTTGCAGGGTACACAGTTCTTGTAGCTCTAAAACAGCAATAGACAATATGTAAACAAATGAAGATGACTTTGTTGGAGTAAAACTTTATTTACAAAAAGAGGCAGTGGGCCAAATTTAGAGCAATAGACAATATGTAAACAAATGAAGATGACTTTGTTGGAGTAAAACTTTATTTACAAAAAGAGGCAGTGGGCCAAATTTAGTCTGTGGACTAATTTATTGACCCTTGGACAAGAAAACTAGAATCTATTTTAGGATTTTTTAAAGAGGATGACAAATTTTAAAATTGGCAAAGATGAGAGCTTAGACTTAGAATTGTAGAAATCATAGTATCACTTGGAAACATCTTAAATATATAGGTACCCAGACCCTACCCTCAGAAATAGATCAAATCTGCTCTTTAAATTCTCAGTCCTGGCCGGTGTGGCTCAGTTGGTTGAAGTATTGTCCTGTGCATCCAAAGGTCTCAGGTTCAATTCCTCTCTCTCTCTCTCTCTCTCTCTCTCTCTCTCTCTCTCTCTCTCTCTCTATATATATATATATATATATATATATATATATATATATATATATATAACTCTATTTCTCTCTCTCTTCCTCCCTCTCTAAAATCAGGGTGTTTTTTTTTAATTTTTAAATTCACAAAGATGATTCTAATGTGTAACCCCAGCTACAATCACTATATTTCTGGTCCAAAATGCAGTATACAGGTGATGAAGCTGAGACCCAGAAATGTAATGACTTCTCCGGAGTCAAACAACTGGTTAATTGAAGATATGAGCCAAATTCCAAATCTTCTGACTCCCAACTTGGTGTTTTTCTCTACTAGACCAGCAGCTTCTTCCTTTAATATCAGCAGGAAATCACAATGATTATTGAGTTGTAATTTTTCTCTTTAAGTTATTTTTTACTTTTTATTTAATTATCTTATTTTTATAACAAGCAAATATTCAAGTAGTAGTATGCATTTTAAGGATTTTAAGATTTATATGAAAAAATAGTCTTTTCCTTAGGTGAAAATTAACTTGTTTAGGAAGTTTTCTATACTATTGAATTCAATATTAGTTTCATTTCACTACAGAAGTTGGAAGATAAAAACTAAACCTTGTAATCACAGGGTTTGTTTATACTAACAACACATTAACATTATTGCTTCACTCTGAGGTTGAGAGAACCATTTTCTCTGGAGTTTAGCATTCACACTTCTTTTCCAGAGATAACGCACAAGAGCATGGAGTTGTGCCCTGGCCATATCTATCCTTGATGACTTTGTGGCTTTATGTAAACAAGCAAATGCTTTATGTTCAGGAAACCTTTAAGGTATATTATTATCACCCCAAATATAAGGAACAGGGAAGGAAATTAACAGTTTTTGAGAGCCTGCTATATAGCAGATATTGTGCAGAGTGTTTTCATTTGTTTTTGATTCATGTAACAACCCTGGGAGGCAAGTTTTATTATTATATCATTTTACAGATAAGGAGAATGAGACTCAAAAAGAGGATGAATAACTTGCCCAGGGTCACATAGCAAGTATCAAAGTCAGAGCCTGGACCCAAAAACTCCTTGTCCCAAAACGTAGAACTATAATATATTTTGTAGGATTTTACAAATAGGACTCTGAGGAGGTCATTGTCTCCCCAGTTCACTCCCCAATATCCCTTAGCATTCACCAAAACCAAGTACAGAGATCTTTTAAAACATACAAACAAACAAATAAATAAAATGGGTTGTTACAAACAATACAAAAATATTAAGAGACCTCATTTCTCTCTTTTTCCCCTAATCTGTTTTTTCTGACTCTCTTTTTCAAACATTTCATTCCTCTGGCAAACATTTATTGTATCTCAGATATGCCAAGCATAGTGCTCATTTTATAGAAAGAAATATCCCTAGGATGGTTCTAGATGGTTCTTGGTTCTTTTGCTAGGTTCCCTTCCATCTCCTTTTCCCTACAACATTAATAATGAACTACAGCTAAAATCCCAGGCACCCCAACTAAAATTCTCAGGTCATTAATTCTTTCCTATGCAATTCACCTTCCTTTGATCACTTATTGAGGCTCTGTCTACAATATATTTTCTTCTTTGCTTCTCCATTCCAACTACCATTTCCCCTGGTTTAAGTCATGTCCTCCTACCTTTACTTTTAATAAAAGTCTAATTGATCTCTACCTTCAATTTCTCTTCCAAAAATTAATTCTATATGCTATGCTGAATTGTTAATCTTCCTAAAGCATTGGCTTAGCTAGTCATTAATGGCTCACATTTTCCTCCAGTATAAATTCCAAACTCTTTCACCTGGAATTCAGCCTGTCACCACTTACCAGGTATACTGGTTATTAATGCGGATTTTGTAATCAACGAAAACACGATAATTTCAAGAGAAACATCAAAAGTGCTTCATTCAAAGTAATCTCCATCGCGAGTTACACATTTCCCCCATCTTCCAGGTAATTTGTAGATACCATCCCAATAGAACTTTTCTTGTTTTGAGGCAAACCATTCAGAGACCCAATTTTCCACTTCTTCGTACGTTTTGAAGTGCTGCTCAGAAAGTGCATGTGCCATCGATCGGAGCAAGTGGTAATCTGAAGGAGCAAGGTCTGGTAAATACAACTGGTGGGTTAATACTTCCCAGGCAAGATCTTGTAACATGTCTTTAACTGGTTTTGACGTGTGTGATGGTGCGTCATCATGAAGCAAAATTACTTTGCCGTGTCTTCTGGTCCTTTCTGGTCATTTTACGATCAAAGCGTGGTTCAAATTGATTATTTGTTGTCAGTAGCGATCAGTATTAACAGATTCACCTGGTTTTAGAAGCTCATAATACACCACACCTTCCTGATCCCACCAAACGCAGAACGATTTGGCCTTGCAGTCAATGTTGATGGTTAACCTGGATCAACCCATGATTTTGTGCGTTTGGGATTCTCAAAATAAATCCACTTTTCATCGCCAGTCACAATTCGATGCAAAAAAGACTTCCTTTCGTGCCGTTGAAGCAACATTTTACTGATGACTTTTCGGTTTTCCATTTGTCTTTCATTCAGTTGATGTGGCACCCATTTTCCTTCCTTTAAAATCTTTCCCATTGCTTGTAAACGATCGGAAATTGTTTGCTGAGCAACGTTTAATCTTTCTGCAAGTTGTTTTTTAGTTTAACATGCATCTTCATCCAATAATGCTTGTTAATTGTTGGTCTCCAAACTTTTTCGGTTGACCTGGACATTCTTTGTATTTCACGTCGAAATCATCATTTTTAAGCGTTCACAAGTATCTTGAGATGGAGCATGTTCACCATAAGCTTCCCGAAGTATATGATAACTTTCAGCAGCACTTTTCTTCAACATAAAGTAATGAATTAAAACTTCCCACAAATGCTCTTTTTTGGGCACAAAATTCCACATTTTTAAGCATAAAAATATTTATGATGTTAACACCTTCAGAAAATTTGACAAAGTTTTGAAGCTTGCTGTCAATACAACAAAATAGCATATATATCAAATCGCATATATAAACATATGTGTAACTCCATCTATTGAAAAAAAATTGCATTATTAACCAGTACACTAGTAACTTCTAGTAATCTTCCTTTAACCCTA